>NC_072800.1:27859166-28162196 GCF_028583425.1 Eublepharis macularius | reverse complement strand
TACTTAACAATGATTATAAAATTTTTGCAAAGATATTGGCGGAGAGACTGAAGGGGTGGCTCTCGGAAGTTATAGAGGAAGAACAAGCAGGTTTTTTGCCGGACAGACAAATAAGAGACAATTTAAGGACAGTGATCAATGCTATTGAATACTATGACAAGCGTTGCGATAAAGAGGTTGGTTTCTTCTTTGTAGACGCTGAAAAAGCGTTTGACAATTTAAACTGGGATTTTTTGTTTGCCACTATGGAAAAGCTACAATTGGGAGAAAGATTCATCAGAGCAATTAAAGAAATATATAGGGACCAGACTGCAGCAATTGTAGTGAATGATGAATTGACCAAGAAATTGACGATTAGTAAAGGAACAAGACAAGGTTGCCCGTTATCTCCATTGCTGTTCATATTAGTATTGGAGATTCTGATGATACAAATACGACAAGACGAGGAAATACGAGGAATAAAAATAAAGGACTATTCATACAAGGTTAGAGCATTTGCAGATGACATAATGTTAATTGTAGAAGATCCATTGGAGAACATGCCAAAAGTGATAGATAAGATTAAGGAGTTTGGTGACTTGGCAGGTTTCTTCATTAATAAAAAGAAGTCAAAGATACTATGTAAAAACATGACTAAGCAGAAACAACAATTGTTAATGGAAACAACGGACTGTGAAGTAACTAGTAAGGTGAAATATTTGGGAGTTGAGCTGACTGCAAAAAATATAGATTTGTTCAAGAATAATTATGAAAAATTATGGACTCAGATAGAGAGAGACTTGATCAAATGGAATAGACTGAATTTGTCATGGTTGGGCAGGATTGCAGCAGTTAAGATGAATGTGTTACCAAGAGTAATGTTTTTGTTACAGACAATACCAATCATCAGAGACTCTAAACAATTTGAAAAATGGCAGAGGAAAATATCAGATTTTGTTTGGGCAGGCAAGAAGCCTCGAGTGAAAGTAAAAGTTCTACAAGATGCAAAGGAGAGAGGCGGAATGCAACTGCCCAATCTGAGACTTTACCATGATGCAATCTGCCTAGTTTGGCTAAAAGAGTGGATGACATTAAAGAATAAGAAACTATTAGCCCTAGAGGGATATAAAAAAATTTTTGGATGGCACGCATACCTATGGCATGACAAAGTAAAGGTCAACTCGATGTTCCTGCATCATTTTGTAAGGAGAAGTCTATATACAATCTGGAAGAAGTACAGAACTTACCTACAAGAAGGAACCCCCTTGTGGGTGGTTCCATATGAGGTGATAGATCCGAGAGCTGTGGATAATGAACAACAATGTTTAACGTACAAAGAAATAACTAAGATTGAAGTATCTAAACTTAGAATAAAGACGCAAGAGGAACTATCACCTAACTATGATTGGTTCCAGTATAGACAGATTAGAGACTTATACAACTCGGACTTTGCAAAAGGGGGCATACGAACAGAGAACTCGGAACTAGAGCAGACCCTTCTTAAAGAAGACAAGAAAAGAATATCCAAGGTATACCAAGTACTGTTGAAATGGTATACTGAGGATGAGATAGTTAAAACACAAATGGTGAAATGGGCTATAAATTTCAATAAAGAAATAACAATGGAGGCATGGGAATACTTGTGGAAAACTACAATGAAGACAACGACATGCATTAATATTAAAGAGAACATTTTCAAAATGATCTATCGTTGGTACATGACACCAAAGAAGATTGCGCTAGGGAACTTGAATACTTCTAATAAATGCTGGAAATGTAAGAAACATGAGGGCTCCCTCTATCATATGTGGTGGTCGTGTGAGGTAGCTAGGCAGTTCTGGGGGGAAATAATAAGAGAAATGAGTGAAATTTTACAGTTTCAAATAAATAAGAACCCAGAACTCCTGCTGCTAAACTTGGGAATGGAGGGAATTCCAGCCCATCATAGGACGTTGATTTTTTACATGACTGCAGCAGCTAGACTTTTGTATGCGCAGAAATGGAAAGTACAAGAAGTGCCAACTATTGAAGATTGGATCTACAAATTGCTGTATATGGCTGAAATGGACAAGATGACAAGAAAACTGAGAGATCTTGACTCAGGGCAGTTTAACACAGACTGGGAGAAGCTGAAACAATATCTGGAGAAGAAATGGGAGGTGGGAGGAAAACGGTGGCAGTTTGAGAACTACTGAAGTATAATAAAAGTATAAAAGAGAGGGGTGACTTTACCGGGGGAGGAAGAGAAATGTGAATTTATAAGCAGTTAGATTAATTGATTGAGATATATATAGATATGTATAGGTTAACTGATAGAACATTGATAGAGAATAATTAATGATAAGGTTTAAACATGAGGATTGAGTAAATAACAATATTTTCTTTCTTTGATAAGATTTATATGCACCAAACTGAATGTACAGAAGAGTTAAATTGATTGATTATGCGAGGAGTTATATAGAATTACCATAAAAAGTTGAAATGAGTAATATATAGAGAACAAATCAAATTGTTTGATTTAAATGTGGGAAATTTTTATGGTTTATGATATATAGGTTTATATAGAAATATTCAAAACTGGAAAATGGGATAAATTGTTTATCTAAAGACGTATAGTTTGGGTGTATAATAAGTAAAGGAGTTAAAGATGTACTGCTTAATATAATGGAGAATGTATATCTGTTTTAGACAGAGGAATTTAATAGAAGTAAGGGAAAAGGGACAGAGGGTGGGAAAGCTGTTGGAAGTCAACAAAAGGGGGGGAAAGGGAGGGGGTTAGAAACGAAAAATTAGGGGAAAATTGACTGTAATGTAAAAATAAAAATGTTCTAACCCAATAAAAATTTTTCAAAAAAAAGATAATAAATGTTTACTGCAGAAAACTGCTTACATGGCTTAAAAGCAAATAGTCCCAGCCAGTTGTTTCACTGTATCTCACGCAACTCCTTTCCCTATTACAGCCCCCATCCCACATGGCTTTTGGGCATGCAGGTCCCATGACTCCAAGCATGGTCTTTTTTGGTGGCCAAAGGGGACTTCTTCCTTTTTCACCAGCAGAAAAGTTGATTGGATCCAACCCTCAGTTTGCAAATAAAGAAGCTTCTAATTACAATATCAGTAACTTACTTATTACAGTGGGCAAAAATGGTTTGCATTAGAGTCTTTCTGGATGGCCCAGGCTAGCCCAAAGCAGCACTGAGCTAGAAGGACTCTACATCATGATTTTACTGATTGTCGGAGGTATGAAGTTTATAAACTGTCATTCCACCTGGCTGCTGTAATGTTGACAAGACGACACATAACAATATAGGAAAGTGGATTAAATGCTAATGGTTATGGTAGATCAATGGCCCATAAGCCTATCACGTTCGTACCATCGATATTTGTGATGCTGTACATGCCTGAAACAATGCAACCTCGGAGTCTTAAATTATTGGTACCAGGTGAAAGACCAGTCTCAAAATACTGGCCCATTTGCTACTTGTTGAGGTGCCCAGGTCTACCCTTCAAGAACATTGTGTTGATCCTTCACAGAAGATAGGGAAGTTTGGAGATGTGGTTCTCCCTCACAGCAGCCATAACCAGAAATCTCACTGGGTCCTGGTGTCTAAAAAGACGTTACTTCTAAAGATTCAGATAATCCAGAGTCTACTGTGTCATAATGGTTAGAGTGATGAACTATGATCTGGGAGACCCAGGTTTGAATCTCCGCTCTGCCATGGAAGCCCCCTAGGTGACCTTGAGCCAATCACTGTATCTCAGTTTAACCTACCTCATAGCATTATTGTTGAGAGGATAAAATGGAGAAGTGGAAAGCATTTATTTACTCGCTTATTTAGAACATGTATATGCTGCCTCTGCTCAAACATGTATACCACCTTGAGCTCTTTGGAAGAAGGATAATAAAATGTACTAAATAAATAAATAATCTTAACAGATGTGCTCATGTTATGATGATGCCCTGTAGACCCTTTACACTGAACACTTTGGGACCAGCCCTCAGCACTTTTAAATGAGCAGAATTTCACTAAAAACAGCACCTCTTGATGCTAACTAATTTGGCCTGACTAGGTAATTTACATTACACAAAGGTATTGAGGTTAGCTCAATGTGTTCCAGTTTAGATTTGCCATCTGCCTTTACGCTTTAATTAACATTTTTCTAAAAGAACAGCAGGATGCAAATGTACATGAATGACTGGAAAGAAAACGATGTTCTCAATATGGATAGACGTTTTACCTAGATCTCTGCTAATTTCACATGTGGGATACATTTATTGCATTCAGAACATCTTGTTCTTGTAAAACTACCAAATTATTATTGCAGTCCTAAGCAGATTTGCAGCCTTCTAAGTCCATTGACTTCAATTGATGCAAAAGGGAGTAGCTCCGTTTAGGACAGCACCACCTGTTCCCCCTTTGCATTTTCTTGTTCAAGAAGACTCACCTTCCTCAGCAGTAATTGAATATGAACAGTGCTGTGCAGGAAAGCCCTGTTTTTCTATACTGCCTCACAAATGAAATATTATCCTATTTACAAAAATGAAATTGTTTGTATAATTTCAAGAATTGCATATCTAAACATATGTAATGTTATCTGGGATTGTAACTCAATATGGAATTTCATTCTCACCAGAGGAAGCAATCTGTGACTTCCAACTATTCATGCAGTATAAATAAACATTTAGAGGCCTGTCTGAGAGCCAAACTAAACATGATGAGTTACTAGAGTTCTACACGTGTTTGCTTAGCTCAAGGTTTGATGGGAAGTGTAGGAAGTGTAGGTCCTTGCAGCTTTAATTTTAAGGTTTACAGAGTGGCAGGGAGGGAAGTGCAGGCGTGGGGCTCTTGATGGGTGCCCCCCTTTCACTCCGCTGGGTGTGTGTGGGGGGGGTTTCACGGCCCCTCTCTTCCCCCCAGGGAGCCTGGCTGCTGCTAGCTGCTAGTGGGGCTTCAGGCAGGACCAGGCAAAGAGGTCAGCAGACAGGGTGCTCAGAGCGTTGCTGCATCTTCCCCCCCCTCACCTGTCCCCAGACCAAAGTCGCACGGCCTGGAGCTGCATAGCCCAGTATCACTCTGCCTTTCCCCCTGCTCACCTGGAGCATCGCTTTCCCCCACCGCTCGCCGGACTATGCAGCTCTGGGTCGCGTGGGTTCGGGCGGGAGTCGGGCAAGTGGGGAGAAGATGCAGCAATGCTCTGGGCACCTTTACCCCCACTTGCCCAGAACAACACTGCATTTCCCTCCCCCCGCTTCCATGGCCCCTGCCTGAAGCCATGTGGCCCAGAGCTACATAGCCTGGCATCGCTCTGTGGGGGCCAAGTGAGTGGGGGGGGGAAGCAGTGATACTCTGGGTGAGTGGGGAAAGGTGCCCAGAGCATTGCTGCATCTTCCCCCCTCCGCTTGCCCAGTCCCCACCTGAAGTCACACGTTGCTTCATCTCCCCCACCCCCCACTTGCCTGGCCCCTGCAGAGGGATGCCGGGCTATTCAGCTCTGGGCCATGCAGCTTCAGGCAGGGGCCTGATGGCAGGCACCCGGCACCCATCAAGAGCCCCACACCTGCACTTCCCTCCCTACCGCTCTTTAAACCTTAAACTTAAAGCTGCAAGTACCTACACTGCCTACACTTCCCACCAAACCTTGAGCTAAGCAAACACGTGTAGAACTCTAGTAACTCGTCACATTTAGTTCGGCTCTGAGATGCACAGACAACTGTTTGCAAAATTAAACAGAAGTTCTGTGGTAGTTTAAAGACTAACAACATTTATTCCATCATAAACGTTCAGAAGTGAGAACTCACTTCCTCAAATTCAAAATATTTACAATGCAATTTTTTCTTATAATACTTGTAATGCATGCTTTTTCCTTCCTCTATTTTAGCCTCACAACAATCCTATGAGGGAGATTATGTAAGAACTGCCATTGCCCAGGCCATTGCCCAGGACTCAAACTTTTACGGCAGTGGCTCCTGAATTGTCTTCATGAGAATATGAGGAAGGGATCCACCCTTGTGTCCTTTAAAATGCTGTGTAAGACTGAGCTATATAAGAGGAGGTTTGAAGATTAGTACTAACAACCCTTTTTCTGGATCATTGATTATTTGGACATATTGCTCTACTTGTTTTCAGTTCTTGTTATAAGGCACTTTGGACCCCTTTTGAGAGATAACCAACCTACAAATGTTTAAAATAAATACATATTAGGCTGAGAGATAAATGTATGGCCCACCATCACCCAGTGGCAGAGTGGGAATTTGAACCAGGGTCTCTTCATTCAGACAGATGAGCAAAAATCACACATCTTCAGCTTGTGCAGACTCAATTTGCTTTGAGGCTATGCATGGAGGAGAGAATATTTAACCCTTTAATCATCACTAGGTTTTGCTATTTGAAATTTGATCACTCCACTCTATTAGCATATTAGAGAAAATATATGCATCCTTTAAAATACATACTTTTCCCTTTAAAATGCAGTTTGCATTTATCTTCTCCAAGCACGGAAAGAGTTCAAAAATAGAAACTCAATTCATCTAACCCAGGTCAAACACAGTTTGGTAGCAAATGCATATTTCCTTTAATGAGTAAAGCAAATTTGCCAATCCCAAATTGCTGAATGAGACCAGCAACCTTTCAGTTTTAGAAACATTCCATGCAACTTCCAGGAGCAATGCAAAAAAGGTCACAGTGAAGGTTACTATGCCATTTCTTCAAGAAAGAACTTGTAAATAAACCATAAGTATCATGGTGCACCATTTTAACATTTAATATTCCTGGCTGCGCAATCTGAGAAAAAATAATTACTTAGCAAGGGAATGTCAGGAGAGATAAGGTTCACAAATGTGGTTTTCAGCACTTTGCAGCATGGTTAACTTAAAGAAAATGGGGGTTTCCCTTTTCATTATAACTAGAGCAAACAAAGCTTAATAAAATGCTTGCTTTGATGGAATGGCATTCCTGTAAAGGGATCCACCAACCCCAATAGAGAGGGTTCTTAATGTTCCTTTTTACAAAGGACATAATGTCCTTTATTATAACAATCCACCTCCCAGGCAAAGCTAGAAAGTTTGTAAATAAATGGTAAATAAACTTCAAACTTCTTGGTTGAAGTTTAGGAGAGATTTAAGCAAGCAAGGTTCTCAATCCTACACTCTTCTCACTTATGCAGGCAGGAGATGCAATAATCAGAGTGCTTTAGGGCCACATCCAAATTCCACTAAGATCAATGGAAAGGTCTGCAAAGAGATGGATTAGAGTGTTGAAAAGCAACAAGAGAGAGAAATGTAATATAAGGAACAGAAATTGGTTTCTTTGTATAGATGAAGCCCTCTGGTATTAAAATATACCCTTACGTAACTAGTTTGACATGATTAATAATGCTATTATTGGCTTTATATTCCTTCATTACCATACTGGGAAAACATTTCAATTATTTCATCAATTTTTTAAAAAGTAGGCAAATAGCAAAGATTACTCTGAATATTTTTCCTCTTGTGTAAACATTGGGTAAACTGTTCCTTGTTGATTGCTTTTATTATCTTCTTTCTATGCATTATTTCTTGCTAGACTTTAGTTTTAAATATAGTCATACAGGGTAGGTAAGCCCTTCCTAGTAGACACAGAGCTGGATTTATATGCATAACTACACTTTAGGTTCTCGGTTCAAATTTTACAATGGGAGGAGGGATGCAAATGGACCTCTTAAATTAAACATAATTTGTAACCTCAGTATCTGTCCCTAACTGGATTCTACCACATCACTTGCAATTGTAATCCCAAATAAGAGGAAATGCTTTCTGACTAGAGGTGGGCACCACGGGCTGACAATATGTGGTCCATGGAGTTTCATGGACCATGGACCACAAACTTTTCATGACCTGAGGACAGGTTTGTGGGTTCGTGGTCCATTGGTCCATGATACTACTTCTGGAGTCTGGAGCAAGGAGGGGTTAACGCACTCTTGGTACCACTTGCAAGTGGCGCTGAGAGCACTTTAAACTCCACTCCTCCAACTGACTGGCGGGGAGGTCCCCACATGTCAGCTGGAACAAGGGGGTGTTAAAGCACTCCCAGCACCAATTGCAAGTGGAATTGAGAGCGCTTTAAACTAAAAAAATCTTCCATCAGCTGACTGGCAGGGAAGTCCCTGCCTGTCACCTGGAGCAAGGGGGGTTAATGTTTAAAGTGGTCCCGGCACCGGTTGTAAGTCCCTGCCAGTTAGCTGGAGCAAGGGGGGTTAGAGCGCTTGCAAGCAGCACTGGGAGTACTTTAAACTTTAAAATCCCCCGGACCAATGGACCAGCAAAAAGGTCAGGGTCCATAGGAAAATGGGCGTCCCATGATTCCCAGTAGGCAAACCGCTGAACCAGGCCAGTCCATGTAAAATTTAGGTTTGTTTTCTGGACCCTGCTCACCTCTATTTCTGACCAATGTATACTATAACAACATAACAAACTGCTACAATGAAAAGAATAGTGGTAGGGAGGGATCACACAAAACTAAACAGGATTTCAGAATCTTGAAACAACCTTCAGCATAGATACATTTGAGTAACAGTTACTCCGGAAAGGCACTAGTAATCAAAACAAGCTATTTTGCACCCATTAGGAGCAATTTCATTCCATTTTACTAAAACTGTGGGATTTTTACAAATGCATTTTAAGGAATATATCCAGAGATCTGACCGTGACAGAGATTTATATCGGGAATGTATAAATGAACATAGTCACCAGCTTTTCAATCTACTTTCCTCACCCACCCAAAAGCAATTCTATAGTTAAAGCCAAAAGCAAATTTCAATATCCATTACAGTAGCATTCTATTTTACTTTCAATGTAAAGGCCATTTTTCACAGAGCTAGCTGCTTGCCTTTCCTGCCTGAAGGTAGCTCGAGTCACATACATTAAACAACTGGTCTTTTGATAAAGGGTTAAATGTGTGGTATTTATCTCTTTATTACTCTTGAGCTGTTTTATTAATCACACCTGTTCTCCTTACTCGCCTCAGGTGCTGCAATAACGTGAAAAAGAATTCAAGGAAATAATACAGCACTCAGTATGAACCAATAAGAATCAGCTCAATGGTTAATATGAGATTGGGCACATCATGAAAATGTAAGATGGCCATCAAGTCCGCCATCTTGTTTCACATAGTGGCCAAATGACCCCAGGAGTTCCTCAAAGAAAGCACAGAGGCCAACACCTCAATCCTGCTGTTGCCCCCCAGCACTACTACATCTGAACATGGAGGTTCCACAAGAAAAGACCTGCTGGATAAGACCAAAGGTCCATCTAGTTCAGTATCCTGATCCATACAGTGGCTTAAAAAGTTGCTCTGGAGGGCCAACAAACAAGGAATAAATGACAGGTTCCCCCAGCAGGGGTTATAAAGATGAGGAGGCATTTATTTAAAAGATTTCTATCCCAAAATTTTATTCACAAGTTTATGAGGTGGCTTAAAAGAATAAAACATACATAATGCATACATAAAAACTAAAGAAACTAGCAGAATAAAATGAGCAGCAACGAATCCATAAAATAGCCTTCCCCTGATATTGCTTCCTAACACTGGTATTCAGAGACACGTGGTTTCTGTATATGGAGGTTCCAATTGATGGACCTCTTCTCCAAGAATCGCTCTAATCCTCTTTTAAAGCCACCTGTGCTCATGGCCACCACAACATCCACTAACAGTAAATGCTACAATTTCATTATTCATTGAGGAAACAAGTATTTACTTTTGTCTGTTCTGAATCTACTGCTCATCAACTTCATTGGGTGCCCCCAAATGTTAGTATTACGAAGAGGAAGAAAAAGTTCTCTCTATCCAGTTTCTCTATCCTATGCATCATTTTATAGACTTCTATCATGTCCCCCTCAGTCACCTTTTTAAAAACCATTTAGTCATTTTGACTAATACTTATTAATGGACTTATACAATGTGAATTTGTCTAATGCTCTTTTAAAGCCGTCTGAACTAGTAGCCATCATCACATCAGGAGACTGGCAAAAATAACGATTAAGAGGTTTCTTAGACTGGCTGCAGATAGGATTGCTAACAGGCCTAGGTGTGTGTGTGCGCCCTGCCCCTTGGACATAGGCTTAGAAGGTAGAAATGAGTAGTTGAAACTTTTCATGGTATTGAGGTAAATAACATTACTTGGTCAGTAACATCTCATTAAGTCTCCTATTAAATAGAATGGTCATTTGTTTTTCTCTAGGCAGTTGGCAACCTTGGCTGCAGAAGTGAAAGAAAGCCTTAATATTCCTATCCCTGCCTGGTCAGTTTCTTTTTTGCATTAAAGTATTACTGTACACCACAGGTACTCATTACCTTTTGAAGGAAAGATCTCAGGCCTATTGTGAAGCAGCTGTGATACAACCTGGGGACAATCCACTCTGTCTTAATTTGTAAATGCCAGTGGGTGTGTGGGTGTGTGAAAGGGTTGAAACTCCGCCCTTATGTATCTCCAATCCAAATCAGAGACATGTGCCCTTATAACCGAAAAGATCTAATAGTGATCCACAATCTCTATCACTTCCGTCCTACCCAGTTTGATGCTCAGCCTAGATGGTGCAGCACTGGGAAGAAAGCCGTGTCAGTTTCACTTCCAAGTTGCCAGTTTCTTTCTCCCTGCAGACAGTACTGATGTGTATATATGCCATTTTGACAATAAAAGTCCTGGGAAACAAAAAAAAAGGCATGAGGTGGAGGAGACCTAATTCATCTATATGGAATCCTTGTCTTGGTTCCCAAGCATGGAACAGAGGCTTCAACAGGAAGCTGGTGTTGGTGGTGCTGGCAAAGTGCTAAACTGAGGGCATCCCTAGAGCCCTCTGTCACTTTCAACTCTCCTCTCCCTGCCCAGCAGCAGACAGCTGGCTTTTCCCTGGTGATGCAAGAACCTAGGGCTCTTGACCCAGGAGAAGCGGACACATAGTAGATGCAAGAATAGGTTCCAGGGAAGCATGTACCAGGAGAAAAATGCAATTTGGCATTCCAATATTTCTATCTCCATACTACAGACTAGGAAAGGCCTCACAATCCTTGTTACGCAGCTACGGATACTCATTCCCAGAGCTCAAATATGTAGCATTTGTACACATGGTGTCAATTCATAATACATTTACTAAAACATGCCTCTGCATGAAAATGCCCCCAGAGGGTCACTTGGGGCAAGTGGCTTGCTTCAGTTGAGATTGGGGTGTCAGATTTTCCCAACTGGTAACTCCTGCTTTTAAACATTACACTACACCAACACAAGCCAAGCTGTGTGTGAATTAGCACGCAAGCTGCATCTATTGTAGACCGTCACATGCAATGACAGCACGTGTGTATATATTTATGCACAAAGAAAGATATGCCTATTTAATAAAGCAAGTGTCAAAGTACGTGATGCAAGTGTTCTTGATCAGGATATTTCGTGTACCAAACGGGGACCTGAATGTTTTCTCCAGTGAAGTAAATAGCAGCTTCAGAGGGGATTTAATTTGAGAAAGCAATTCCAAACCTTTTGCTTCTGACACCAAAACAAAATGTGATGTGGCTTTTCGTTTTTTAAGCCAGCACAGAAGATCCTTATCACAGTTTATCTACATCACTTGTGATTGAAATCCAGCCCTTCCATTTAAAGATTACAATGGCCTATGTCCTACCACTCCATGTAGCAAAGACTGAAGCCTTAGGAACCTCCTACCACCTTAAGTGGCCCTTCCTCTGTCTGTAACAATTCAGCTGAAGTTAAGCAAGTCCGGCTCTAGAAAGCTCCTGAATGAACTCACATGCAAGGTGTGTTAAGCTCTTCAGAGGAAGTGGAGACTGCAAGACTAAAAACAAATAAAACAGCTATAAGGATACCTCAGTATTTATGTATTAAGCCAAAATGCCTTGTAGTGCCAGCAAGTACCCACAAAAGCAGATTTTTCATTCAGCTTGCTTGTTTTTTTAATACAATCTCTGAGGAAGAGATGTGCCATATAATATAAAATAGACAGACCTATTTTCGTCTAACATATACTGCAAGGGTAGAAATGGAGCAATAATGCCAGGCAATGAAGTTAGATGGGAATTAGAAGCAAAGCTGAGGGAATGAGAGACTCATTTGGGGGGGGGGGGGCATTGAACAGCTTGTGTTATCTGCCCATCACTGCTATTGTAGAGGAAAACAGTGCCATACAGACCTTTCCCCCCATTATCACTTCTGCAAGATGACAGGTGATACAACAGAATGGGCTTTTTTGGCACTCAGAGTCCCTTAACTGGAGGAGGAATGTACTGCAAGGTATGAATTGAAGTCTCCCCAAGGCTGATAATATCTCTATTCTTCAAAGCCCCGAAGACCTTTCTCTAGTTTGTTTTAACACAAGTCATCACACAGCATAAAGACAAAATGTCAAGACCATTCGAAGGAAACCAAAGCAAGGGATAACCAATCCCCTCCCCTGTCCCTTAGAAGCTCTGGAGCTGTATAATAGACAGTTCCTTGGGTGCCCATCTGTTATCATATACAGCATGTCAAAATCTGCTCTACGAATCCTATCCACAAAATGACATGACAGACTCAAGTGGGTGAAATGAATAAGGAATGACATTTGGAATGTTAATAAAGTTAGCTGTTGAGATTAATCAGCAACTCCCCAAACTCTACTGCTACTAACAAGTAACCGCTTCACTGCCAAACTCTGTACTGTTGTTGGTGACAACAATATCCCATCTGTCCCATCTGATTCTCTTCATCACATGAGGCATATGCAAAAAGTGGGAATAACACAACTATTTTTTTTACAAGATGGCTTCCCACTAGGTGTGGACTCAGTGACTGCATCAACGTTCCCAGCAGCACTTCATTCCATATAAGTTCTTTTTTAAAATACGTTTTTTAAAAAATTGTGACACCTGAACTTACACTTAATGAATGACAGCATGTTTTCCTAATTTAAAAAAAAAAACCAGTGACAACTTGGCCGTTTCCAGATGGCTTACCTGCACCCGCAACGTGGCCATCTGGAAACGGCCCTTATGTCATCTCAAAGCAGTAGTGTTCCAAACTCAGTCCACCTGACCCACCCACCTCTGCCCATCCCACATTCTCATGGCTCAGGGTAGATAGGTTACTATCAACTGTACTATGTTTAAATGATCCCTTAAAATATCTCCAGCTATAAGGGCCATGAGTTTAGCAGGATTCTTAAAAATGGTGTAAACTTTTGGAAGGGCTTCAATAGAACAATAGGCAAAAGCTTGGCCTGGGAGACCTCCAATGAAGACCAGGGTTGCAGAGGCAGGCAATGGCAAACCACCTCCCTTAGTCTCTTGTCATGAAAACCCCACCAGGGTTCGCCATGAGTCAACTCTGACTTGAGGGCCGGATTTCATTTTCAAGTTCACGTTATCTGTTCTTAATACTAAGAATTCACAAACACTAAAATAACATAGGACACTTAGATCTGGCAACAGAATTCCAGAAGTTGCTGAACAAGCAGAAGTACACCCTTGACTTTAATGGACTTAGAAGGTATAACTCTGTTGAGGACTGCACTATCAGTGTGGTATAGTGATCAAAATGTTGGACTAGGATCTAGGACATCCAGGTTTGAATCCCCACTTTGCCATGGAAGCTTATCGGGGAATCTTGCACCATCTCACATCTCAGCCGAACGTACCTCACAGGGCTATTGTGAGAATAAAATGGAGAAGTCAGTTTAGGCCCTCGTTGGAAAGAAAAGTGGGGTATAAGTAAATAAACAATCTATAAATCGCTTATTTTACATTAATTTCTTTGAAGTAACACTTGGAAATGTGGGAGAAAGGCCATCAACAGCCCTGTATATCCCCAACATGAACAGCGTCAGTAATTATGCACCAGAGGAAGTTTGACCAGCTTTACTGGGCCTTTTGGACGCAACATGACCATTAACAACAGTTCACTTTAAGGTAATATTAATAGAATCAGTGGAAAGTCCCTCAAGTCCTACCATTTGTTACCAGCAGAATCCAATCAGATGCTAACTTCAAAAGCAGAGCTTAATATGAGAAACATTCCCTGTTATATGATTGGGTAAAAATGCAGATGTTACAAGCTGGGATCACACAAGGGGTTGCAAGGGCATTTCATTTCTCCCTCTTTGAAAGTTCCTACAGGCTCTTCCGTTTTCCTGATTTCTCACCTCCTTCTCACCCACCCGCCAACCTATCTTTATTTCTCCCCCTGTATTCAGCTTTCTCTCCTCCCCACCCGACAGTCTCTACCTAGAAAAACTATGGTGAGTGCCCAATGCCAACCACTGGTCCAGGCCAAAATGTGTGGTACAGAACCTGCAAGGACTTGCAGGGGGGATCTCATCTTCCCTTATATCCCTTCCCCACAGTATTTCTTCTTTCCTTCCTCCAGGCAATGCTACATCCCCACCTTCCCCTGCTTCCCTCTCTCCTTCTCACATACCAACCAACCTACCTTTTATCTGCCCCCTTATCTTCAGCTTTTATTATTTACTTCCAAAGCAGCTTACATTATTCTCTTCTACAATTTATCTTCACAGAGACCCTGTGAGGTAGGTAAGGCTGAAAGTGTGGGACTGGCCCAAGGTCTTCCAGTGAGCATCGTGGCAGAGCAGGGATTTGAGCCTGGATCTCCCATTTCCTAGTCTGAAACCATAACCACTACACCATGCTGGCTTTTGTGGGGTGGCTACTGTTGAACAGTAGCAACCAGTCAGGTTTGGATAAGTCACACAAGTTGTGTTGTAGCAAACTGTCCAGTACTGGCTGCTGGGTCTGGCCCCAACAAGTACCCCTTCAAAGGCCAAAAAAGCCCTGCAAAGGACCTTGCCCTAGCTTTTTACTGATGGATTGAAGACTGGCAATACTGTTATGGCTGCCTAGCGATGGCCACTGAGAGCATTTGTTTCTCAAAGCTGCTTCTGTTATTGTTATTAACCCCTCAATTTATTTGTTTGGTTTTGTGTTTCAGGATTTTTGACAAATCTGGGGCATTTTGCAGGTGTGTAGAAAGATCTGTCTTGACAGTTAATGGTTCTAGTCTCCAGATTTAAGCATCCACAGATTTGGTCATATTGTGAATTGATGTTAAACACCAACTCAACCAAATTCTGTTTTGGTTATTTGAACACTGACAAGTATACTGTAGTCATCATTTTTAAAAAAAAATCAAATATGATGGTCTTTAAATGATTAACAACTGGTACACGTAAAATCTTGGGCAAAAGCTGCTTTTAATAAAATATCTGTGTCCTTTATGTATCTATAGTTAGGTTGTTCTCCAATAACAATTTATTTAGGGTATTTATGCTCTGCAAATATACTAAATCTTGGCTTCATCCTGTAATTCCCTGGCTCCCTGAATTACTGTTTAAATTTAACTCTCATGAACAACAGACTGCTTTAACATTGTCCCAGATTGCAACCATCTCCCTGTTAGCTAACATAAATCCAATGGTAAAGATTCTTTGCAAGAATCTATGAAAACAAACCTGCAGGGGAAGATACCAGAGGAGTTTTGCTCTCTGTATCTCTGACACAACATTTTCCTAAAAGAAAGGTTAATTCTACAGCAACAGCACCTGCTTTAATACTGAGAATACCAATACAAATTGCTGGAGGCAACATTCTTTGTTTAAAGTGACTCAATTCTGAATCTTTCCAACCAGCAGACAAACTTCATGTAACATTGGGAATCCATGATCAAAGTCCCTAATGCTGGATTCAACTGCAAAAGTTGGACACGGGGGGGGGGGGCACCCAATGGGAATTAGGTCCACCTTGCAGATCCATGCTGTTTCCCTTATCCAAAGCATCCCCCACGACTACTGATGTAGCATGAACATTTGACTTCTCCCTCCTATCAGGCATCATAGCTTCAATTAATTAATTAAAATGTTTATCTAATCACTTTTTCATTTCACTCTAATGTTTCATACCTACAGATTTTACATTAATTTGGAAAAACCATCATATCAACTAACAGTGCCAAAATCATACTAGATTGGATTCTAGCCAAGTTTTTCACTCAGTCTCACTTAACTACTCCCCTCCCCCCCCCCAGCCCACTCTACATGGCTTCTGTACATGCAGGTCCCATTAATGGCATTTCCTTCAAATAAAGATGAACCCTTTAAAAAAAAAAGCTTTAAAACTGTGGCTATTTTAATTTAGATTTTCTTTAAATACACAGGGTTATTAAAAGGATTTGGAAGCGGGCAATGAAAAACACAAGGTACAGGAGTCTGAGTAATTGTCTGTGAAATTGTAGGCAGCTTTCAAGGGATTGCTCACTGTAAATACTGTAACTGTAAACAGGTTTTGTTGCATTATTCTTTAGTTTTGTAATCCTGCTTGATTGTAGGTATTACAGAGTTTTTCTTATACATTCTCTAATTTATAGTCCAGCTTTTATTCCATTGTTCGTTGTATGTTTCACTGCATTGTTTGCACGCACCTTGTTTTTATGTTATTTGTTTTATGTTATTTGCATGGCTGTGTTTTAAGACTCGAGTCCAGCAGCATCTTAAAGACCAACTAGATTTCCAGGATATGAGCTTTCAAGAGTCAAAGTTCCCTTTATCTGATATGTCTGACAAAGGGAGCTTTCACTCTCAAATGCTCCTATTCTGGAAATCTAGTTGGTCTTTAAGGTGCTATCAGACTCAAATCTTGCTCTTCTACTACAGACCAACTAAACTGTTTTAAGACTGTAATCCACTTTGAGTCTTGGAGGAGGGGTGGATTATCAGTGAAGCAAGGGAATAAATAATTTAACATAAAGAGATATGAATTCACACAACAAAAAGGGCAAGAAAAGGCAGGTGAATTCCAGTGGGATGTATATGATCTGAAAGGGAAAAAATCAACAAGTACATTTGTTGGCTGGGACAATTAAAAGAGTGAAGTAAGAGGACTTGGTGAAGGGAACATGATAAGAATTTTTTTAAAAAACATAACAAGGGAAGAGGTCACTTGGCAATCATTAGAATGTTAAGTGGTGAAGAAACACTCAGTTTAAATAGTTGCACATAAAAAGAAAGGGCAAGATGTAAATAAGTCAAGAATTTTGCTTTCCTTGCACACCAAAATCTGGAAACCAAAGATTACCAAATTTCTCTACAAGAAAGGCCCATTTTTCTAAGTTTCTGACAACACAAGCTTGGCAAGCACTAGGAACTTCTGTCTTTCTCAACTTAACATTTAAACCAACTCAGGTTGGGCACAGAAAACACTGTGTTTTGTAGAACAGATCACGGCACAGTGGAGGAGAAGAACGTTTGGATGTTGCTTTCTAATGAAGAAAAAGTCTCATTTTTATTTTTACATTAAAATAAAATCAGCTAGGTTTTAAGGTTCTTCCAATAGGACTTGGGGGGGGGGGGCTTTTGGTTTTATATTTTAAATGGTTTCTTGATTATGGTAATCTTAAAGAGTCAACACATTTGGTTTTTCAGTTTCTTTTCATCTCTGGGGATTGGACCAAGCTATGGTCCTGTGCCATCCAACAAGGAAATATTAATTAAAAGGTGTTTCCAAGTATATTTGGATACCAGCCAATGATGGAATTAACTAAAAGACTGGCTCAAATAATATATCATTCTGTAGAAACACTAAGGTTGGTAGAAAGATAAGGGGAAATTATAATCATGTAGCATCTTCAAGTCTAACGCATTGCAGAATTAGCTTTCGTAGGCAACAGCCAACTTCACAAATGCATTGCGCCTCTGTGCTTGGGACACAATACAATTATTACCTTTCCAGTGCCACCATTCTCCTCGAAGAGATGGTCTCAAAGAGATGCTTCACTAATGAGTCAGGGACCATAGACTTCACCACTATGTTGCCTTGCGCACTATCTGTTGCTTTTAAGTACGTGCTCCTATGCACTACCTGTTGCTTTAAGTATGACCCTACTGGGTAGTTCTGTGTTGTCTAACATCAGTCCTAGAATTGTTTATGCTCTGTTTCAGCATTTCTTCAACTCTGTATTGGATTCTTGCTAATGTTATATCTTTGTAAATTTGCATTTATTTACCCTATGGCTTTGTGAATTGAAATGTCCTTGATACTGACTGTGCTAATCTCACACTATGTAATCCGCCTTGAGTCTCAGTAAGAAAGGCAGACTGTAAAGGACATACGTACATACGTACGTACATACATACATACATACATACATACATACATACATACATACATACATACATACATACATACATACATACATACATACATACATAAGAAGCTGTCTATCACAGCAAAAGCAGGCTGATGCTTCAGTCTGTAGCTTGAACAATAACTTTCCGTGTAAAGAGTCAGCCCCGATCATTCAGGCATGGATGGTTTCCACCTAGGGATTTTGTCTTGTATGGTCCACGGGAGCCTTCATATGACACAGTGCTCTTTCCAAGCATGTCTCAAGAGGCTCCCAGGACTTTCCCCTTGAAGATGGCACAAAGAAAAACACCTTCCTTTGTTTCAACTTTAAAGGACTGCCTGCAGCCAATCTGGGCATTGGGCAGAGCTAAGGTCTGCCTTCGAAATGGTGGTGCTAAGCCCCCCACCGGCATCTCAGTTGTGAAGCAGGAAAAAAGGGCCTGCTTGGTAAGGTTGCACCATTTGTTGCTCTGCACCAAAACAACAAATTGCAAGGAAGCAAGGCACAGCTAGCAAGGGTGGTGTCAGAAGTGAGTAGTGAGAGAACAGGACCATGGGGAGGCTGTCCCCACCTATCTCCATCACACTGACTGCTGCTTCCACAGCAGAATGCTGTTTTGCATCTCCCATATGGAATGCACCTAAAATACACTGAAGATTTTTCATCAGTGGAAACATGAAACATATGAACTTGAAAGTAAACCAACCCCAACACTGGAGGTGACCAATGTCATCCAGAAAACAAGGAGACATTTAGAAAGGAGAGCAGGCTTTCCCCCGTTATTTATTCAAAAACTTATTTCTTTAAAATATATAACTCAAAGTGATAGTTTCATGGCATTGCTTACCATCACCACAGCACATGCATCAGTGCTTGGTCATCTTATTAAAGATCATTTTTTAAAAAACCCAGACTTGCTTGATTTAAGCTGAGGCAAATTCTAATTGCTTGGGGAGCTTAAAGAATTAGATAATTAAGATTACTCTGCAAGGTCAATGGAGAAGATACAAACAGGAAATTACAGGGGGGGAAACTATGGTGATTGTTAAATGGAATGAAGCATAGAATGTTAAAATGCAGCCAATACAAAGAAGTTTGTCCACAGTTTTTCCTTCAAATAATACTGATGATAACTATCGCTAGACAAGTGTGGTACAGTAGTTGGAGAGTTGGACTAGGATACAGAAGACTGCTGAATGACCTTGGGCTACTCACTTTCTCTGAACCTAATGTATCTCGCTGGGTTATTGCGAGTATAAAATGAGAAAACAAGATCCTTGCTTTCAGCTCCTTAGAAGAACAGAGAAAGAAAAATGTTTTCGATAAATTGTACCTACTGCTGCAAATGTTATGGTTTTGGCAGCCAATTTGTTTAGATCTGTTCTGCTTTGGCAAATTATTCAGAACTTCAGATCCAAATTAAATCAAAGTAGAGCAACAACACAAAGTGACAAGGTAACAAACCCTATCCATTGGACGACGTAGAGCTATTTCCAAGATTGTAGCACATGGTAGGAGAACAGGAAAATAGTAATGTTCTTATTCATGGAAGGGACAGGGCATTTTGCCGTGAATGTGCTGTCCAGATATAACACTACTCATGCAAGCAGACCCTTGTATGTGCAATAATTGGCAGAACCAAGCTGGAGTGGGTCAAGTAGAGAGTTAGCTACGGTATCATAGTACTGTCTGCACCCGCTTTTAGTACATGCTATTGTACCTGTATGAAGAAAAGGAGGTAAGTAATGGCTCCTTCGTATGACATGCACTCGAACAGCTAGTGCACTGGTTCCATATCTGGCAAGTCAACCATACACAACACATGCTAGCACTATCTAAAAGAGAGAGATGCTTGCAGCTGATGCCAAAAGTTGGATTCTGTCAGCAAAATCCTATACATGTTTTACTTCCAAGTAAATTGCACTGAGATCCATGGACTTACTCCCATGTAAATGTGCATAGGACAGTGCAGAGCCTGTGTGGGGTCCCATATACCAAACCTCAATCTGTCTCCTTTGTTTTGAAAGAAGATGTGAGAATTCAGCAGAGCCAAGGCCCTGTATAAATTGGAGTTGATTCTACAAGGGCAGGTCGTGCATCCAAAGGAGCTCAAAAGCTCTACAGAACCTTTCCCCCCAGAATCTTTGGATTCCTTATTAATAGACCAATGCCATACAGCTTGTTGCTATACAGTTCTAGACTATTTTCCTGCCCACCCTCCACTCATTTCCCTATTCTATTCAAGAAACTTCAAAGTACTAATAATAACGAGCTACCCGATATAGGGGGAAACAATCAATCCTGATGAAAAGGTTGCTTGAAATTGCAGCATGAATTCCCATCATAGCTTGCTGACCAACTGCCCGTCTCATCTTAAAGGGCTCACCTATGGAACCATGAACTTTTAACATTCATGATGAAAATGTTCTCAGCCTGTTGCAGTTTTCAAAAATATTAATGTAAACACAGGAGGAGCATATGGCCCTGTGCATTAACCCTGGAGCAGAAGAGAACCTTAAGGATATCTATAGCAGCCTTCTTCTGCCTAAGCCTACATAGAACAGAGACAGAATCTGACCTATTAATTATATTTGGCCCATCAGAAATGCTTAGATAAAGCGACAGGGACCAAGACTATAATGCTAGTGCTGTCTGTTACTGTCACTCAGGGTTTTTTTTCTGGGAAAAGAGGTGGTGGAACTCAGTGGGTTGCCCTTGGAGAAAATGGTCACATGGCTGGTGGCCCCGCCCCCTGATCTCCAGACAGAGGGGAGTTTAGATTTCCCTCCACACCGCTGAGTGGCGTGGAGGGCAATTTAAACTCCTCTCTGTCTGAAGATCGGGGCGGCGGGACTACCAGCCATGTGACCATTTTCAAGAGGTTCCAGAACTCTGTTCCACTGCGTTCCTGCTGAAAAAAAGCCCTGCTCTCACTTATTATACCATGTCAAATTGCTTTTGTTTTGTTTCAGCATATTTCAGCTCTGTATCAAATTTCTGCTTAGTTTTCCATATTTCTGTAATCTATTTATTTATTTTATTTCAAATTTCTATTACGCCCTCCCTGCAAGCTGGCTCGGGGCGGATAACAACATATTAAAATACAATAAAAAATTCATCTACATTAAAACAACAGTGTATTTTGTATTGTTTATTGAACTTCCTAGCTGTTGATCATATTGAATTACACTGTATAATCCACCTCATGTCTCAGTGAGAAAGGCAGACTATAAATAACATAAATAAAATAAATACCCATTTTTAAGTCACAACATGTATTAAGTTTCCTCACAGTTTCATTCATAAGGAAAGTTATTTTTCCTCAGAAGTTATAACAGATTGAGTTATTTCACACTTTAATACTGGATCTCTCTTTATGTTTTGTATATAACACCCTAGTTATGCCAAAGTACATAGCTTCAGGATTGAAAAACAATTCTAGAGGTTCCGACTTTATTACAGAATCCAGTCTTGAGTGAGGGGGATCAGCCTACATAGCAAAACAGCCGCCAGACCACTATCTGAAGAATACGGCGACCCTGAAGAAACGATGAACAGTGTGATCCTAAGGCATGTTACATGGTTCTAAATCCATTGAAGTTAACCAGCTTAGAGGGATGTAACTCTGCTTAGGATTGCACTGTACATTGGTCATTCTTCATTTGAAGCATCAGTTCCTGATAACTGTTTGTCCAGCTGCCTAAGCTAGGGGAGGTTATTGCAGAGCTTCCTAGAGGAGAAAATATTCCATAGCTCAATTGAGTTAGGAACTGTGTGCGTGTTACTGCCACCATTGCTTCTAGTCCTTCCTGGATGCCTGAAAGTAGAGTATGTCCACAATAGACATTTTTCCATAGAAGGGAAAGCCAACAGAAAGTATAAGTGATTTATTACTTTATTCACTGTTAGAATATTAATGCAGCGTACATATTGAGAACTCAGTCTTGAGACAGAATAAAGCATGCAAAATATTTAAATATTGCAGGTATATACTGTGATCTCACTGCACACATGAGGAAAAATGCATCTCAAGCCAATTATAATAAGGAGTAAAAAGAGAAGTTCTTCCTGATAAAGACTGATGAGACAAGACTATCTTGCTATCAAACTTGCAAGAAACAAATACACAACTCAATAGAGAGATCTCTCCAAGTCAGCAGAAAGGATTTGCCTACATTTCTTCAACAATCAATATGAAATTGATACTCAGAACACAGAAAAATATAAGAAGCAATGCATTTTAGGGCTCTGTCTCTGATGGGTACAGAATACCTTCAATTCCCATAAGACTGAGTGGGAACTGAAGGCCCACAGCAGCAACCCTTACAGGATTGTTCAGAACTTTATAAGACTATCAGAAAACACTTCCATGAACTGGGAAAATTTTGGCCAACGTTCAAACAAAATTTAAAATACTTAGGCAATTGCAGGAACCACATAAAACATCCCCCATCCAAATTCATTCTTTAAATGAGAACAAAGAACAATTATAATACACCTTCTAAGAGAACACTTAACAGCAGTTAGTAGTACAAAAATCATTTTATTTGAAAGCAGATCAATGCAGACATAAAGGGCTTCAAGTACAACAATATCAAAATCAAAAATCATATCACTAGGGTATCCCATGGCAAAGATACAGAAAGATTCCAGATCTACACATGTGTACTCAGAAATAACTCCATTGGGGTTTGTGTACAAGCAAGAGAGCATAAACTATGAATGGCTGCAATTCCGACCACATATATGTAAGTAAATCCCATTGAACTCGGTGAGATTTATTTCCTAGGATTGGAATGCATGAGTCTTACCAGAATGCATGACCAAATTTCTTCCCTAACCTAATGTAAAGGCATCTGGTATTTGCAAGACTAACAGTACCATCCTCAGGAAATTTACATTCTTCTTAACCCATAGACATCAAGAATGGTGCTGTATAAATCTACAATTGATTTTTATCATCGAACATGACGTAAGATAACAGATAGATTTATCAAGAGACAGTGGAAATCAGTTTATTAAGAATCAAACAGCAGGATCAAAACCACAACAACCACAGCAACAGAATAACAATAATAATAGAATAAAAATCCATATGAGATTTGTCAAAGAACTACAGATTAAATATCTTACTAATATTAGGATGAATAGGGCATGGGTATGTAAAACAAGACCTGTGAGCCCATCAAGCCTACAAAAGCTTTTCCACTTTGTTTTCAGAATAACAGGGCCATTTCCACATGGCTTACCTTCCCTCAGAACAACCCAGAACATCGCGCAAAAAATGCAGAAGATCGCATTTTCTCGCACGAGATTTGCGCAATGTTGCACAATGTTGCGCAAATCTTGTGCGAGAAAATGTGATCTTCCACGGTTTTTGCGTTATGTTCCGGGTCGTTCCAAGGGAAGGTAAGCTGTGTGGAAATGGCCCAGCTGATGGGTAAGATTCACTAACAGATCATGCAAACCAGGGGGCATTTTAATGGGGCAGATATTTCTTGTAGGTCTGACTTTGTCTGTTTCTGTATTATAGGATACCGAAACAGAAACATTTAGGGATACATTTTTTTTTCAAATTCCTCCCAGTTCTTCTATGATTTATTCTTACCTCTGTGATGTTTTCTTATATTTTCTCCTGTAGGAAAAGAACATAAATAAAAATGAGAAAATAGACAGGTTCAACCTTCAAAGTGGGTGGAGATGGAGAGTGGAAGAATGTTAAATGATATGAAGAGGAAAAGTTTTAACAGAATCGAAGAGGTGAGCTTGGTCCTGAGACATCTCCAAAAGCTGATGAATTCTTGCATTTGTATGATAACGAAACTCACTGAAGTAAAAAGTTGATTGACTTCAGCAGAAAACAATACCCTGCGTTCCTTAGAATCAATGTTATTGCATGTGCACATGGGAGACTGAAGGAGAAACCTGTTGCCTCGTTCCTTGTTGGTGTAGCTCAAAAGGCCAACATTCTGTGGACAAACATCAAAGTAATCTTTAGCACATGCTAATCCTCTGGGCAATGGCTCCTGTACACTGCTCAGCAAGTTATATGTCAAGGGAGACTAGCTAGAAAACTCATAACAGAAGCGCCATAATGCTATCAAGCAAGATAAAAAAGTATACATGTGATCTAGCCATATTTATCTATAGAGATATAAATTACTTATAAAATACTTTGACTTATGGCTTGTAGGCTGTTATGTTATAGAGAAAGGAAGGGGCATTTTTACAAGACTCCTTTGCTTTTTTAAGAGTGAAAAAAGTCATGCCATAGTGACTTTCATGCATCAGTCATCACCTGATTTTGTCCTGAATGTTTGTGCCAACATTTCTTGGTTATCTGCATATTTGCTCTTTGACAGAGATGACCTTATACTCTGTTCACTGTAGCATCTCATATGTCCAAACATTCACTGATAATCTTCATTTGCTCTGCACCTTTTCCTCTCAGAGATAAAAATTAAATGGCGTAATAGTTAGAAAAGGAGGAGATAATGATGGTGAAAGAATCTGACAGGCGCTCCTTTTCAGCTAAAGTTAGTAATGACTAACCCAAATCCCGTTGCTTTCACTGGGACTTTCAGCACAATCAATGCATGTTGAGTGAGAAGTCCCATTAACTTCAGTGGTGCTTGCTCTAGGAAGCGTGCTTGGGATTGCAATCCTAGTCATGATCAGTTTGGAGTGAAGACAAGGACTATACCCAATGGAATGTAATTTTCACACCCTGTATATTCACACCAGTCACTCTACATAACGCTCCCATTTAATAAACTTCTCATTTGCATGTTACAGTTGAAAACAGTATCAGTTGGATCCAATCAGCTTTTTTTCACTCAGCTTTATCCAATTCCTCTCTCTGCTTAAGTCTCCCATCCCACATGTTTTTTTGTACATGCAAATCCATGATCCATAGCATCGCCTTTTTGGTTGGTCAAAGGGGACCTCTCCTTTCTTTTTCACTTGAAGAAAAATTGCTTGGATCCAATTGTTTAGGTTAAAAAAACCCTTAGGTTTTCCCATGCTGGCTTTGCATCTCTAGCACTGGTATCTATTATTATTATTTCCAGGGACACTATCACAAACATTAGTTGATGCTTATTATCAAGATTTTGCAAAACACACCATAGCAGTCAGAAGTTTTCAGAAACAACTTCTAAGCAGTCTTCAAAATGAGGAGCTTAGTACCCACTTGGACACACCACCTGTTCAAGAAGGGAGTGTACAAATTCATGGAATGTGAAAGTATATAAAGTTATATAAATTTATATTTCTTGAAAACCAGCCATAAGTTAATTCTACATGAGAATTGAGAGAGAGAAAATAGGGTAGTCCCTACCATAGGCTGGAATAAATTCTCCACCTTACGTGGGTCTTCCATTGGCTTTTCCCCTTAAGTTAGAGGAAGGTTCCTTAGTCTGGAGTAGAGATGGGCATGGACAGGAAAAAACGAATACGATGTTGGTTGTTCATTGCCATCCACGAACAGGGATTCATGAACATCAACGGACATGACATGTTCATGAACATGTTCGTAGTTAGAGGTTTGTGGGTAGAGATGGGCACGAACAGGAAAAAACGAACACGATATTCATTTTTCGTTGCCATCCACGAACAGGGATTCACGAACATCCACGAATATGCCCTGCTCACGAACATGTTCGTAGTTGGAGGTACATGAGAGCCAGAACGGCCTCCTTGGGACTTAGCTGAACTTGAGCCAGGAAAGGCATGATTCATGGGTCTCCCCTTTTCATGTCATTTTCTCTTCACAATGGCAAAAACCGGACTGTCTGCTGGAAGCTACTTTGAGGGGTTACAAACTGACATTCCCAATGTCCAATACCCACCGAAGTTGCAGGGGACAACTTTGCTGGGTACTCACTGTCTTCTGAAGACCCCCCAAGTTTCAGAGAGATTGCACCCCAGGAAAAGCATGATCCATGGGTCTCCCCCTTTCATGTCATTTTCTCTTTACAGTCACAAAAACTGGACTGGAAGCTACTTTGAGGGGTTACAAACTGACATTCCCAATGTCCAATACCCACCAAATTAGCAGAGGACATAGTCCTCACTGTCCTCTGAAGACCCCCAAGTTTCAGAGACATTACACCCCAGGAAAGGCATGATCCATGGGTCTCCCCCTTTCTTGTCATTTTCTCTTCACAGCAGCAAAAACTGGACTATCTACTGGAAGCTACTTTGAGGGGTTACAAGCCAGAAGGAAAGCTAGAAGGAGTTCAGACAGAGTTCAGATAGTCCATGCCTATGTTGCCAGGGGAATTGATTGAAAGGCGCCACACTGTCTGGCTTTATGAACGGCTGATGAACGCCACAAAAAGGGCTTGGAACGAACACATGTTCGCTGGGAATGGGGCCTCATTAATACTTTGCTCGCGAACAGTGGATTGGGCTGTTCATGGCTTCTTTTTTTTGTTCGTATTGCTGTTCGTACCCATCTCTAGTCTGGAGAAAGCTTCCATTTTAGCTTAGCGGAACAGAAAAATGCAGGGCATTATCACTCTGTTCATGCACATTTGCTGCAGGTGAGCGAATGTTCTCAGACTGCGACTACCCTACGATTGATTGTGCTCAAGTGACAGAATTGTAAATCTTCAAGACTATTCATACATACCTCTCTAAGAGGTAACTCTCTTCAGTAGTTTCAGCCAGTATATGGATAAACATCAATACAGCCTTACAATAAAAGACGGTAGAAACACAGGACAACGTAAAGAACAAGAAGTGAGGAAAAGTTGTCAAATATAGGCTTTCTTCAAGGAACTTCATATTGTTTGCAACTAGAGTTGCCAAGTCCCCCCACTCTCTAGCCGGAGGTGGGAGGCCTGGCACCTACCTTCTATTCTGTGGTTGTGCATGCACTCCTAGCCTGCATGATAACACCTGGGAAGTAATGTCATCGTGCAGGCTGCGGGCCACCCTGGGAGCACTTCTATGCTCCGCAGGGGCCCAAATCAGTCTGAATTGGGCCAGATCCGTCCCAGATCAGGCCTGGATCGGGCCACTGCAGAATGCAGGAGCACTGCTGTACTCCATAGTTGCCTGATTCAGGCCAAATCTGGGCTGATTCAGCCCTAATTCAGGCCTATTCTGCCCCGATTTGGCTTGGATTGGACCACTGCAGAGCAAAGGAGTGCTGCTGCACTCTGCAGTGGCCTGATTCAGGCCCAATCTGGGCCAATTCAAGCCCGATTTGGCCTGGATTGGGCCGCTGTGGCGAGCCACTGCAGTGAGCCTGGATGGCTGATTCCCCTCTGCCAGCCAGGTAAATTGGGGGCAGGGGTAGGGTGTGGGGGCAGGGAATCCCCCGCCACCAACGGGGGAATGTTAACCCTATTTGCAACTGTTGAATACAATTTACCACTTCAACTGGTCCTAAACATTTGGCCTTCAGAAGTGAAACAGGTTTGAGGAAACATGTTACAACTTTTTCTCTTCAGAGCCTTTATTCGCTACTGAAAATGAAAAGGGAAGACATAGTTCCCTCTCCCTGTTATCACAAGGCTTCATATCTTAGTCAAACACCTACTCAGGTTTTAAAAATAATCTGAATTGCTTTAAGTTCTACACTCAATAACTCTTCAGTAATTGACATTGCACATCTCTCTATTTATTGTATCTGCAACTTCTTAAAATCAGTTTGAGCAAATTTGCAAGTGAGAATACCTTTTTTGTTTTCCAGGCAAGCGAACTTCACTTTGAGCCTGTCATGTTAAAGTTAATTTCCCATACTTATCACCAGTTTTTAAAGTTTTGTGATTCATAAGAAAATGTACTGCAGTCTTCTATACTTACAGTCATCTAGAATCCTACTGTAACCCACGTAGGAGTGTCAACTCTGGGTTGGGAAATTCCTAGGGATTTGGGAGTGGGATTTGAAAAGGGGAGGGGTCTCAGCATGGTATAAGGTTGTACAGTCCATCCTCCAACACAGTCATTTTCTCCAGGGGAACTGATCTCTGTTGCCTGGAAATCAGTTGTAATTCTGGGCCCCACCTATAAATTGGCAAACCTAAACCCTTGTCAGAACTTAAACTTATGGGGTTGGGCTTTGGCTAAGTTCCCTTTGATTGCAGATAGGGCACCCAGTCTCATGCTGGGAAAAGGAATCTCCCAACCCCAACTCCTACCACTCAGAGTGGTAGTGGGAGAAAAATAAAATAATTGTTCTTGGGCTCATGGTTTGACATCTCTTCCAGGGAAAGGGATTGCTGTAAAAACACAGAAATTACTAGTGGGGACTTTTCTTGAAAGCAAGGTCATGCTTCTCTAGGAATCGCTGAAAAATATAGTTTTTCCCACAGAATCTCTGGCAATTCTAAGGGACAACTGACATCACTTCTGGGGTTTTCCCAGAAGTGGTCATGCTGTCACTGATTCCCCCCCCCCGCCCACCACCAGTCTTCGACTATTTGCTAGGCCTGGCAACCCTAATTGCAGAAAGTATCAGAAAATAACATACTTTTTTTTAGCTTTTTCATGATTAGCTACAAAGCAAAAAAGCAAAATACAAAGCACACCTACCACTATCATAACAGCAAAAGAGGCCAAGAGAATATGATGGTTTAATAAGAATATATAGCATAATATATGCTATGTGAGCCTTCCCTAAAGGCTCACATAGCATATATCCCACTCCCTTTAAGTTTCTAGGCCTAAACATTTATTTTTATCCAGGCTTTTAACTATGCAGTTGATCTATTTATTTGGTTTTGTTATCCACTTCTATTCTATGGATTGTTATTAGGATATATTGTCGAAGGCTTTCACGGCCGGAGAACGATGGTTGTTGTGGGTTTTCCGGGCTGTATTGCCGTGGTCTTGGCATTGTAGTTCCTGACGTTTCGCCAGCAGCTGTGGTTGGCATCTTCAGAGGTGTAGCACCAAAAGACAGAGATCTCTCACACTGAGAGATCTCTGTCTTTTGGTGCTACACCTCTGAAGATGCCAGCCACAGCTGCTGGCGAAACGTCAGGAACTACAATGCCAAGACCACGGCAATACAGCCCGGAAAACCCACAACAACCATCGTTATTAGGATAGTTGAGCCTACCAAATATTTTATGTTCTGGATAGTTAAAAGTGTTTATTATTCTGGGTTTTATACTTTTAATGGCTGTTAATTTTAATGATTGTATGTTTTACGGTTTTATTTTTTATGTTGTGAGTAGGAGTGTACAAAACAATACCTCTGTGAAGATGTATATGGAAATAGCTGTTTTGATCTTTTCCTTGATTATCTGGATCTGGAACACAAAACAAAGATGCTTGCAATAGCAAAAACCCCTCCCTGAAAAAGTCCAGTTTTTTCTTCATGTTCATGCCATGAAACATGAGCACATATTTTCTCTGTATTGATTTCCTGGAAATGGCATCTCTCCTTTCCAATCAAACCCTTGCAGGGGAGGAGCACATAACACTTCCAACCAATCCAAATTTCAGAGAACTACCATTCTCCTTCCTCTCCTTCTTCCCCCTTCACCCCCTCTTTGTGGGCTGGATATTATTTTTTTTGTAAAGTAGAAAACCCTTTTCTTGCTCATGTGCCCCTAGAATTCAAACTCCCCTTTTTCAGAGGCCTCTCTTGCAGCCCTGAGCCCTTTGTTTGCACAGGTTGTAACTGATCTTTCTGAGCTGTGCTATGCTTTGCACTGGCTGAGCTATGCTTGGAAAAGGTTAATTCATTGCAAAAAGCTGGTCACTTAGCAACCACTCTGGAGCTTGTAAATTACTTTCTTGCACTTATCAGGTCTTTGAAAACTGCATTTCTTCAATGGTCCTTCTCTTCCTCTGTCCCCTCCCCTCTGTGCTTTTTCTACTCCCAGTCTACCTTCCAATTAGATCATTGGACAGGAGGGGCAAAGAGCAAATTCAGCCAATCCCAAACTGCCATTCTCCTTCTCCCCTTCTTTGTGGGCTAGAGTTTTTTTTCTTGTAAAAGTAATGAGTGAGATTGCACAGAGAGGGTCTGTAAACATTGACCTTTGTTCAATCTGCTTGAAATTTAGGAGGTATTTAGATTAGAGGGGGAATTGTGTTGTGTGCAAATGTGGTGCTGTTGTTATAAACAGCTGCCCAGACCCTTGACTAGATTTCCCATTGAAAATGATGGACCTGAAGGGGAAGGGACATGGATTTTACTCCTGAACTGCTAATATCCTGCTCCAAAATAAACAACAATGGTAAACATTTCCCCCCAAAGTCCAGATCAGAAAGTGTAACAAAATATCTTCTCAGTGCACAGTCCTAGTTGTGAGCCTCCATGAGCAGGTCTGTGAAGAGGTAGATTAATTTTCTGGACTGTGAATTAATATTTGTTATATTTGTGTTAGAATTTTAGAATACATCTTATTTTATCAGCTACTCTAAAGGCACAAAACAGAAAAAAAATTAAAAATATGCCATCAGAACTGACTTGCTTTTGAATTATTTTCAGTTTAGCAACATGCAGCCCAAATAGCTAAGTTTGGCATGAATGTTTAAAGGTTTATGGGATAATAATATGTTTTCACATTTGAGCGTGGTTTAAAATATTTACAGATGTTTATTTATATTTATTCATATAAATACATTTTTAAGAAGAGTGCAGGATTTGTCCAGTAGTTATTTTACTCCATTGATTAAAAACCTGGAATCTTTATTTTTGCATTCACCTATGTCAGGAATTAAATTCCTGCAGACTAATAGGATCATTTAAATAAATTGAAATCTCCTCTGCCAGTCAGTTCAATATGCTGAATCAATTTCTACCAATTCCATTGCCATTACAGTAAGATTAATGGCACATAAACTAAACAATATTCTTGCCTTTATTAATAAACAACATAAATCAAGTGGCAAGAAGTGACTGCTGGTATTGCAGCTTCATAAAGACTAGGAGCAGATGGAGATACATTTTGTATTAGTATTGTTAATAGTTGTCTTTTTCTTAATTTTCCAAGTGGCTGCCACCTGCGTGGGTCTGACTTTAGGGAAACAGAGGACACACACACACATACACACACCAAAATATATGGATAAATCATTACAATTATTGTTTTTGATTTCTTTAGCATTTTTAGATACACAAAATAGGCCTGCTTAGAATTGTTGTCTGAGGGCCAAGCTACACATGACGAATGACACTTGAACGGCAAGTGTATTTCTCCCTGTTCACTTGCCCTCCACTCAATCCACTTGCCGTTCAAGTGTCATTCGTCATGTGTAGCTTGGCCCTGAGAAGCTTTTCCCATGGAGGAGAAAACCAACTTGCGGGGTGGGGGGCAGTGGTATCTGCATTCAATGGAAAATGAAAGAGAAAGGGTAAAAATCTTCTTGCTTCAACACCACTGCCTTCCTATTCTAATCTCCCTTCTCCCCCGCCCCTCCTCCAAATCATTTTTCTCTAGAAAAAGTGGTTTCCACAGAGAGACAGGCTTAAGTGATTTCCCTGTTGCTGGTGTGGCTGCCAATAAAGCACAGCACCAACAGGCTGCTGGCAGGTTTCCCTCGCCCAGAACCCCAGCAGTGGTCACCCCCCCCCCCCACCCACTCGCCCTGGGCCACCATTTTGCATTTTTTTTAAAAAAAACACCACTAGAATATCATAATATGTCATTGTAACAATTCCAAGTTTTCATTTTTAAAAAAACAAAAGTAAGCCTCTGGTCCCTTCCCTTCTGGAGATATAAAAGGAAAGATGTATCTTTGTAACTGGAGGAACTAGAGGATTACTTTTTTAGAAAATGAAAGCTGAGAATTCAGAGAACCTGTTACACAGATTGTTACAATGGTGTTTTGATATAATAATAACTGTGCTTATATACAGCTTTTCTAGACAGACTAGCACACCATTCATAACAATGAATACAATCAGTATTCTTTTCCTCACAATACAGCTGGGGAGCTTGGATTGAGAGGGGTGGCTTATCCAAGGGCATCTGCTGAGCTCACGGCCGTAGTGGGATCCAAACCAGCAGAGTGCTGATTTGCAACCCAACCACTTAAGTACTATGCTAGAGCATATTCTAGTGCCATTTTTTTAAAAAAAAAATTAAAAGCCTCCCTAGCATCTGAGGGACGGATGGCTGCCGCAGTAACAGGGTCAAGGAAAATGGCTGCCACGTGGCCAGGAAAATCTGAATTTTCTTGCCCACACACCAGCCATCCAGGCTTTACTGTAATCTTTCCCAAAACTTAATAGCAAAGCAAGTTTGGAAAAGATCAGAGAAAAGCCAGGGACCTCCCCCTCTCAAGACCTCTCCCCCTAAGAGGGGCACAGATGTACCATAATGCATTACATCCTGGGGTTGATAAGCTAAATGGAAACCGCCCAAGTAGTCATCTGGCTTTTATTACACACAAAACTCAGCATTTCAGACAGGAACCTTCTCATGGTCAGTTGCAACTCTTCTCTGCTTTTACAGATTGGCTGCTGGGCATGGAAGAACAGTATTTCTACAAAAAAGTGTCCGAGGTCAGAGAAGTCGACCCCACACTTACTGCCTCACAGGAGGATGAGGCAGCAGTGGCATGGTGGAAACGCTAGCATCTGGAGGGGTTCCCTCAGAAGCAGCAGGTGAAGCAGCAGGTGTGCTGGACATCCCCAGCCCCATCCAGGGCTGCGGGATGAAAGCCAGCAGCTGCACGGCTGCATTTGCCCTGAGGCCTTCAGCAGTGGTGGCAAAAGGGCAGGATGAGCCCATGGTGAGGCCAGGCAGCAGCCCCAATGGCAGAGGGCTTCGGCAGTCCATGGTGGCTGGAGGCAGGGCCAGGCATTGGCCCGGCAGGGCCCGGCTGGCTGGGGCCTCCACCTGTTTACATTCAACCGGGAGGTCATCCTCTGGGGAGGGAAAGGACAGATTGGTTCCTTCCATTGGGCTCCAGATGTGTCTCTCAACAAAGGAGGTGGGGGGGTTGGAGGAGCCCAGGGCTGGGCTCACCCCCAGAGAGCCATTAAGCAGCCAAGGAGGAAGAATGAGGCCCCACCCTCAAGATGCGAGAGAGAGGTGCAATGCTGGGGAGAGAGAAGGACCAGGCTGTAACTAGACACTCCACCACCCCCAGTTCTGAAGCTTACTCTAGCCCCTTTAAGCTGGAGACGGAGACTGGTAAGGGGGCTGCAGCCCAGGACTACATCCTGGAGGAAGAGGAAGCTGACAAAGAGCTAAATGTTTCTCTCTTACCAACAACCCACAAAAAGCTTGTTCTCATATTTCCAAAATCGGAGGTTTCAACAACAAGAATGTGGTGGCCTTCAGTCAGGCTTCAATCCTAGAACGTCTTTGCATATGTTTTTAGGAATGCATGTTTTAGAAATTTAAAAAAGGCTTCCAGTGGGTTGGGCTAAACAATACTTCAGTGAGAGAGTGGTGGGAAGAGAGATGGGCTGTTTCCACACTACTCACCTTCAATCGGAACGCCGCAGAACATTGCGAACAAAACCCAGAAGGTAGCGTTTTCTCGCGTGAGTTTTGCGCAACGTCTCAGGTTTTGTTTGCAACGTTCCACGGCGTTCCGATTGAAGGTGAGTAGTGTGGAAACAGCCATGGAAAAGCAAGTGTTTTAAACAAGTTTATTGAGGTTATTGAAACACAATTGTGCATATCACATACACACTCCATTAACCAAACTGCTAAATATTTTAAATAAATAAAAGATATCAAGGCAGTTTTTTTACCACAGTTTATAGATTTTTTTAAAAAATCACCCCATGCTGCCTGCTACTCTAGATCATTAGTGTATGTTTTATAAAATTAGATCAGTTGCTTCTGCGCAACAACCAACTGGAGAGATACCAGGAATGGAATATTTTGCACCAGCCTCAGACTCCAAAATGGGTGGTGCACAAGCCAAGCCACACACACAAATCCTACCAAGCATCTCCTGTAAACAGACAGTAAAGCATCTTAATGAAAGATTTATGAAAGCAGGGGTGACACCAAGTTTTTCCCAAGCTCCCTCTTTTGAATGCCCTGACAGACGTGTTCTCCATCAGAGGGCATGGGTTGAAAGTCTTCCACGGGCATGACGCAGCTTCCTTGCTTATGTCTTTAGCATTGGGAGTATATAAAGGTTTCCTTTACATTGTTTCACTGCATCCTGATGACTCGCCTAGGAAAACAAAAACTCCCCAAACATCTCCCGTCTAGGAGGAAGGCTGGACCACATCGCCTCTCAGTTGGGAATAAAGACAAAGAAATATCTCAAACAGAACAAACAGTGAACAAACAGCACATTTGTTTGTTCAAAGCCAAGGAAGCAGCTTTTGCTGTCGTCCCGCTTTAGAAATAGGGCTGTTAATGCGCTTGAAAGAGATGGAAGGGTGCGGATTTTGTTGCTGCAATCATTAACACATGGAAACTCCCAGGGAGTCCAATGGCCAGTTGCCCAATTTGGATTTGTTTGGGGTGTTACCTAGAAAACAGCAGCAGGAGGAAAAGCCACTCTCTACCATTCAGATTAAACATCAAGAAAAGGACTACAGATTAGAGCGACGTCAGGCCAGGTCACAGCTGCAGTCAAAATCAGAAACAAATCTGTATCTTGCTTTTAGCTTGAGTAAACCTATCAGGCCGTTTGTTATTATTTCTCTCCCCCTCCCCCCCCCCCCCACACACACCACCATCCGCCTGTTTGCTACTAGACAGCTGGCATGACGCAGAATTTTAAACCTCATGTTTATGCCAGACCCTCTCCAAATGCTGGAATACAGGCTGAAATACTCGGATTACTGTTTAGCGAGCCTAAATTGGGGCCACAGGAAAAATGAAAAGCCATGCAAAGATGCAGAGCTCCTTTCACAAGCAAGTTCATGTTTTAAAAAGTCTCTCGCACACGCATCCACAATTCAATGTTTATTTCACTTTCCTAGTTTTCAAGTTCAACACATAATTCAGAGAGACTCTTAATTAAGTAACTAAATGTGCAGTAGTCTGGATCTGAAATGGCTTGTGATGGTGCCCATGTAACAGACTCAGAGGAGTTAGCCACGTTAGTCTGTAGTAGCAAAATAGAAGAGTCCAGTTGCACCTTTAAGACTAACCAACTTTACTGTAGCATAAGCTTTCGGGAACCACAGTTCTCTTCATCAGATGCATGGAGGGTATGAAGAAAATGATCAGATATATATAGGTGGTGAGGGGAGGGGGGGAGTAGATGCAATCAGTAGCTTTTGATAATGAGATAACCATTCATAGTCTCTATTCAATCCAAGTCTGACTGAGTCAAATTTACATATGAATTCCAATTCAGCAGCTTCCTGTTGTAACAGACTGTGGACCCAACAATTGTGAAACAGCTGTTATTCTGGGAGGACTCCAGGCCACACCTGGAGGTTGGCAATCCTATTAATTACTTTTGTCTCCAGGCTATCTGTTATTCTGTCAGACTCTGCACTAGGTCTGCCAATTTTCAGGTGGGGCCTGAAGTTCTCCTAGAATTACAACTCATCAACTCATGCAGAGATCAGTTCCCACCAAGGAAATGACCGGTTTGGACGGTGGATGCTATGGCATCACCCCCATCCTTTCTCTCCCCTCCCCAAACTCCACCCTCCGCAAGCAACATCTCCAGATGGTTGTTGGGGGTTTTCCGGGCTGCACAGGGAAGCCATTGAAATTCACAAGCATAAGCAAAACTTCAACAGGAAAGAAGAAACCTTAAGAATGAACAGAGCATGGGCTCCAGTTCTGAAAAACACCAGGCCAACAAAACACTCCACACCCGACAATAGCCCTGCAGAGAAGATTAGCACATCAAGCACCAATCCATATGCAAAAGAACCTCCTCAGGTTACAGTGAAGCCTCCCGCCATTAGCATTCCACACCCTGGGAAACTCTTACAGAATGACTCAGCTCAACCCCACCCCTCCTGAGTAGATACAAATGACCTACATCTTTTCCACACTGTGACACTGAGAGATCTCTGTCTTTTGGTGCTACACCTCTGAAGATGCCAGCCACAGCTGCTGGCGAAACGTCAGGAACTACAATGCCAAGACCACGGCAATACAGCCCGGAAAACCCCCAACAACCATCGTTCTCCGGCCGTGAAAGCCTTCGACAATACAACATCTCCAGACCTCCATGAATTTCCAGACTGGAGTCGGCAATCGTACTCAGCAGGACTTCATTGTACTCCCCAGATGTCTTCTGGCCTCTTAAGTCCCTGCAAACCTGGCTACGTTCAAGGAGCAGAGGCATCTCAGCCTGCCTGACAGCTATGAGCGAAACCACTGGAGCAACCCCAACTAACAGACCAGGGTGCCACAGGTGAAGATACTGAAAGATGCCGCAAGATCCAGGAGAATCCAAAAGGGTCACACTTCACCAATAGACCCTTGCATATAGTGCTTTTTTTCTGCAAAAAGAGGTGGTGGAATTCAGGGGGTTGCCCTCGGAGAAAATAGTCACATGGCTGGTGGTTGGTGGCGCGGAGGGCAATCTAAACTCCTCTCTGTCTGGAGATCAGGGGGCAGGGCCACCAGTCATGTGACCATTTTCAAGAGGTTCCGGAACTCCTTTCCACTGCGTTCCAGCTGAAAAAAAGCCTTACTTGCATACAACATGAATGTGCCTTCCCACTCTGAGCAGGGCTATAGGGTCATGATGCCTGAAAAGCGTTATTGACCCCTAGGAAATGTGCAAGTTTTAGAATGGTGTATGCTCCTTTCTTGGGAACAGATTCCAATTTGAACATGACACTTGAAAGACTTTTCAGGCTACATAAATCTAGATTTTAAATTCATATTTCTGAAATAACGTTTTTCATAGTTTTTTTTCTGTGCAGAATTGGACGATGAGTTAAGCATGCTTAAGGGCACCAAAGTCAAACCCGGTGCTGGACTTGTGGTCAATATTATTTTAAAAGGGAGCCAAAGGATTTTAAAAGCAAGGCTCCTATTAAGCTGGGAAAACCAATAATTGCTGTTGGCTGTGGTTATGATTCATTTTTACTACCAACAAACTGATAAGAGGATTTTTATTAATATGAGTTTTTTCACCTAAATGTGATGCACATTATTTCCTAGCCAGGATTTTAGAGTTCAACAAGATCTTTCTGCCCATCGCTATGCTATTACTAACATTGATTTAAGCTTATGAAAAATGACATGATTGAATAATAAGCCACATGACAGATTGAGGCAAAGTTTATCATTGCTTCACCTCCCAGTACTTTGTGCTTTTTAATTAACTTTGCCTGACATAGCTTTGCTTTGATTTATTTATAAGGAATACTTCCGACTTTCTCCTTGCTTCTTCAGTTGAAGTTGTTGAGTCATAGGCCATTTAGACTGAAGCAGACCAGTGAGGGTTTTTTTTTTTAAATGCATGTTTACAGGGCAATATCAGCACAAGAAAACATCTCCCATTTATGTACATAAACATCATACATCTATAGTTTACTGAGTAATCTGCTCTGAAGTATAATTGTGCTGGGTTACACATACTTTTATGCAGAGGCAGAAAAAGATGATTCCAAAATGAGGAACTGGGAGAGGAACTCAGAATAGCTTCCCTACTACAGAAACAGTAAGAAAGTATAAGCCTGGCTGAGGGTGTCTGTCTATAACAGGAGACCTCCTGTCCTTGACCCCACCCCACCCTCACACACACACACACGTTTCCTGCTGAAAGGTGGTCAGGGGAGAGATGCAACCATCTCTTTAGCATTGCATCCATGTGAGACATCACTTCTAGCACAGAACCAGAAAGGAGGTCATCACGTCAAGGCAATGCTCTAGGATTTGACCCAAATTCTGTTTTAATAGATGACTCCAATTCCAGTTTTGCACCATAAGTGATGTTACACATTGTCATGATGTCAAGGAGATTATCCCCACCCACTCCCTATTTCTCCCACCAGGTTGCGAACTGTCAGCACTAAGCCAGGCACAAGTCGTCCTGGGTTCTGGATCCATTGCTCGCCATATCCCCAACACTCCCCATCCCCTCCCCCATTATGCTGTTGGCAGGGGCAAAACATTATCCATGCGTGGCTGAACTGACACTGCCCATGTGGAGATCAAACTCAGGGCCTTGGCAATTCTATTCCAGTTCCTATCTACTGGGCAGGTGGTATCCCTTGTCTGATTTGGAGATATCCTCTGCCCAGCTCCATATGACTGTGTGTCACATGTCAGGGCTGCAGTTGACTACCTACTGCCCTGGACCATTTGTCCTTTGTGTCTGTCTGCTTGGCCCAGTGGTTAAGGCCTTGGTCTGGCATGGAAGAGGTGTGGGTTCAAGCATGGCCTCTGCCCTGAGTTCTGCTGCCAGTTGGATCCCTGCTGGGAACAAGGGTTGGACTTGGCCTTTCTGTCTCCCTCCCCACTTGAACCCATGCTTTCTGTTTGACAAATGGAGGGCTAGGGAGGGGTGCAAAATACATTGTGGGGTTGCTGTTATGTGTTTCTTTCTTGTTGCCTCAATGTTTGCTGTTCTCCTGCTTGGCAAAAGAGAACTTGGCAATGGGATGGGACCTGAACGCTCCAGAGTACATAGGCTCTGGAGCTCTCTGCTCATGCCACAAATCTGTATGGATGTTGCATCATCAGCAGATCTTTCCTCCTTGCCTTCCAGTCAACAATGTGACTCAATTGGAGGCTCATGGTTAGAGGGCATGTGGGGAGGGCCACATCTGGGAAGCATGGCCAATTTGGAGGGTAGTAGTGACTGGCTGTGCCTGTGTCTGCCATTCTCAGGGGTGCCACTGGCAACTGTTCTCTGATTGCATCACTGGGGTTGCTCAGGTCTCTGCCATTCTCAATGCAATGTGGGCCTTGTGAAGAGGTGAGTGTTTTCCTACCACCACCATGAAATACATTGTGGGGTGAGAAGTGAGAAACGATGTCGCTGTTATGCTGGTGTCTGGCCACCACCACCACCACCAAGATGGGCCTCAAGTTTGGGCTATTAATATAGTAAAACTGGGATCCAAGATAACAGCAACATGATTGTGACAGCCAAGAGATTCTCTCAAAATGAATCTTTTCAACTCAAAATATTCCAAAGTAACATTTAATAAAAATCTACTTGCCTACCGCGCACACACCAATTTCAACAGAATTTACTTCCCAGTAATTATGTTTAGGATTGCAGGCTTGAGCTGGATTTCAATGCATACGTCCTCTTCACTTCAAGTCATTGGAACTTTTTGCCATGAGTGTTCCATATATAAACATTTATAGGATCAAGCTGTAAAGATACTATGACACGTACATTTACTTGGGAATAAGTGCTCTTGCCTGAACTGGCTGTGGATATTACAGAGGTTGCTTTTAACTGACTTATATGAATAATATTTGCAAGCTTGCATCCAAAGTTATATCCCAGTCTGGTGGTAGAGTAGTGAACAGAAACCCAGTTTTTCTTGAGTAAACCAATATGAGTGGCCACAAAAATAATTAATTAAATCCCAAGATCTTCATTTCCTTCCATAGAGATAGACTGAAATGTACAAGTTAGGTGAGGACAGCAGTTAGTACAGAGTCTTCTGAAATTGAAAGTACAGATAAAATTCCCTCGGTCCATTCCTTAGGATTGCTGCCTGAAATGATTAGAACTAGAACCATTCTGTCCCAGAATGAATAAGGACACTGTTATATGAGCAAATTCTCCCGAGATTCGGGGAGACGGGGAGTGGCAGCAGAGAAAGCAGTAGCTACTTTCTCACCTCCGGAAAAGGATTAACATATTTATATTTTTTTTATTTGAAACCTGAATAATTTGCAGATTTCTTCACAAAGGCATGCTTTCTGAGGGGCTGTGAGAACCTCCACTCCCTGATGCCAGCAAAAATACCTAAGGGATAAGGTCCACTGTGTCGTAAAACTTTCAGGGAGGTCTCTGTCCCCATCACATTAAGGGAGATAGTTGAGAGGGAGATGGCTTAGAGTGGTGCTGTTTCGATAGGTGTCATTTTGATGGAAGAAAGCATCTTACACAACTCATGATTGGCATATTGATGCTCATTTATATAATTCACTGGAGTGGTCAACTTGACAAATTGCCTTTAGGCAACAAAAGGTCCATTTTTCATTGCTAAAAGCCAGGGCTTTTTTTCTGAGAAAAGAGGTGGTGGAACTCAGTGGGTTGCCCTCGGAGTAAATGGTCACATGGCTGGTGGCCCCGCCCCCTGATCTCCAGACAGAGGGGAGTTTAGATTGCCCTCCGAGCCGCTGAGCGGCTCGGAGGGCAATCTCAACTCCCCTCTGTCTGGAGATCAGGGGGCGGGGCCACCAGCCATGTGACCATTTTCAAGAGGTGCCGGAACTCCGTTCCCCCGCGTTCCTGCTGAAAAAAAGCCCTGCTAAAAGCTATTAAGACTCAATCTCATATTTCTGTAGAATCCAGTTGGATACTAAATAAGCATTTGCAGTAAGACAACACAAATATTTGCAGAATTTAAGGTACTTTCTTAAGGACAGGCAAACAAAGGGAATGGTTCAGAAATCAAAAGTCACTTGAGTGTATAGCTTCCAAAGTTTCAGGATATACCACCATACATACTATGTGTTCGCCAAGGTCTCTAGAACTCACTTGCTTGTAAAAAACAAATAAATCATGCACCAACTACAGAATTAGCCAGATCCATTTTTAAAAAGGAGGGCGAAAAGACTGTGGCCAAAAAGCTTCATTTAAGCCACAGTTCTGTCCTATTTGTTTTTTTCTTTTTATAATTTTTTTTATTTTTCAATATCTAACATACAACTACTACATACATACATACCCTACAAAACAGTGACTACAAAAGACTACAATAACACAAGGGATGGGGAAAAAGAGAGGAAAAAAAAAAGGGGAGGGAGGGGTGGAAAAAAGGGGAAGGTGCCCTACACTAAACACTACATTTCTGTTTTTCCTTCATACTGCCATTATTCAAAAGTTAAAGCTTTATATTATATTGATGGAGTGGTTGACCTTACTAAATGCAAATTACAATTTAATTTCAAGTTAAATTTTTCTTCCCCTCCTGGGTCCCGGACGCAGTTCTCTCTGAGCAACTGCAGCCGCAGTGCTCGTTTCCTCCCCCTCCCCCTCAGACTTCTCCTTTTCGTCTTGTTTGGTGCACTGGAATTCTGGGTTCCTGTCCTCAAAATCCCTTAGTTGATCTTCTGATAATATCTTAAAGGCTTGATCTTTATGGCTGAACCAGATTCCTTCCGGGAATAACCATTTGTACTTTATTCCCCGTTCTCTCAGAAGAGCTGCGAACTTTTTATACTTAAAACGTCTTTTCCGAACTAGAAATGGGACGTCTTTCAATATCTTAATTTTGTTGCCCAAGAAGTCCAAATCCGCATTGTATGAATTGTATAGGATAGTGTCCCGGATCCTCTTAGATGAAAAATTGATGATGATCTCGTGCGGCAACTGACGCTTCATTGCATATTTTGAGGTAGCCCGACAGGCTTCCAAAATGGCGCTTTTTACTTCTTCTTTAGTTGCCCTCGCGGGTGTCGCCAATAGTTCCGAGACAAGACCCCATAAATCCTCGTTTTCCTCCTCTTTCACATTCTGGAGGCGCAAAATTGTCTGTGTTCGTTCCACTTGTAGCCCGATCAACTGATTCTCCACCAGTTTAAGCTCTTTATTCGTAGCCTTCACGAGTGACGCACTTTCCTGAGCAGACTTCTCTGCCCCCCCACCGCTGCTTCCTTGATGGTTTTCACTTCGCTCTCAATTAAGCCCACCCTTTGATCTGTTTCATTCAGCTTGTCAATAAAGGGTTTTATAGCTTCACCAACCGCCCTCCGTATTATTTCCTCCAGCGATTCTCCCTTTAAGGCAGCCGAAACTGACTTGCCAAGGGCAGGACTTTGTTTTTTTGTTGCCATTTGGGGGGGGCGCCAACCAAATTTTGGAACTCAGCAAAGGGGAAGAATGAGCCTTCTTAGCTTCAGATCTCACCTCTCCCTCACGTGCGCTTGTAATAACAGAAGGAATTCGCTTGCTTGTAGGCTCTCGCCTAGTTCTGCTCTTTGCCGTTTCTCATGGCCCGGCAGCACTCGAGGCGCCGCGCACGTCCGCCGGCCTCCGTAGGGACAAATGGGCAATTAACCCCCCGCATTGATTCCGGGGGGCTCTTCCCGCAGCGTCCCGGACCCAGCCTCCCTCACTGGGAGTTTTGGGGGCTAATCTTTGCAGATCAGCCGCCCGGACAGGGTGCTCGGCCGCTTCCTCTCGAGCCAGCGAGAGGAGCGTCCGACATGGCTGAGAAAACGAAACCGAATCAGTTCTGTCCTATTTGTGATTTCCTTTGCTGCTGTACTCAAGCGTATGTTATAGACAGAGTAAAAGTCATTATGAATTGAGCAATTTAGCACTGTAATCCTGCAAGCAAGCAGGCAGATTAACATTGGTTTCTTTCCACCACCACCCCCATCTGCAATGTTCAAGAAACTGGTGGCGATAGTTAAGTGCTGTATTATCAAGAAAGCCTAAGATGGTGACAGAAAGATTTTGTTATATTCAATCCACCTCCTCCCCCAGAAATTCTTTACCTGAGAACTTAAAGGTAAAGGTAGTCCCCTGTGCAAGCACTGAGTCATTACTGACCCATGGGGGGACATCACATCATGACATTTTCTTGGCAGACTTTTTGTTACAGGGTGGTTTGCCATTATCTTCCCCAGTCATCTACACTTTACCCCCAGGAAACTGGGCACTCATTTTACCAACCTCAGAAGGATGGAAGGCTGAGTCAACCTTGAGCCGGCTACCTGAACCCGGCTTCCACCAGGATCGAACTCATGTCGTGAGCAGAGCTTGGACTGCAGTACTGCAGCTTACCACTCTGTGCTACGGGGCACTTATGTAAATTGACCTCCATGCCCAAATACTATTTAATGTTTAAAATGGGAGGTGTCACTTCAAGAAACACCTTCTGACCTGAAAGGATAAGTTCCTAACCGGAGATATTTTGGGAGTTGGTCAAATCTGCAAGGAGACGAGGCGAGGTGATAGCTTCAGGGAGCAACAGTCAGTGCCATTGCCTTGCCCTCAACACTACTGGCCCACCCAGGTACCAGAGCAGATAATGATCTTTCACTTCCCATTTCCCAGGTAAGAGATCAGGGAAGCTAGTCATGCTGGCTTTAATAAAGGCCAGGGAACATGGAGGGAAGTAGCATTAGCAAGTCTGGCTTCTGAGTGGGGAAAGTGGAAGACAGGGCATGAGTGGAAGATGCAAAGGTTGCAAACTTTGGCATGAGAAATTCATGGAGATTTGGGGGCAAGCAGTGCCTGGAGAGGGTGGAGTTTGGGAAGGAAGTTCAGCAGGGCTGTAATGACATAGAGTCTCTCTACACAAGACATCTTACATGAGAACGTTCAAGTGTAGAGAGACACAATGTTGGCCGGGAAGTGTAGTTTAAAAAGAGCCAAAGGGGAGGTGAAATTGACAGACCCTTCCGGGAGGAGAGGAGGAAATTAACAAACCCTCTGAGGAGCTATTTTCGCCTGCTCTGTAGAGAGATGAAATTGACAGAGCCTTGGGCCTTGGTCTCTGTAGTCTGGAGATCAGCTGTAATTCCAAGAGGCCGGTAGCTCTAAGAAAGTTGGGGAGACTGTTGGGAGGGGGGGGGGCTGTCAGCAAAGAAGGAGTGTCATCAGGCAGCGTCCCTTGTTGAGCTGCCTCTGTTTGAGTGGGAAGAGCACATCTGGGCTATAGAGGCTACGGCCATTCTGAACATGCTCAAAAAGCACTCAGATCAATTCCCTTGGAGAAAATGGTTGCTTTGGAGGCCAGACTCTATGGCATTATAAGCTTCTGAGGTCCCTCCCCAAAACCTGTCTCAGGCTCCAACCCCCCTCCCAAAATCTCCAGGAATTTCTTAACCCTGAGTTGACAACTCTAAATGTTGCCAATTCATACAAGAACCAAAATAGAACTTGCTGAATATTGGCTCGAATAAACCTTGAAAGGAATAAACCTAAACTTCCCATTTTAAGCACCTGTAACATTGGCAGAGCTATTTTAGAAGAATTAAAGTAAGTCCAGATTTTTCTATCTGCAGGCACCCCCAGTGACCACATTCAGGGCTTTTCTTTAGTTATTAGATAGCCACAGATTTAGAGGGAAGGGGGATATGTGATCATCTTCATTTATATTTTTGACTCCTAGAACAAAATTCTGTTCTGCAACAAGGCGACATCACTCATTCAGTTGCTGTTATTAATGGAGCCAGGGTAACAGTCTGTGATTCTTGCCATTTGTGCATATTTAATCTTCAGCGCATGATCTAGGGAGAACTGTGAGTAGCCTTTAATTGCTAAATATTATTTAATCTCTTATACTGAACTTACACAAACAACATTTTACCACTATTCTACCACAGATTGGCAGTGTGAAAATTCTGCTTAGTATTTGGCAGGATGATACATTGATGACCAAGCTCACCATAATAAGAGAAGGCACCCTGAGATAGTACAGACTGAGCCTATACAGGCATACTGTTTCCAGCCTTCTCTCCACCCGCTGTTTACACGAACATCTTGCCAAAGCTGAAATCCCATAACAACCCACAAGGAAAAGCCAAGGCCTTGCTTCAAAAACACAGTCATTATTTTGTGGATTAGATATTAGAAACCTACACCCGACTCTATATCATGTCATGGGATTTCCACCCCCTGCCTGTTTCACCTGCCAATCACCACCCACCTTTAAGGGGGAAGGAGTGTGTAACTACCAAATAGAAATTTCTGAGGAAACGTAACAAGCAAAATATCCTGAAGAACAAATGTTGTGAAGGACACCATCACTTCATGTTGGCAGCAGCACACTTCTGCTAAATGATTTGGTTAAGATAAAATGTGGGGACTGAGCTAAATTGTCAGGGCTTGCTCCGGAGAATGGGCCTAGGTTCCAAGATGGGTTGCAGGGTCCCTTGAGGGCCAAACTGGGGGACAGGAGGGGACAATGGAGGAGGGGTACTTACCCTGCACGCTCATGCACCACCGGAAAATGACATCATTTCTGGCACATGACAGGGGCAGGTTCTCTAAAAACTAGCCCAAAACTTGGATCCAATTTTTAGAAAATCAGCCCCAGCATAAACTGTCCTTTCCAAGTTGTGCAAGAAATGATATATTCTGGTGCAATGTGTAGATGTGTGCAAGTTTCGTGTACATGCCTAAGGCCTGCCTCCAGTCTTTCCAGATGAGTGGCAGTGGGGGGAAGAGGCTAGCAGCGACTTGGGACAGGGGATCCCCCACTAAGTTGGGGGATCTGGGAAGTCTGATTCCAGGGCTAATGAGACAATAGGGGAATGATCAGAGTGGCAGGTGCAGGATTACCAGCTCTGGCTTGGAATATTCCTGGATAACTGGGGGTAGGGACTAGAGAGGGGGGAGCTCTGGGGGGAAGCAGTTCAGTGGGGATAGGATAACACTCTAGGACAGGCAAGCCACATCCTGCCTAGCAGCCTGTCTCCAGCTGCTGCATGGTAGGATGATGGGGGAGTTGGCATCCCTTCCAGCACAAATCTAGAAGGGATGTCATTGTGTCAGGGTAGGTTTGCCATTCCCCCTACCCATTCCCCACCCACCACCCCCTGGACCCACTTACCTGGCCAGTGGGGGTGGGGCAGGAGGCATGGGAGAAGAAGCATATTCATGCACTCCCACTCCCCCATTGTGCCCTGGGTTTCAATGAGCACCACAGCTCTTCCATCATGCTGGAAAATGACAGTATTTTCTGGTGCAACAGGGGAGTGTGGGAAAGTCCCCAAGCCCCTGCACCACCCCATTGGCCCTTGGGGCCCCTGGCAATCCTATGTCAGAGTGACACTAGGATTCTACCAAAACTCTATGGTAAACCCATAGTTTCAGAGAATCCTAGAATACCACCTTGATGCAATGATGTCACTTTTAGGTTTGCACAAGAAGTGATGTTGCAGGATTTGAGCAATGCTGATTTACATGTCTCCATGCCTAAAACACTCCTACTAGTTTTCAGCACTGGGCTGGCAACTCTACTGCAGGACTTGTTTTTCCTAGATTTTATAGTGTACCATACAGTCCACTCTACAATGCTGTCATTTCCTCAAAAGAACTGATTTCTGTAGTCTGGAGATGACTTGTATTTCCAGGATAGCTCTAGTTCTCTCCTTGAGGTCAGTAACCCTGGGCAAGGGAAAGGAGTGTAACTCGGAAGATGGAGAGCCTTTCAGGTTCTTGGCCTTCTTGATATCTCCCTGATACAAATCAAGGAGACAGTGATGGGAATGGACAATTCAGAAGTTCACATAGTGTTTTTCAAGGGTTTCTCGAAGGCCTAAAGCAGACTTTATGTGTTGCAAAATCTAATGACTCTGATTTATGGAGCCTATGTCCCAGTTTGCTTCTCTGCCATTGTTCACAGCAGATCCAAGCAAACACAAGTTGTTCCTTATTCTCCAACCAGCTGTTGACATATTCTGAATTCTGCTTCTCATATTGTCTGTCTTATAAGCATTGTATTTGTTATGCAGCTAAGAGTACACTATTCCCCATCCTCTCACAAGCACATAGCCAGCAGTCACTGTTTGGAACTGAAGTCAACATTGGAACCCAATACAAATATAAGGAGGGGTAAACATTCCCCATTGAAATTATTACACTGTAGCAGGATGCCTTGTTTGGCTGGAAGCCTACCCTATACTAATCTTCCTGAATAATTCATCTGTAAACTGGAGATTATAGAAAGGCAATAATGTGGGGGAACATGTTTTCTACTGCCAGTCTGAAAAGCTACTGGATATTATCTTTGAAATCAGACTTGAGGATCCCAAACATGAAAGATGTGACTCTTCTTTAGAAAATCTGGCTGTGTTCAGATCTCCACACTTGTCATGAGTAGAAACAATGAACGGTAAACATGCATTCGGTGTGGTGGAAAAAAACAGTTTCCTCCAGCCTTTCAAATTTGTAAGTCCACATGAAAGAAATCTCTATGGAAATTTGTTCTAAATCTGCCTAAACTGATGAATAGCTTTATAACCAGCGAATCAGAAAATTAATTAAAGAACATTGGCCTGAAGATGCTAGGGAGGAGAACAAGGAAAGGCCACTGTTGATATTGTATGCTTTGAAAGATGCTGAACGCACACTCAAAGTTTGCAGTATTCTTTCGTGCAAAGGAAACCAACCCACGTTGTGTGGTTCCTGGAACTTCTCACTGCTCAGAGAAGTTGGGAACGTGTAAAAATATATTCTTACAAACTCAGTAATTCTGAATGATTTGTCAGATCTGCTATGCATACACAAATGTAAGCCCTTCAATGTTTCATAGATGAAAGGGATTCTTCCATGTTTGTAACACCTGTTCCTACACCAAACAGCATTCTTTTCCCTCTGCCTACTTACCATTATATTAATTTATTCTACAATATCCCCTCCTACACTGAGTTCTGAATTCTATGAGTTCCTTTTAAAAAAGAAAAACTAAACATTTTAATAGTGTGTTTAACCTCACAATAGATTTGGTTGTATATTATAAAATAACACGTATGTGTGTGTTATGTGCCGTCAAGTCATCTCCGACCTAGGGCAACCCTATGAATAAAAGACCTCCAAAACGTCTGATCATTAACAGACTTGCTCAGATCCTGCAAACTGGAGAACGTGGCTTCTTTTATAGAGTCAAATCCTCTCGTTTTAGGTCTTCCTCTTTTCCTACTGCCTTCCACTTTTCCTAGCATTATTGACATATTTAGCAATAGTTCCTATCTGGATAGATAGTTGGGGAAGATAGAATAAATGCATTGCGTAGCACAGTGTGTGTCTATGTATTTACATGTATGTGAACTAGCATCAAACATAAATTTGGGTTGTTTAATTTTTAACAAGCTGGGCTACTACATATACTGTTGATGGTTATTCATTGTGGTTTTTTTACTGACCACAGGGTTTTATTTAATGTACCTATTAATATTTGTGTCTTATTTTTGTTATTTTAATTAGATTAAGTTTGATATACACCTCAGAAATCTTTTCTTGAGTTCTGGGATCAAAACTACCTAAACAGAGTCCAGAACATCATCATTCCACATTCAGACATTTAACACCCAGAAGTACAGGAGAGGAGGCTTATACTTAGAGAACTTTGATGCAGGGCTGTGCATGCTAACAATATTTTTAAAAGACATCTGTAACACCTGTTCCAAAGTCAAAATAAGGGTGGCATTTTGCAAGGAATAGATACTAGAAAAGAAGGCTAGTGGAGAATTCATACATGCAAATGCATCAGTCAACCATCAATTGAAGGGCGCGGATGGGGGAAATGACACTGCACTATCACTGCTAGAAAACACCCAGAAGTAACATCACATTGCTGTCATGACGTTCTAGGATTCAGACAAAACTTTATGGATGGCAACATGGTGTCATGATAATACACTGCTGCTTTTTTTTTTATTTCTCAGCCCCTCCCCTCCCCCTGAGAGGGGGTGGGCAAGAAAAAGGAAGACCTGGTCTCCCTATAATAAAATGACATTATTTTCTTTCTAATAAAACTTGGCATTGTCTCCCAGAAAATACAAATTTAGGAATGGGCAAACTAACTGCTTTATTAGTATTAAAGAATGATGTAATCTTACGGCACTTCAAGCAAATATACTGATACAACCCATTTGGGATCAAGGAGTTGAGAGACATTTACAGTCTGCGTTGCTGTGTCCCAGTGTGCCATAAAGAGTGTGAGCTGTGAAAATCAGTACAATGAATGTGCATTTTAGAAAAAAGTTTTTTAAAAATCCTATATACATTGTGTCTCATAAGATGAATTCTCTAATTCTTACAAGGCACTTTTGTTCCAGCAATATTAAAGTTTCTTAGGAGATCGAATGTTTTGCAGAAAACTTTGCATTATGTTGTCTTCGTCTGTACTCCAAACCAAGACTCCAGACTACATTTTAACCTTAGTTTGGAATCTCGGCTTGCTAAACGAACAAACCACAATTTGCAATTCAGATAGCTTATGGTTTATCACAAAACATTAAAGGCCACTCCATTATATCCTCATAGACTGAGAACCAGCTGCCCACACATATTGGGAACATGAAGTGTGATCCCCACAATGCACACAAAACGCCTGCTTGCCATTTTATGTGAATTGGGAAACGCATAGATTTTCTATGTGCATACAGCTTCGCCACATGCAAACCTGGGAGATCATGTATTAAGCTCATGTGTATGGAAGCTATGTGCATACGCATAGCCCAATTCACATGAAATAGTGATTGTTTGTATCAGGTGCATAACGGGGACCACATATTCCTGATACATATGGGCAGTGGACTTCCAATTCACATTAGAGTTACCAGTCCACCACCATCACTCACCTGGCTGGTGGGGGGAAAGGTGCGGGAATGGGCCTCCAAGACACACTCCTAGAGAGGCACAATGATATCACTTCCCAGGAGTGACATCATCGTGCTGCCCCATGAGCACTCCTGCACTTCACAGCAGGCCAATTTGGGCCCCAAATCGGCCCACTGCAAAGCACGTGCGTACTCCTGTGCCTGCGTGATGACGTTGCCTGGAAGTGACATCACTGGAAGTGACATCATTGAAAAAGCCTAGGAGCGTCCGCATGCTTCACACACACACGAGGAACACAAAGGAGGTGAGTGCTGGGTATCAGCCCTCCCGCCAGGAGTGTAAGGGGACCTGATAACCCTAGGCACATGGACATTGCATCTGAAGAGGTCTTTAGGGGGCACAATCCTAAACAACCCTACTCATAATTAAGCCCCATTTTATTCAACATGGTTTACTCCAAGGAAAGTGTCCTTAGCATGGCAGCATTAGCCTCATGCAATAGGAAGGTAGTATGTAAGTCATGCTCCTAGTATAGTTTGTCATTACATATAAATTATGCCGTTGCATTTAAATGTGGGAAGGACATTAATGTCTGTTTATTAGCAACAAATTAGGGAGCTGTTACTATATTATTATATGTTGCTTGAAGAGTTAAGGGGGGAAATTTAATTTATCAATGAACTGCAAACTCAGTCCCCAGGTGGTAGCATTCTACCGTCACCTATACCCTAGATATTAAGGCAGGGGTAGAAAAAGTGAGATTTTTATTTAAAAAGTTTCTTTAGTAACCCTACTAGCTAAGCTACTCCAACAGGATTTATGGTCAGTTGATATCACAGTTAATTCTCTTCTCCAAACTTTATAGGGCTTTCCCGTATATTGCACCAACCAGCTCCCTGCACTCACACGTGCACAATGGAAACTATGAACCCTACACATAGACTTCCCTCTGCCTGCTAGTAGAAATGCAGCATATACACTTATAAAAGTTAGCTCTAAATACTGCCTCTCTCACAGTGGTTCTTCACTGAGTAAGAATGTTCTGAACAGAGGAGCTGTGCCTGCTCATTTGTGTAAATGGCTTTTTGCTTGAGTCATCTGGGAATGCCAGACTCAATTTGCTCTTTGTCCTTCAGGCACGTCTGGCCTTGGTACTGTTCTTGTTTCCTGTCCTCAGTTCATGGCATCCTAATTATGAGAGAGGCTTGACCGCAGGATGCATTTGTCTAGTATTTGGAGGATGGCTTGGAGTAAAGAACCTCTCCTTCATTCCAAAAGGGCAAGAGAGCTAGGCAGACCATCAACTGGGGTTATTTTAGGGTTTCTACAATCCAGAGACTAAATACAGCTACCCGTTTACCACAAGGCAAATTACTACAGTGAGCTTAAAACCACTTGGCAAGTAGTTTGTCTGTTATCATCATGCCAAGAAGTGAGGAAATTTAGTTAACATTCCAGCTTCCCTCCAATTTCTAACCAAGCACAAATGTGTGGTAAAATTCTCACTGCTTGGTGGGATGATACAGTCAGTCCATATAGGCTGCCATTTCACTGCTCTATTACATTATGACATCTGAAGTAAAATCTGCCTTATTACATAAGCAAGATGATACAGACAACCAAGCTCAACCCAGAGGAGGTGGCTCTCTTTCTAGTCCTTAGTGTCTTGCCAACACAACATCAAATATGGTGTGAAACTGGAAGTGACACGATCACAGCAGGACTGTCTAGGATTCACCCAAAACTCTATGGTTTAATCATTAAGTTTTGGGTGATTCCTAGAGCATTACCTTGATGCAATGTTGTCATTTCTGGTTTCATGCTGGAAGTGATGTCACACATTGGCACGATGCCAAATATCTTGACTCCATGCAACAAATTCTCCTTCCTGGGTGCCAGCAAGGGTTTATAATCCCACTAAAGGCCAAATCTGACATAACATTATATTTCTACCAAGAACACCATATGTGAAACAGTATGTATGTAAAATATGATAGAGGACCCAAAAAAAGGATGATTTTGTGTGGAGAAAATATAAACTAGGACATGCAGGAAATGGAAATAACAGCCAGAAAATCCCCATGACGCATACAAAGCCCAACAATCAGCCTTTGGACCCAGCCACAATCATGGGATACCCAGAACAGAAAATCTGCATTTTTTTATGATTACTTGAAGCCCAGTCCCAAGATGTGTCACTCCAACATACAAGCATCTTACCGTAACTTGTTACAGATATTTAAGAATGCAGTTCAAATCTTTTCTAAGCACGAACAGGCACTGTTGAGATACACTTCTTTTAAGCCATTGTTCTTTCTACTTGACTAACATTCTTTTGCCAGTGGGTTCAGGTTCCCTCGCTTTTGAACGGTTCTGCAGAGGTGCAGTGTGATGAAATGATCTCTGTCCCACTAATGTATTTGTTTAAAATTAATGGCGAACCTGCCTGGGAAATCCAAAGCTTGGTCACTGGGGTAGGTATGCAGTGTGTCACATTCATTGCTAGCAAAAACAGCACATTTTTTAAAAGAATTTTTTAACTTTTTTAACTTAGTGAAGATGACAAGTGTTATACTGTGCATTGTTTTGCATTTGTGCACATGTTCTGAGTCTAACAGAGAAAGAGATAGATTGCACTATTAAGACAAAGATCATACACTGCAGAGAACACAAGGGTTTTCTGATTGCTGCATCAGCACGTAAGTCAATTCCACTGAATTAAATGAAATTCTTTTGAATTAGCTTTGCTCTGAGTTCAGGAAGGATTGCAGCTCTGGTTATCCAGCCATACTACAATCTGAACTATCCCAATATTCTTAGACAGGACACACAGGCATGTCTGATCAGAAGGGATATTATGATCTTGCACAGCATATTTTAGGTCATCTTGGTACCAAGCAGAAAGATCCAAAAATCATGATTTTTTTGTTTTGAAAAGCTGTTCTGTTTGGAACTGCTGTGAGGCAGCTGTCACTTGGGCTTGATTACATTTCTTCACAAAACAGACTTCCTGGAACAGACTGTCAGAGCAATACACATTTGTTTCTCATCTTAGGCAACTAAAACATTTCCAAATGAATTTCACATTCATTGTGAACTGTGCTGTCACTGAAAGAAATGAAAAACAAGCCAACACATTGAAAGAATGTTGGAAGTTGAAGTTTGGAATAGGGGTGGGTGGGGAGGGTATGTTTGGGCTCTCTATTATCCTTATCATCTTCATAGGTTCATCACAGTCTGGAGTGTGTAGTTAAAAAACAACATTCTGTTTCAAACATCTGGGCAGATGCCATTTAATGTGCTAACATCTCTTAGGCTGGATCAGAAACAGAATAAAGCAAGTGCTGCACTGCCATTACATAGATTTAATACTTCTAATAATTATTTCCTTGCACATTTGCACACACAGAAACAAGATATCTTATCACAAAAGGAACATATGAAATATAACTATATAAGTAATATTACTTTTCTCAGGTTATCTGTCGGGCATAACTAGGCAGACCTTCAACACAGTACAAACTGTGCTCATTCCCAAACTCTGAATAAACGAACTCAAGCTGAACCGTTGGTTTAAGTATTAATAAAAACAGACATGGGTTTCCCTCTATTAAAAATGAATTTCAACTGCCTCTTCTTCCATGTTTGTTCAGGCTGCCAGGGGCTTTGGACATTGTTGGTTTATAAGAATGCATGAAAACATACTTAAGTAAATGGAAATGTATACAGTCTGCTTAGTTTGAATATGCCACGAGGTTTTGACTGAAACTTTCAATATTAAATCATCATTGTCGTGAGTTACCATAAGTGACATTTCGTCACTGTAACATGCAATTTCAAAGCATTCAAAGAAAAGTGACTGGAAGTTATTGAATATACAGTATACAGGTGTGGATGCTAAAAAAGGAAATGGCAAAAAAGAACCCTAAAATAATGCCACAGAAACAAAAGGAAACTAAAGGAAAGAGAGAGGGAAAGAGAAAGATAAAGTATCACTTACAGCCCTCGGAGACGAAGCCATATCTTCTCTATTTGTTCCGGCTGGAGGTATTTCAGAGAGTTGCTTTCAAATTCTTCAATCTCCTTCGTAGGCGACTCCATAACTCTCAGTTTTCACTTTGGCTCACGTTTAGAGAGAATGGATGCGTCTCCCAAAACATGCACACACTCCACTTTTTTTTTAACACTGACCAGAAGCAGCAAACATTTTTTTTCTGCTTCCAAACACCCCCCCCCTCCTCACTTGGATTAGAAGGAGCGTGTGCAACCAGCAAAAACCCCAGGTGTACACAGAGGGCTGTTGTGGTGGCTTGCCATGGTCCTGGGAGTGATGGGAAGGATTAGAGGCTGCTCTCCAGATGGAATGCAACCACGGATTGGGGTTTTGCTCTTTGTACAACAAGCCAAGGATACAATCAGTAATACCAGCTGACAGGGGTCTTTATCAGGGGCAAGGGAGGGTGGAGGGGGGGAACCTGGCTGATAATCAAACTGTCTGAATGGGAGGCCTGAAAGTACTGGAAGATGTACAGCTTTCAGTGATCTGTCTTGCTATTTGCTGGACTGTGCATCTCCGTTCTGTGCTATGAAAGGCAGCCCTCATTCCTTCCAGTGCTGAATCTCTCTCTGTCTCTCTCTCTGCCTCTCTCTCTCTCTGCTTTACACACCCACAAATGCCCTCCCCTTCTCGTATTCTTCCACTTACCAGCCGCTCTGCTGACTGGCAAGAAAACCGACAACTGAGGAAAAGTCGTCTGTCAGCACGAGCCTGGCCAACGTCTCTCATTCTTTTCTCTTTTTTTTAACTTCATACGCAAAAGCAAAACCGTAACACACGAAAGTATAGGGGCAAGAGAGAGAGAGAGAGAGTAATCCCAAAAGGGGAAAGGCTGTCGTCAATTAAAATGGAACGAGCAACTGAGTAAAGCAATTCCACTAATGCACTTCTGATAAAGTCATCTATTTGAGTGCAGTCGGCTTGCCTTCCTGAGCGAGCACAAAAGAAAAGTTACTGTATGACATTAACTCAGAAAACGATAAACCAGCCACAAACCATGTACCAATGAGCAAAATGGCTCATTGCTACTAAATTTATTTGTTATTAAAAACCAATGACAAAAGGTATCACTATAAGAACAATTGACAGATGAAACTAGTATGCTACGGAAGTCAAGAAATCACCACCACTGGACATGTTTAATTTTTTTTTTTAAATCTCTTTAGGCATCCTCCAGGGATTATTTAGGTCCTCCTCTTGCGTGGCAGAGGTTTGCACTGGATGATCCCAATAACTATTTGCAACTCCGGTTTTACACAAGTTAATAAAATTTGCAAATTGTATAATTAACAATGCCCAGTCTGCCGCCATCAGGCCTAAGCATCTTTGAACTCAGCACAAATCATGAGCCATAAAAGAAAAAAATATTTATGAGTTATCATTAGTAGAGGATATCATGGTGATGCGTTTTTTAGCCCAGCCCTGGTCTCCCCACCCAGAAAAGCGTTTTCATTCCTGTCCTATTGATGCTGGACCCTATTTGCGATCCCTGAGTAGTGCATGCATCCTTCAACACAGTCTACAGCATCCCTAACAAGACATCGCCTATTTTATGAACTGGGTCAATTCTCACCAGATGTTTTACAATTAGGTAGAACTATCCAAGCACAGAACGTATGCATCTCATCAAACGTCAACTTTTATGTATATATGTATTTTCGATGCTTTACCTTAAAACAAAAAGAGATTAGGTATAGAGCCGTCTCTTCCACATGCACACATTTGAAAAAAGAGTGTGTGCTCTTCGTGGATAACGGGGCACAAAATGTATTTTCCATTCAAGTATAAAACTACTGCAAATCTGTTCTTAGTTATACTTGTGATAATCTGTCAAATCTGACTTCATTAAGCAGTGTGTCCATTTTTAAATTCTCTTCCCCATATCGAGTGAGTCATCTTTCAGGGTGTGTTTTCAAACCACTTTATGTGATGATTATTAGTGATAGCTTTCCTCTCACAACCAAGGGCTTCAATGGAAAGTCTCTGTCTACAATATCTAACATACTTTGATTGTATAACACAAACATGCAGTTGTGGGGATCCACTTTCAAATTAGACATTCCAATTAAACATCCTGCTGAGGAACAATAATTACATCTCTAAACTAGTACATTTCAACATCACTCTTCATAGGGAAGGGGAGAGAAGGGAGATGGTATGTGGGTTAAAGCAGAGTCATGTGTGCCAAAGGAGGAAGTGATAATACTATTACGGAAAAGCCACCCGCGTTCAGTGAGTGGGCCGTCCCTTTAAGAACAAGTGGAAATGGCCCTACTCTGTTCCAATCCCTTACACAGAGAATCACGACTGAAAGATTTAAGGCAGGTTTTACACCAAGCCTCTCTCTGTCCCCAACTCTTCCCTTCCCTTCTCCTCTTCAGTAATTTTCCCCATAAAAAATGGAATATGATTTCCTCTTGATTACATCTGAAGAAGCAAATTCATGCTGGAATAAATGTTGGTAGTCTTTAAAGTGCTACTGGATTTCTGTTTTATTCTGTTTCGGTAGACAGTTAACCATCTGGAACTGTTTCTTAGGTCAGACTCAGTGGCTCTTGGGAGATGTAGTCCCTCAGAAATGCCATTACAAACCAATAAAAAAATGAACATTTTTCTTTGTGTCCTCCAATGATGCTCAAGTTAACTCCGAATCACTTATAAATTAGGTGATAGAGAGTTAGCTCATCTATGATGAGCATCACTGGAGAACCCTTGAGGGGAAAAGAGACTTGAATTCACGTTGCCTTGGACAGTGATTCCAGGGCAACTAGGAAGCTATATAAATGTTATCAGTAGAATGCAGGCCTACCTGTAGGTCCAATGACATGTTAGGAGAGTGAAGAGGCCAGAGCAGCCCATCAGGAAAGATTTGCTTCTATCACTCTGGCAACAGAGAGGTGGGAAAATTAAAAACAGGAAAGCTTGGGACGGGAGTGGGAGGGGTCAACTGTTAAACCCGTGGCAAGATATTTAAAGCAGTGGTGGCTGAGGACGGCTGCTTCTGTTGTTTTTTGCTCAGGGGGCACCGAGGGTCTGAAAGCAGAGAGGAGCAACTTGGATGTGCTAACCACCTCCGCCTCGGTCTGAAGCTTTTTGAGTGGCTTTTGGGAGACCTTGAAATGGAACAAAACGACAGGCTCTCCCACACAGAGAATATTCAGGAAAAAACACAGCTATGTGGCAGTAGGACTACTGCTAGGAGTGAAAGAATGAAATCCTTGCTCTAAAGTGCTGTAATTTGCTTTAAGGCATTTAGGATTAGATATAAATCAAGCTCTTCTTTCATCAGTCCCTCACGGTTCCTCCAAATTGCCTTCTAAAGCACTGCAGAGAAATCTCAAACACTATAGAAATCACTATAAAATGTTGTCCTCCTTTGGGGTCCTGAAAACTGAAAATATTGAATTGAAGACTAATGCTGTTGGAAAGGGCACAACTCTAGTTTCCAAAATGAATATGGTTAACATCCTAGGGTTTCAGGTTGCCAGCCTTGTGAGGGAGACTCATGGCTGGAGAGAGGCCCTCACCAGCAACAAAATGATGTCACTGGCAACATGCTGATGTCACTTCCAGTCTGACTAGAAGAAACAAAAGCATGTCACTGGTCATGTCTTAGCATTTGGCCAAAACTCTATGGCTTAACCATAGAGTTTGGCTGAATGCTAGAGAGTTGCCAGCAGCACAATGATGTCACTTCCAGTTGTGCTAGAAATTACATTAGCATATTGGGATGCTGGCAGTCTCCCTCCACCATTTCCCACTTATTTTTCTCCTGCCGTCCAACTGAGCAGCATCAAGAAGGGCTTCCTGGGTGCAAGAGAACTCCTGCCCACAGCTGGAACGTGGCAACCCTGGAACTAGCTTCCTCATCTATGGTTATAAATTCCTAGCATATATTTCCACTGAAAGAGATACACGTATTAAATTTCTAGTTAATATATTTAAGTACTGCACTAAAAGGTTTTCTGAGGGTCCTAGGCTGATACCATATACCTCTCTGAACTTTAGAGGCTACTTCCTCCCTTGCATTACATGTCTTCATTTATAAATTGCATATGCTGTCTCTCCAGAGAACCTGCTCAGTTGACATCCATGTATGAAGAGAACACATGGTCATATTTCTTTTGTTTGCAGTCTTAAACTGCACATAAGCGAGTTTGAAACTAACGAGGCTGCCAGGCCACCACTGCTCAACTGGCCAGCAGGGTGGAAAGAGCTACTGTACCATACTGTACCATACTGTACCATACTGTACCATCAGTTTGGCTGTACTGAGGGAGGTTGTTCATTAGTTCACTTCTGGTTGTTCACTCACTTGCTTCATATAGTCTTGCGTATTTTTAATCAAATTTTTCTTATTGTGATTCTCTGGTGTGAAGTTAGTCCTCATAGGGAATAATGCGGCGGGGGACCTCCTTTGGGGGGGCCATAACATGACCACCACCCCCAAAGTCCAATCTCCCTGAAATTTGGGTGGCCATGAGAGGATGGCTGGGAGAGGATCTCCTGCAAATTTGGTGTAATTAGGGAAGAAAATGTCCCCCAGCCGGGAGCAGCATTTCCCATTGGAAACAATGGCCAAATCTTCCCTAATAATCCTGAATTGGCTTAAATACCTGAACCAGAAGTGGCTTACAGCTTCGGGTTTTGGGTTTACCTGAATTTTTTTTCCTGCTCTGGGTAAACCAGAAGCAGGAAAGCCGAATCTTTTGGGGGTGCACACCCCTTTAACACTGTTTCCATTTGCTTAAAGATCTACGGGAACTGTAGTTCTCTAAATAAGTCCTTGAGAAAGAATGTTCAGTACCCGCACAAACTGTAACTTCCAGGATTCTTCAGTAGAAAGCCACAATCAATACAGTGGTATAAAACCCCATTTGTCATTTATATGTGCCAAAAGAAAATGCATGCACAAACGAGTGGACAGATATGGCCATTTTCCCTGATTTTTTTTTTATTTCAGGCACAGTCATCATATTCAGTTTCAATTCACTTCATTTTTGTTGCTATCATTGATTATTGTTTTATGCCCATTTATACTCTATTTATATGTAATTGACACAAATGACATTGAAAAATGAGTTAATTTTATTGAGAAGAAATCAGCATGAGGCAAAAGAAACTGGCTCAAAAATAAAGACTTGCGGATTTGTTTCTCAGAAAGGAAAAACAAAACTGAAGGGGAATATTCAATTCAAACCAGACATCTTGTAAAAATTTGGTCTCAGGTCCTTCAAATCTCTCATATATTCCATCTGCATCAACATAGAAAATGTACGCATTGTGCTTCTTTTAGTGGACATACTAGAGACATACATTTCCTACAATGGGTTGGACCCAGCAGAGGATCTACGCAGATGGAAGGGCAGCAATTTTCTCCAATTCCTCCTCCCATCCAGCAGCAAACTCCCAAATCCTCACAGGGTCCCCTGGCTCCCAGAACAGTATTTCAGGGGGCAATTTGGACTGCAGTGGAAGAAGGGAGGCAAGAAAGTAATGCTTTTGTTAAGTGATTCAGAATAATACAGATTGACTCATGTGAACATTTCTGGAGGATACAAGCCAACACTTGGAAAAACTGAAGCTTCTATCATTGGATTCAAAAGGCGCCTTGATTTCAGAGTCAATCTGTATTATTCTGAATCACTTGACAAAATTGACAGATCTACTTTTTGATTTACCTGACAGAAAATCAATGTTTTCTGAGGAATGATGGACGCAGCTTTATTGAAATAAAGATTAGTATAAGAACTGCATTTCAGAAACCATTACGTTGTTCTACACGTTGGCATAAAATGAAACACTTTTTCATAAATATTAAGAAATAATAAAGCCTAAACCTGGAAAATATCCAAACTATGTACATTCTCATCATCATGAGCGATATTAATTGTAACATTAAGAAATCTTCAAGTGAAAATACTTTATCAAAGCCTCTAATAGAATATAGTTGTGTTAAAAAATTTGCATTGTGGGTAGGGTTACCAACGGGCCTAGAGAAAAATGTCCCATCCCTTTAATAGAGGCTCAATGGGCTGTTCTTTACTGTATGATATTCTTTATTCCAATGCTATGAAATGCTTCAACTGCCCATTTCCACACTTCAAATCTATTAAAGGAACAGGATATTTTTCTTTCAATTTGTTGGCAACCCTAATTGTAGAATACCATCAGCAACTAGCATATGTACTTGTTTCATTCAAATAGGGGAAAATGCAATAAATGTTCCCTGATATACATATCACACATTCAGAAGTCCTAGTACTGAGCCATTTCTGTATCTTTCCTTTCTGTTCCCTCTTAAAGAACTAAACCAACTTAATATCCATCATTATGATGAGTGTAGTGTTTGTGGACCAACGACCAGTTTAATGCTTTAATGGTCCATTTTTGGACCAGTTTAATGGTCCAAAATACTCTTGGGGAGAAAAAGTATTTTATACACAGAAATATGGTTTCTCTTGCAGGATCTCAGAAGCTACAGCACACAGTGCTGGGGTTATGAACATGTTCTGCCTTCTCCAAGAGCAATACTTTACTCTCCTCCGTATAATACACTTGAAACAATGCATTTATATAGTACAAAGAAGAGTGGTAGACTTATGGATATTTGAGACCAGAGGGCAAGTTTGGTCTGCTCTCCCAGATTACATCCTGTTTACTTCCTCACTGGTTCTCATTCTTCCTTTTAAGAAGTACATTTCAAGTCACCAACTCACTTGATTTTTAAAAAGTTTTGATTTAAGTATACTGAACATCTGTCACTATAATAGTCCAAGTCCAAACATTTCCTAAAAGCCTTTTTCCTCCATAGATTAAAAAGTTGATCTAGCCAGGAATTATCATTTTTTCTATATGTCAATTTCAACCATCTGTACAAATAGTAAAAATGGTTTGTGGTTGCATAAAGTTAATCCAAGGTGTAATACTTGTTATCTAATAGCAGATGAGAAAAAGGCACCAAAAGGACAGAGAAGAAGAAAAGGCCTCCTTCCTCTCCCAGAATACCACTGCTTTTGATGCAGATGTGGTCGTCAAAAAAAAATAAGGATGGCTCGTAGAAGCGGAGAAAAGAAGCATGGTTGGAACTGAAGGAGAAGCACAACTGCCTTGAATACAAGAACAGAAGGGCCTCTGTCACACAACTTGGTGGAAGCTCCTACACACATACACACACATTTATGAAAAAAACACAGCAGGTTTCACAAGAAAGCTGCCACTTTGCAAAGTTGTGGTTGAGAGTTAATGCAAGGGATTCATGAGGACTACATGAACCTGAGATGGGTCCTGAAGTGGGTGTGGCACTTAGAGCTGAACTAAACAATACGAATTACAGGTGTCTGTCACGCGAAAGAACTTACACATGCCGATCCATGGACTGGCTGTACACTTGCACACCGCAGCCATACTGCGTTTGAACCCATGTTTGTGTTGGCACGGGTTTGTTCGCCATTTCTCCCAGAACTGAGAGTGGTATCCCATCATGCACCACTAGTTTGTGCGTGCGTTGAGCTTTGAACGTCCCTTTATAATCTTGGTGCGTGAGAGAAGTATTTCTATCGAATGGATACCAGGAGGAGCTCTAAGAATTTATCGATGCCATCGGCTGGAGGATGAATGCACAGCATACACCTGTCACTCCTTTTCTACACCCGCATGCCTGAGAAGCTTTTTGTCGTGGCTGAATGATTACAAGCCTTCGAAGTCTGGTTCACATGAGGGCAAGCTGAAGCCGCCCAAACTGATCTGGACAGCGGAGGTGTCTAGACAGTGGAGGTGGGCACTGCCCTTTATACAGTCAAGCAAGAACCAAGAAATTATTGTGTGTCCAGTCTCGGAAATGAGATCATGCTGCAGTGGTCAGGCACATGCTTTGGGCAGGAAGCATCAGCACCATTATAATGTCATGGGTGATGGCATATGCGTTAACCTGCAGACCTTGCCGGTCTTTGACACCCCTTGCACTTCTCCTTCATCCGTCATGTGGTGGCTATCCTTCAAATTATTTGTAGTTCTTCATAATTATGAATATAATTATGTCATGGTTGTTTACAGAAACACAGCTGATCACAAACAAGTGAGTGGAGATGTTGCAATGTTTTCTTTTCCCAGTACTCGCATGTCTTGTACTTCATGCTGTTTTCTTGAGAGATTTGGGGGGGGGGGAGCAGGAGGGGCGGAGGCAGAGTTCCTCGATCTTTTGGCATGCCATCTTAAAACATACATTTCTTGTTATTTTTAGTGTGCCCTCCGGTGCGAAAGAATGGGGGAAATGGAAGCAAACACTGGAGACTCCACAATTAACCCATCCATCCATTGCCCGATAAAGAATAATTGGTCACATGTGACTGTCCTGTGGGCAGGGCAATATGGATTTCCCGGTTTACGTTCCACCGTGACTTCAGAGCTGCACTCTTCCACCACCACAGTCTAAGAGGACAGGGAGCCAAGATTTGATTGTGAAACCCACCATAATATGGTTTTGCAATCATTCCAATTTTCTATGTTACAGCCATAGCTCTATTTTACAGTAGAAGAGTCACCACAAAGTGGTGCTCAAGGTTTCCAGTTACTAGTTTCTAAGATTCAGTAATGTAAGATCTTACAACATAGGGAGACTTTCATAAAACTATTTTATTACAAAAGAGTGGTTGCTGGGCAGTTGTTTTATTTTCGTAACTTTAGCCTCTTCCCCTCTTTGTGTTCACAAGTTTGTCTATTTAGTGTTTTTGTAATCTGATTCTCAAGACAGTATGGACAAAGACTGTAAGTGTAGTGTTTTGGCCTACCTGGTTAGCCATACTAGGGATTTATGGAATTCAGCCTCTGAGTTCTGTTCAAGATTTCTTCCTACCTTTACAATAAAATTACCTGTATGTTTTATACCTTCTGCATGGCTTTCTCTTCATGATACTTAAGGGGGGAAAGAGCACAATAAAGCAGTCTACTTATGTTTTAAGTCCTCCCTAGAGTATCTTCTTTATAAGGGGCAAGACAATAAAATAACCTCAGCTCATGGCAATGTCTGTTTCAAAGGTGACACTCAAGATGTGAAACTCCAGCAAATGCAGAACGGAATATATTCCCAACCGAAAATGTAGAAATGCTTGCCAGGAGCATATGTATTTGTTCAAACATCCTGTAATACACATTCTGACTTCCCATTAGCATTTCTGATACATGGGAAGGGTCAAGATTAGATATGGGCATGAACAGAAAAAAACCACGAACATGGTGTTCGTTGTTCATTGCCATCCATGAACAACGAACATTGACAAACATAATCTGTACATGAACATGAACATGTTCATTGTTTGTTGTTTGTGGGGGCCAGCAGGCTCTCCTCCAGCCATCAAGATCCCTACCACACCACTCCCAGAAACCCTACCTGAGCAGACAGCAGGGAATGTACCAATAATAAATAATAGCTTGGCCCCAGAGCCTGGCAGCAGCCCTGGAACCTGAAGGAGTAGATCCCTACCACACCACTCCCAGAAACTTTACCTGAGCAGGCAGCAGGAAAGGTACCAGTAATAAATAATAGCTTGGCCCAGAGCCTGGCAGCAGCCCTGGAACACACAAAGAAAATTCAAGCTCCAATGCAGTCTCCCTGTCTCTCTCTCAAAATGCCAACAGCAACTGTCTCTCTCTCGCTGTCTGCAAAACCAGAGCTGGGAGCCCCCCTCCCCCCTGCTTTTTGCTTCATTGTAACAAATTTGGAGATCCACACTTGAAAGGAACACCTGCCTATCAAGCGAAATTGGGCTTAGATTGGGGTTTCCAGGGCAACAGCAGGAGTTCAGACAGAGTTCAGGCAGTCCCTACCTCTGGTTGCCAAGGGAATTGATTGCAGGTGCCAGATTGTCTGGCTTGATGAACAGCAATGACCACCTGTTCGTTTAGAATGGGGCCTCGCGAACAGCTTGTTCGCGAACAGCTGATTCGGCAGTTCATGGCTTTTTTTAGTTTGTATTGCTGTTCATGCCCATCTCTAGTCAAGATAGGACTGGCTGCTCTCAAAACCCTCATCATGCTTGGTATCCATGCAATGGATGGTCCCTCACACATACAGAATACATTGACCTGCACTGCGTCAGTGTCTTACAGGAAAATTTCCAGGACCTGTTTTTTACCTATGAATTTCTAGACAGCTTTGACTTTATATATTCATATGATTGTTTCCTTCCTTGAATCTCCTTATTTTTTAGCACCCATATAGTTGCCTGATTTTGGAAGAATACCATACTTAAACAACCTCTTTCTTTAGAGGGCGTATTGATCTTTAATTTGCTTTGTAGCCTTACAATTCTCTGTGCACTTAATGATGATCGTTCTTCATGTTCGACATACAAATGAATCAAACTCTTTTCTGTGTAAACTTTCCCTGATCCAGTTTCCCCCCTCTTTTTCACATTATCTGGGCACAGAACCAAAACAGGAAAAACAAATCTCCTTGGTAGGATTTATTGCTGCTCTTGCCACTTCGATTCCTGACTTGTGGATCATCTAACAATCACATTGAAAGTCCCTTTAACACATTTTATTTTGACTATATTTGAAGAAACTTACCTACCACAAACAAATATCAAAGATATCTCTACAACTTTAAAAATTGCTCTCTTGGTTCATGAAAGCTTCCCAAAGGAATACATCAACAAGAATATATCGTAGTCTCATTTTTTGTGGAATTCTTCATCAACCTGACTTGGTTAGGGAATCCTAAGAAAAATAATAAACTACTTCTATTTACCTGAAAAAGACTAGGTTTTTCCCATTTGCCATAAAGGAAATGGGGTATCTTAAGTTTGCATACATGTTACAGTTATGTATAGTAAGTTAAACATTTTAGCACATAGCCTTTTTCAGGGAGAGCATCTTATTTTCTTGTCTTTCCTATCCAATTTGTTAGTTCCATTAATAAATATTTTGTTACTCTTAATCAGTTCAGTGTCCTGACTGAGGCACAGACACTCTGCCAATGGTATGGTAGCAAAAGAGGTTTTGTATACCTTGTATACTTGGTATTTTACTTCCAGTTGTAGCAACATCCTACTATATAAAATTTCAGCCCAATTCAGGCTGAATCAGGGCTGAATTGGGTTGCTGTGACATGCAGGAGCATTCCAGGGCCCCTTGCACTGCCCCAGCAGTGTTCCTGGGCTACACAGCAGTCCAATTTGGGCCAAATCGAGCTGCTGAGGAGCACAGGAGCACTCCTGGTCCTCTTGCACCACCTCAGCAATACTCCCAGGCTCCACAGTGGCCCAATTAAGCCCAAATTGGGCCCAATTCAGCCTGCTGAGAAGCGCAGGGGCTCTCCAGGGCCCACTGTGCCACCCCAGCAGCACTTCTTGGCACTGCAGTGGTTTGGGGCTGAATTGGGCCACTGTAGGGCACAGGAGCACCCCAGGGCCCATTGTGCCACCCCAGCAGTGCTCCCATGTTCCACAGCTGACTGATACAACCCAAATGGGGCCTGATTCAGCCTGTTGTGGAGTGCAGGAGCACTGCAGGGCCCATTGCACCACCTCAGCAGCGCTCACGGGCTCCACAGCGGCCCAATTTGGCCTGAAACGAGTCCGATTCAGCCCAAATCAGGCCCGATTCAGCCCACTGCGGACTGCAGGAGCACTCCCCGGGGTGTCATATGGCCTGCCCAATGATGCCACATCCCAGAAGTGATGACATTGCATATCCCAGGAACATAGGTGCTTTGTGCAGAAGTGAGGACAACCCAAAGGTGAGTGCCAGGTCTTCCACCCAGAGGGTAAGGGGACCTGGCAACCTTACACCTGCAGCAGGCCTCTGAGGGTCCACTGAAGTGGCAGGGAGTCTCAGCATGGTGGCGTGGCCCTCCCAAGGCCCCACAGAGGGGGCCTGCCAAATCAGTTTTCTAGAGTCCATTGTATTTTTCCACACAGTGGCCTCTGTTGCTAGTCCATTTATGATCTTGTGCTATCTTGTGGGTAGCTTGAAACAGTTAGTCATGTATTGCTGCACTGCCACTTTTATGACAATCTTAGACATAAATGCATCTCATCTCTCTTCCAGAAAATCTCCGGAAGATTGGAGGAATGGTATACTTCCGTCTTGTTAGCTAATCTTGAGCCTGGAACCTCAGACAGAGTGGCCAAGTTCTGTGCAGCTACCAGAGTCTACAGAGGTTCAAAGCTGATTTAGTGATACATATTTACTACTTTTAAAATATTTTTCTATTCCTTACATTATGATTGTATATGCATTTTTATAACTATTCTATTTATACATATTTTATTGTGTTGGTCTTTGACCGTAAAATAACATTTATTTCCATAGATTTTATTTCCCCGCCGCCCAGCCCCTACATAGCCCCTACTTAGCTTATGGCATTTACTACCTCAAAATGTAGCAATGGACACAAGCTTAGATGACTTTTTAAAGTGTACACCTATCTCCACAAATTTCAGTGAAATCCTATGCACAGTTACACCTTCTAAAGCCTGTTAAGTCAATGGGCTTAAACGGGTGTAATTCTACTCACTGCTGGTCTATTAAGGACTAGGGGTGAGCGCTTCGGGTTTCCAATTTGGCTAAAACACCCAAATCGGACCCGATTTGTAAAGATTCGGAAATCCCAAATCAAAGCTTCCCCGAAGTATTCGGGTTGCTTTGGAAAGCTTCGTGCCGAGTTTAAAGGGCCTTTCCCTGCTTCTTGCAAGTGGCAGGTCCCTTTAAACTATCAGCGGGCAGGCGGAGGGAAATCCCCCCTCTTGGCAGCTGGAGTTTAAAGGGCCCCTTTCCTACCGCTTGCAAGCAGCAGGGCCCTTTAAAAACCCCAAACCCTGCAACCCCCAGTCCTAGCCCCCCAACTTACCTTGGCTCTGCTGCTGCTGTGGTGGAGGCAGCGGTGCAGCAGTGGTGGTTCCAGCCTTCCTGGCTGCCCAGCAGGCCACTGCAGCCACGGAGGCAGTGGGGCAGCAGCAGCAGTGACAGTGGCAGCTCCGGCCTTCTCTGCCACCCTGCGGGGCCGTGCTGGGCTCCACACTTCCCCGCCACCCAGCTGCCACTGCGGAGGCAGCGGTGCAGGCCCCGCAGGAGCCAGCTCTGCACTTGCCTGCTGCCCAGCTGATCGGCCTCCCCTCTCCCTACCTACCCTAAGTGGGGGGTTGCCCCGGGGGGGTTGCTCCCCCTCACTTCAGTATGATCCGAATCTTTACAGAGCATACCGAAGTGGATTTTCAGATTTTTTCCCCAGATTTTTTGGCGGTGCACACCCCTATTAAGGACTATTAGCCAAGGCATTAAAATGGAGCTTCCTTTTTCAGCTGCTGGAGGAAAGTAACATGACCTAACAGTAGCCCTTTTGCAAATTCTCCAGAGGCCTCCAACAAGCCAATGCTGGATGCAATCTAACAGAAGTCTTATGTAAGTGGTTGTTTCAATATTTACCTCTAGCTATCTGGATGCCTAGCATGCTTAAAGTTAACTATTTTAAAGACGCATCTCAAAAGAAAAAAGTTAGGGCATTGCCTGTTTTATCACCGACACTTTGCAGTATATCTATCCAACCATGAAATTAATACTTTCAGCTGTCAACCACTGAACCACCTTAACATTTATAAATTCAGAAACCATTTCTTTGAAGCTAAGGTCAGGAAATTCTACCTGGTCAATCCTCCCCAATTTAAAATGGCACTCTGGATAATCTTTATACCTCATCCTGTTCATTTAGTTGATCTTTTACATTTCTCCTCTGGAGCACATAACCATATAAAAGCCACAGGGAATGGTGGTTTTGTATAGTTATTTGCATGACAATTAACCTTCATCTTCTTTGGAATTGCAAATGCTTCTCTGCAGATTAAAGTTCATTTATTTGGGGTTCCTCTTCAATAGCTAACTTTCCTTTACTGTTCCTGCTGTGCTATACCAAACAGTACAGCATAGTCCACTTAAAAAAAAGAAGAACTGACTTCTTGAGTTCCTAATTTGAGGGTGCTTTGAAGGATTGGAAGGAGTCTGGTTTTATTCATATCCAATTGGATTCAAAAGTCCATGTTAGAATATCAGTGGTAAAACATTGGAGGTTTAATAGATGCAAATTAAATCCTTGGTGCTTAAAAAAATAAGTAGTGCTGAGTCGCTGACAATCACTATCAGTGATTTACAAGAGCCGGCTGCTTAGACCAAACTATTAATTCCTGGTACCATCCCTAGCAGAGAGCATCCTTTGAGTACCAGCATTATGGCACTAATCCAGAGACACCCAAGAATTATTTTTATTTATTAATTTATTTTAAACATTTATGTGCTGCCTATCTACCCAAATAGGGTCCACAAGATAGTGAACATTATAACAGTAAAACATTTAAAACATTTTAAATGATTTAAAATAACATTTAACATTTAAAATAGTATAAAAATTATTCAATAAATACACACAAACAAATCACACAAGAAGAGGGCACCCTGTGTGTGTGTGCATGCACATAAACAGGACAATAACCACAATTTGCAATGTGAAATGGCTGGATGGTAGATGGTGGATGGTGGCTCTGGTTGACAATTCTATGCATGCAAAGGAGTTCACCATATCACAGCCTAAGGATCTGACAAACTTTCAAGAAATTCCATTGAGATGTGGAAGAGTTAGAGAGTCTATGGACTTCATTAACTGGGCAGATGTATAAAAAGACCTCAAGCACAAGTAAACTTTAACACATGCAAATCAGAAAGCAGACGTGAGATATGGGAAATGTGTTAAAATTTTATCCTTAATCCTGTATTATTTTCCAAATATCACTTTCACATTCTCAAGAAGTTAACAAGACTGTCCTTAGTTTTTAATGAAAGCTTTCCATTTGTCTCCCATCCTCAACAGTGCATTCTTTGAACTGAATTCATGTCTGGCACTCTGAGAATGAATCGTGCGTTCTGTGCACAGAAATTCCCAGAATTCACTGGGTAGAAGCAAAATGCCCTGACTTGGACGGTCCTGGTATCCTGATCTCATCAGATCTCGGAAGCTGAGCAGGGTCAAACCTGGTCAGTATTGGTATGGGAGATCACCAAGGAAGACCAGGGTTGGTATACAGAGGTAGGCAATAGCAAACCATCTCAGAACATCTCTTGCCTTGAGCAGTAGGATTTGAGTCCAATGAGACCAACATGATTTTTCAGGCTATAAGAGTATTAGCTTTCGAGAGTCTGAAGATGTATCTAAAGAAAGGAGCTTGTAAGTGGTCACACTTGCCCTCACGATATTAAGAAGGTTTATGAATATAGAATATTATAAGCCCCTCTCCTCATGTGTTTAAAACACAGACAAGCTGCCTGGCTAGGCAGGAGATGGAAAAGTACTGGCATGTGAGAAGTGAAGTAAGACTAACTCCGCCCTACACCCTGGAGTTGCACAAAACCATAAAACAACGGAGGTCCCCAAAAGTACTTGAATGAATCCATTCACACACCTTTCCAATTCTATCCTTACCACTCTCCTATTATAGCCTCACCCATCCAGCCATTGTTGGTTATCAAAAATCTTTTCACACCTATAGTTCCTCTCAGTAAGATCTAATCAAACCTTCCTAGTTCATTGTCCCACCTTGGAGACAGTTTGCCAGCTCTTTGTCTCACCCCAGAGACAGCTTCACAATCCTTTGTCCCACCCTGGGAACAACCATTAAGGCATTGCTTTAGGGCAGAGACTCTCAGTCCTGCCTCAGGGCATTTTTCACAGTATATCTGACTGTCCTGCCATGTGCTCAAGTGTGTGTGCTCTGGACCTTCCACAGACCCTCAGATGGCATGTCTGAGCCCCTTCTCCCTCTTCTTGCCATGAAGTCCAGGTCACTGAAGCTGCTTTCCCTTGGATGCCATCTATCTTCTGGACTTGGCAACTATAAGCCCAACTCTGCAACTCTTTCCTCTCTGTTTTTCTAGTTAGCTCTGTGTGTGTGCTGTGTGTTTTCTGTGCAATTGATCTGGAGTATTTTAAATTTTAAAAACCTTTTTGATTGAACATCTGCCTGTTTATTAAAAGGTTTCTCTAGAGGAAGGGATCCTCATATACATAGGTGCAAAAGGTCCCAGTTATCCTCCCCCTCGCTGCCTTCTCCTAGCTGCTAATTCCCCCCAACTCACAAAGAGACCTACTCTTTGGGTAACAAACTTTGACTCTCAAAAGCTTATACCCTGAAAAATCTTGTTAGTCTTTAAGATGTCATTGGGTTCAAATCCTGCTGTTCTACTGCTGACAACACGGCTTCCTACCTGAAACTATCTTGCCTTGAAAACCTTATGGGGTTGCACTCGCCATAAGTTGGGCTGCAACATACACACTAAGGAAAAATAAGAGAAAGAGTAAAAATAGCAGCAGTTTCCCATCTCGCCTGCCTGATCTTACCACTGTATTGCTCCCCAATCAACAAGGTAGATAAGATAGGGTGGGGTGGAAAAGGAGAGGAGAGGAGAAATTCAAGAGGGTACTTAAAAACCTGTGATAGTCCTGATGACATTGGCAGGATACTGTGGTGTTCTGAGTTCACAGAGAGTTCAGATTACGGTTCCCATAAATAAGCTTTTTGATTATTTTCCCTCAAAATGTTACGTTTCTGAGAGCTAAAACCCAAGGTAAACTACAGGAGAGCCTGCCCACTTCTTGTTCTCTCTGTGCAATGTTTTCACAGGCTGCCAAATAATGTATTATATTAGTGGCTAGGGTTCGGGAGCACTGATTCTATATCATGAGTCCTGTAATTTTGTGATCTGTATCATCATCTTCAGCTGTGTTTGCTAGGCAAAGGCAAAGCTTTATTTCTACTAGTTGCTGGCATGCAGATGACGGACTGAGATGGGACAGGGCCAGAGGCTATAGCTTCCTCCATTCCCACAATAGGCGGCCTGGCCATCTATCTGTCCTGCAAGCTTTGCTTATACGCATTGGCTGGCAGGCAGGCAGTGCTGCAGAGACAAGGGCAAAAATAGAGCCAGAAGCCTAGCTTTTCTTTCTCACTGATGGGCAGCCTTGTTGTACTCTGGAATGGGGGCCAGGACTGAGGTAGAGAATTCCGTTATAGCAATGGGCAAACACACAGAAACACACAGTTGGGTGAGGAACCTCCAGGTAGGGCCTGGAGTTCTCCTGGAATTACAACTGATCTCCAGACTCTAGAGATCAGCTTCCCTGGAGGAAATTGTATCTTTGGAGAGTGGGTTGTATGGTATCACATCCCTGCTGAGCTTCACCCTGTTCCCAAACTCCACTCTTCTCAGGCTTCATTCACCTCCAAATCTGCAGGAAGTTTTCAGTTATGGTTGCTGTTCTCCCAGTGGGAGTGGGGGATCCCCCGCTCCCAGCCTCCTCCTCCCACCACCACTCACCTGGCCAGTGGGGAAAAGGCCCTTGAACGGGCCTCCTGGGGCGCTCCCAGCACAGCTTGATGATGTCACTCTCGGGAGTGATGTCATTGTGCAGGCCCTAGGAGTGCTCCCAGGCTTCACACCGGGTTGATTCAGCCTGTTTGGGTGCCCAAATCAGCCCAGTGTGAAGCCCAGGAGCACTTCCAAGGCCTGCAGGATGATATCACTTCCAGAAGTGACGTCAACTTTACTGTTTTTAGCACAACCATTTTCTGTTGTTGGCACTGTTAACACAATGGAAATGGACCCTTCTAAAACAATTAAAGCACATTATTTTAGAACAAGCATGTCACGAGAGGTCCTTTCCCTATCACTTTCTCATATGTAAAAAAAATTTCAAATAACACCTCACCCGCATTTAAAATGAAATGAAACAAAATAAAACCTCCGCGGATATAAAAACACTCTTTCCATTTGAAAGTTAAATTACACTTTTACTTTCTTTCTCAGCAAATTAACAAGACTAAAAGTGTGACTCATTCTCCCACAAATACACTGAAAGAATAGTAGCTATCTATCATAATTCCAAAAACACCGGGGATTGAAGCGGGGGGCGGGCGGGGGGCAAGCTTTATAAATTTTTATGACATGAAGGAAAGGTAGGCCACGCCATTGCAGGGAGAACATTTGCCCTCAGGATATTGCTGTTACTTCATTGCAGCACATCAATTCACCAGCTGTAATCATAAACCAGGGAACCTCTGGCAATAAAATGCTAGAGTCCATTATTTTCTGAAAAATCACAAATCATAGTAGGATGTAACCAGAAACAAACAAAAAAACCCACCTCGTTTAAACAATCCATTTGCAGATCTGTTCGTTGCACATACAGTATTATTGTATATTGTTTATTGTTTTTTAATGGCTCTTTCTTGGCCAGCCTGAAAATTTTAATTTAATTTAATTTATTATATTTATATTCCGCCCTCCCCACACCAGCAGGCTCAGGGCAGATTACAATTTACATGCATTTAAAATACATCTAACAATTTACACAGTTTAAAATCATAAATATATAAACATCCTATCATTTAAAATACATATATATACACGTATACTCAGCGGCATAATAAAATGCACTATACGCATACACGAGGCACCTCCCTTTCACCTTCACCAGAGCATTTACAGTGGAGCTCAACAGATGGAGGATGTCACTAGTGGGGAGGGCACAGACCATGCTCGACTGGATGGGGGGGCTCCACCTAGCATCAACCATATGCAGAAAAAATGCACAAAGCCATTAAAGGTCACCATTCAATCACTGTGATATACAAGTGATTACGACCATGTGTAAAACAGCTATTGTGGATCAAAGAACAGAGACAGCACTTTCCTATCAAAGCCCAATGAGTATAGCAGGTTGAGGGGACCTCCCTTACCTCTAAAGAAGCTGAGAATACCAGGTTGGTTCAAATCAGGCCCGAAAGGTATGTAAGGAGAGTGTGGTCACTTGGCAGCAGGAAGGAAGGAAAGCAGCAAGATAACTGTTCACTGGCAGGCAGAAAGGAAGGAGGGTAAATTGAAGCAGGAAGGAAATGGCACTATGGTTCACTCACCAGGGGAGAAAAGAGTGGCTATGACTAGAAATCCCAGTATTTTTTTGGCTCCACAAAGCAGCTGCAGCGAACATAATATGGATCAGGTTCATGGCATCCCCCGCAGGGTGTTGCACTCTGCAGACAAGCAACTCCTGGTAGTCCCCAACCCAAAGACATCCATCTGGCCTTTTTCTGCCCTGGCCCTGGCCTGACGGAACGCTCTCCCGCTGGAGATCTAGGCCCTGTGGGACCTGTTATAGTTCCGCAGGGCCTATAAAACAGAGATGTTCCATCGAGCCTTTGGCTAAGAACCAGCGGGTGTCCCCCCTCTTCCACCTAAGACCACCACTTTTTCTGGGACTGCCCTTGGCCATGTGTTATGCCCATATGTATGGCCTATATGCAGACTCCCAGCTGTTTATTTAAGTACCCTCTGGATAAGGCACCTGGACTATTTTAATGACTGTCTTAAGATTGTTACTGATTTTATAGCTTTATGATTAATTTATTGTATTTTTATGGATGTTGTAAGCCACCCTGTGCCCATTCTTGGGGAGGTCGGGGTATAAATCAAATAAATAAATAAATGATAGTAAAGGAAGTTTTTTCAATGTACCATATTTTTTTCCTACAGGGGATAAAAGCAACTGGGGGAGGGGTGGATTCAACCCTCCCTTAGCCAGTGTCAAAGCCCTGATTCATATCCTGAGTTCCAATCACAGAACTCCAGTATAAAGTTTATTTTGACCCTCACACTCAGGGAAAAGCCAGCCTAGCTATGGAAGAGACATACCTAGTTTGCCAGTTACCTTGGTAAATTACATGAAAGCAGGGCTTTTTTTCTGGGGAAAGAGGTGGTGGAACTCAGTGGCTTGCCTTCAGAGAAAATGGTCACATGGCTGGTGGCCCCGCCCCCTGATCTCCAGACAGAGGGAAGTTTAGATTGCCCTCTGTGTCAGTGGCATGGAGGGCAATCTAAACTCCGCTCTGTCTGGAGATCAGGGGGCGGGGCCACCAGCCATGTGACCATTTTCAAGAGGTTCCAGAACTCCGTTCCCCCGCGTTCCCCCTGAAAAAAAGCCCTGCATGGAAGTATTCCCAGGCATAATAATATAGTCTCGGGAGTTATGGTAGCCTGTGTTAGCATGGATGCATCACCTAAATCCAAGAGCACCAAACACAGATTTTAAAAAGGCACTTTTCCCCAAGAGCCACGTTTCTCCAAAAAAGGCTCTTAACTGAGGGCTTATTCACATGTGGTGGCCATGTGGACAATTTACTATACAAGCTCTGGGAATTCCTTGCTGGGAACATAATTTCTAGATCCATACAAGCCTGATTCCAATGAGAATCATTGTGAGTGGGGAGAAGGGACTTAAGCCTTCCTGACCTGACCTAAAATAGACCTAGGAGCCACTATGCAACCATCGGGGAAATGGAGGGGTTGCCATCAATACATGTAAGTTTCCCCAACAGGGCAAAGAGCAGCTCCCTGGGGATGTTTCAGGTCAGGCAAATGGCACAAGGGCACATTTAATCCCTCTCTTCCCCACACACCATGGTCCCAAGCTGAATTGGGTCCACATGTGCTTCGAAGATTAAGTTTCCAGCACAGAACTCCCAGTAACGTCTAGAGTCTATACATCTGTCACATTTTCTGTTTCCTCCTGCCAATATTTTCCCTGAAAAATTATGCATCTTTCAGTGTTATTTCTATATCAGTAAATGTCATTTACATGGTATATAAAATGTGTAAAAGAAGTAAATTATATACACACCACAAACAAAAATGGATAGACTGAAAACAGTCACAATGACAACAGACTGAAACAAAAAGAAATTAAAGAGGGCGTGTTTGTCCAGCCCTAATCTCTCAATTTATTTTTACATTCCTAACATTAATATTTCCTTATTGTGTTACATTAACTTGCGTTCCTGCTAAGAGTACCAAAAAGTATAGTTATCTGCCTGCTACAACTGGTCCAAAATGCAGCGGGCACATATTCTAATCTGGATGCTGTTCTGGATGCACATTACATCTGTTTTGTCAATTAATTCCCATAAACACATAGAGCGGAACTACAAGTGACAAAAGGCACAGGTTGGACACTTGTCAGCTTCCCTCAAGTTTTGATGGGAAATGTAGGCAGCTTGGCGGAATGTTGGACAAGTGACAGTTGAAAAGTCCATTGGACAGCAGTCAGAGAGCCAAGCTGCAAGACTAGGATGCCTACATTTCCCATCAAAACTTGAGGGAAGCTGACAAGTGTCCAATCTGTGCCTTTTGTCACTTGTAGTTCTGCTCAGAAATTCTTAGTAATATTCCGTACTGTCTGTGGAAGTCTGTATTATTCCCAGACAGATCAGGCTGCCCCAAACTGCTCCAAAACCCAGAGGATACCAAAGCAAGCTACCAAGGTGGGAGTGGGGGCAGAGCTTAGCCTCCTTCCACCTACATATGAAATATTCATCGTGAAACATATACTTCCTCATCCATGCTGTCGTTACACTATAATAGGGATCCTTCATTTGTAATCATTTGTGTCCACTACTTGCTTTCTTAGGTTGCCAAATTCCTCCCTATGCCCATGGTATAAATGAAAGCTTTCATTGCCTATCAAATGGGGGAGCTCCATCCTATTTATCTGAAGTTTGTCGTGAGAATCCCATAAGTAAGGGGTATGATCTTTCAGTCCAGTTAGATGGGAGAGGAGATTCGCAATGGAAATGTTTCCCATTAAAACTAGCAGAAATGGGAAATGAATGTAATAAAGAAAACAGCAAAAAATGCTGAAAATGAATTTAAAAAACCTTTTTTTCATGCATACCCCTAATAAACATGCCAAGAAAATCAGTTAGCAGCTATAAAATCCATTTTAAACTGGAAAATAAATAAGAAAACCTGGCATTGATGGATGAATGTTTTTCTGCTATGCAAAGTAGCAAAGAGAACAGAGAGTACTCCACATAACAGAGAGCCAATCTGTTTGGGGCTTTGGGACTCCCCCCTCCTCAGTAAGAGAAAAGACTGAGCAGCCTGCAATATACAGAGCTAATTCAGACATTTTCATCATTATTATGACAATGCGACAGGCCAAAAAAAATATTGTGGTAACAAACAGATATGCAACTCAACCATGTTGCCTTGGCTTTAAAAATTAAATATTTCAGAATACGAAATAACCCTTTACCCTCTCTCATCAGTCCCTGTGATCTCAAGGTATAAGAGAATTGCTCATGAGAAAAGCTCCTGACATGCACTCTTGGCCCTAATGACAAACTATCATATTTGTGTGAGGGACAACAGCGTGCATAGAACTGATGGTGAGGGTGTTACAGGTCAATGTGTTCCGAATGTTATATGTCCCACCCTCCTATGCACCACCTATGTCCACCTGTAGGCATATCAGTGGCTGCCACTCCAGGAACATTCTGATAATAGGCTATAGGGCTTCAGACCCACGGATACTTACTTGAGAGTAAGTCCCTATGAACTTACTGGCACTAGCTTCTATGTAAACATGCATCAGAGTGGGCTGCATGTTTATTCTGGATCGCACACAGCTCAGTGCAAACACTATTCAAGCACCTGACATTCCAAATATTTCTGTTTAACTGATTCGTGAATTATCGTTTGAGCAACAAAGCTGCAGTTCTTCACACAGAAATCCAATAGTTTCTGTTGAAATATATATATATGTTTAATGAATTGATGCCTTGGATAAAGATATTATCATTTTATACTTCACTGTTTACCAATTTGGCATTGGTCTCATTTTTTAAAGTAATACTCAAGTCTACTGTACACAGAGAAAATAGTCCTCCTTGCATAGTTTTCCTAATAACACTGTGGATATTTGCTAGCCAGCTGTCTTCTATTTGTATGTCATGCACATTTTAAAAATGAACCTCGTGAAAATGTAGCACGTGCATTTTCTTTGATGATTGCATCCGTTGCATACCCCATCCTGATCCACAAGCACAGAATTTAAGAGTTCTTTGTTATCTGCCCCCAGTATTGCTCTGTCAATGCTAGTTATGCTAATTGACCTGCCTTTTTCTGCTTCTGGGAATGACACTAAACACAAACAGACAAGAAATATTTTGGAATCCAGATTCAAAGTATTCATTGTTTGACATCATCATGAAGATAAGGAAAACAGAAGAGTCAGACTTCCTTCAAATACTTAAAATTCCAGCACTTGGTCCTGGCTCTTTGCTCCACCCTGCCAAAAATTATGTATTTTACTTCAAATCAAGAGGGAAGTGAAAAATGAAGGAACAACATAAGGAGTCATCTGTCTCCTTGAATAGTTATGCTTTTACAGAGAACAAATAGTCCAATATCACAGAGGTGGGGGGCATACACTCACAGAAGGTCTACATCGGTAAGCTTATCTCTAGCCAGATGAGGAAGTGGAGGTATGAAGGTGTACCCTTTTCCTATCCCTGATTGATCGGCGCCTGGCTGTCTGCGGTTACGAACCAAAATACGAACCAAATGAATTGGGCTAAAATTCATCACGGTTTGTGAGAAATTAGCTCCCAGGAACTGCCGGTTTGTGAACCACGAACCGGCCAGTTCATGACGAACTTCGGTTTGTATTTCAGTTCATGCCTGCCTCTACTCTAGACTCAAGTTAGCTGACAAGGTTGTAAAATGTACAAACAATACAGTCTGCAAGATAAAACGCACAAGATTTGTGCACATGTGTGACATCTTCGGATATTTATTTAAAATACTGATACTATACTTCTCCATTAAAAATGACCCAAGGCGTTGGTAAATGTGTGAATCAAGACAAGCTGGATCAAGACAATTGTGTCAGCACAGCAAATTTCACTGATCCATAAACTGTTTAGTAAAGACAAGTTCATTATAAAGACATTTTCAGACTGTGTGATTATGAAAGCAATCTGAGCAGGCATCTAGTAACCAGGGAGTGAGAGCTCTTTACCATAACCATTTAGCTGTATTTGAGCAGGCAATAAAGTAGATAGGATGGAACCCGGTTAAAGAATTTAAACTGCTGCATTTTATCACTAGGTAAGATATCAAGAGTATGCAAAAAATGTTAGGTTTGGATGGAGTCCAGTTCAACTCTTGAGTCAGATTCTCTAACACTATATATAAAGCTAGTCGGTTTAGGAAATCAACATCATTTTTCTTCCCACTGGTTTGATTGAGAAATACTCTTGGGCATAACTTCTCCACCACACACACACACACACACCAATAGCAATGCTGTTCACAGACACTGTACACTCAAAGAAGCCTCTCTCCCAAATTTCAGGAATGTTGGAGACAGCATCCCATTCCATAGGCAATAAAATTATTCCATCCAGAGTAGACACATGCAGGTATGAACAGATGTGAGTCCCCCTTCCTCTCCTTTTCCAAGATCTTCAAGCTGTGGGAGGAGGAATGTTTGGGGGAGAAGATATTGCTGCTGGTTTTATTATTTTACACACAAGAATAGAGTACTCAGGGAAAGGGAGCCAAATCCTGACCTTCCGTACCTTAACTAGTGGTCTCCCAGGGAACTTTCCCCAGAATTTTTTCTCAGGCCTCCAGCCTTCAACTCTCTAAGCCTGGTAAGAGAAAAATCCTTCAAGAACCAGAATAAGATACAAGGTTTGGAAACCTCTGCCTACATTAACCTTGGGCCACAGCACTTCCTTTCCACTGTCATTTATACAGTACATGTGCACAAACATATAGACAGGGCTTTTTCCCTGAGGGTTCATACCAGTACACAGCGCTGGCACCCCAATGACGCAAACATCACCGGCAACTCTTTTTTTTAAGAAAAAAAGTACAGTATATATATATAATTCTGTTTCTTGTACCAATAAGAGCCGCAATCTCTTTCACTGGCCAGCTATGAGAAATAGGTGAACTATGGGCGACAGCTTCAAGATTATTTATTATTTGAAGGAGGTGTCTTTTTTAATGTTTGAGATACCATTCCTCTCTCCTGGTGATTCTTTCTACAAGTACTATTCACCCCCAGAGGCTATTCCATCTTATTGCTATTCTTTAAAGATTCCAGCTCAATGCAGAGCCTTCACATTGCCTAGACTTAACTCCTTCCCCTCTAAAGTGCTTTCTGGTCGTTTCTCTGGACTCCCTTATTCTGAACGAGTTTGTGACTGTGGACAAGGAAAGTTAGAGACCTTGGATCATATAATAGTTTTTTGCCCTAAGTGGAGTAAGGAAAGAGAGAGATTTATTATTCCTATTATGTTAAAAGAAAAGCTTCCCTTCCTTCCTTGGGCAATCTCAGTGTTATTGTCTGATAACTTTCCTGACAATCAAACCTCAGCTATAGCGGCTTCCTTTCTAGCCACGATGATAAAGAAACAAGATTTTCATGAGTTTAGATAGTTTAAAGTGATAATGACGAGTTATGTCTATGTGAATTGGGTATGTTCAAGTGTACAGTTCATATTTTGTTGGTGTTTGTATGGCTTATGGCTTCGGCTGGAAAAGCAATAAACATTATTATTATTATTACTATTAGCATAAAAGCTGTACACCATTGCCATATTTTCCCAAACCATACTAAAAGTTTAGTAGGAAGACTGGGGGTTGGATCCACCACCACCTCTTGCAAGTGTAGGAGTTATTTCTGCTCGTCCTTTGGGGGGTATCAGTGATTTCTACAGATTCCTTCCTCCAGCTACAATTCCCTGGGCCACATTCCAGGCCCTTTCCAAGGGTCCCCCAATCATAAGGGGATTTGAGAAAGCAGAAGCACTGCGCACAATGATCCGGGGCCTATCTGACAGCCTGGGCTCAGTCCTACTCTCCATACATTAAGCTGACATTAGTAGAGGCTGACACGGACTGGAAAAAAACCATGAAACATTGGTCCATGGTCCATCGCATTTCATGGACCATGAATTTTTCATGGATCTGCCCCTGTTCACTGACCGGTTCATCGATTCATGGTCTGTCACTTCCAGGGGCCCTTCACACTCAGAGATACCAAACTCACAGGGAGTCTTCAGGAGGCTCTCCTCCAGCCACCTTCCAAGTTTGGTGAAGATTGGACTTCGAATGTCCGAGTTATAGACACCCAAAGTGGCTGCCCCCAGGAAAGTTCCATTAGATATAATAGGAGCTGCAAATGTCAATTGACTTGCATTGGCTCCATTGAGATACATTGCAGCATCAAAAAGGTGCAATGAAAACGTGGAATGGAGTTAAGGAATCTTCCTCTGAGAATGGAAAGTGCTCTGCAGAGGCACTGTTCTGTTATTTCTGCACAAGCTTAGATGCACTGCTCTGTTCTGGGCCTATGGTTGCCAGCCTCCAGGTGGTGGCTGGAGATCTCCCTGAACTGATCTCCAGGCCACAGCGATGAGTTCATCTGGAGAAAACAGTTGCTTTGGAGGGAGAGCTGTACCCTGCTGAGGTTCCTCCCCTCACCAAACCCTGCCTTTTTCAGGCTTTATCCCCAAATTCTCCAGGAATTTCCCAACCTGGAGCTGGCAACCCTATCTGGGCCTGGTATGATGACCCCTCCCCCCCAAAAAGAGTGGAATGACAGTCTCTGGGAGCAGCTAAACTGCTCTGGTGCTGGAATGACAGCCACCACACTGGAATGATAGTCTCTGGGAACAGATCAAAGGGAGTGGGTAAAAGTCAGATCCAGATGATTTTTAAATGAATCCTCATGAATTCATATGGTTTTTATATTGAAACAAAACAAAAAGGCCATCATATTATAGATCATGTCCCAGTCTACAGACACCCACCGATCCATGGCGGTGCCACAGCACAAAAAGATGCTTCAAAAGCACAGGTCCACATGGATCCTCTTGATTTTTACATAGAGCCACCCAAAATCCACCACACAATCCAGTATCGTGTCTGTTGCCACAAATTGCACCCAAAAAACTGCACTCACTGCTTCGTTGCACCACCACGGCAGAAAAACATGCTTCAGAACCACAGATCCTCATGGTCTAGTGGCAAGGAATTCCCAAAGGGGAGGGGTTCAGATCCTCCTGGAACGAACCCACCTATGGACAGTAAGTCCCTCTGCTGGGATGCGGGGTTTGGTTCCCTAACCTCGGACTCCTGTCCCTGAGCAGATATTTTGCTGCCATTCTGAAATCTATCCCATTTTTTGATATATCTGCTTATGAATCACACTTACATGAATGAACATTATGTGTTCTCATTGCATCTGTATCCTGCTTTAACCTTTTCATACAGAAAAAAACCATCTGTATCTTTTTTAAAAAAAAAATTTTATTGGATTAGATTGTATTATCATTCAATACATACATTACCCCCTGATAAAGTCTACTTCTAACCCCCTCCCTTTCCTCCCCCCTTTTGCTTGACTTCCAACAGTTTTCCAACCCTTGTCTATATTATTACTTAATTACTTAGTATCTCATATATTCTATTAAACCCACACTTAATAACCTTTTCTCTAAGCTTATTAAATCTCTACAAAATATATCTTTATAATACAAAATTTCCATTGAATGTTCCTTAACTAAACCATATATTCTAAATAAGATAATGCTAGCATAATATTATATATTAGTAATCATAATATTAATAGTATAACACTATATCCATTTTACTTTCCATTAGTTAAACTCTTTACTTTCCACAATCATCCTAACTCTGATATTAGCTTAGATTCTAATATTCTATTACACACACATCTTTTAACATTTCTTATTCTAAGCTTATTTTAAATCTATAAGGTGTCTGTTATACTAAAATATCCATTATATACTCCTTTCTTGAGCTATCTATTGTAAATAATATCTAACTAGCTTATCTTGTATATTCATAATAGAACATCCATTATTTAATACTATATGATTTTTAAATTTATCATAACCCTAATAATAATAATAATAATAATAATAATAATAATAATAATAATAATAGCTTAGATTTTAATAATTAAATTTCCCCTTTCCCGGTAAAGTCACTTCTCTTTTCTTTTATTAAATTTCAATAATTCTCGAACTGCCACAGTTCTCCTTTCATGTCCCATTTTTTTTCTAGATATTGTTTCAATTTCTCCCAGTCTACATTAAATTGCCCTGGATCAAGATCCTTAAGTTTCCTTGTCATTTTATCCATCTCGGCCATGTACAGCAATTTGTAAATCCAATCTTCAATAGTTGGTATTTCTTGTACTTTCCATGAAAAAAAACCATCTGTATCAAGAGCAAAACATGCATAGGCAAAAAAATAAACCATCTATAATCTCATGATGTCTAAACGCTTTCCCCCAAAATAATCTGTACTGTCATAGTACTTTTAACTGTTTCAGAACAAACCATCTTCTTCCCTGAGAACAAACTAATACACATGTGCTAACTGTATGGGCAGCCATAAGACTGTAGAGTCCATCATGGAGTGCAATGATAAAGGAAAGCCATGCTAGGTATGCAAAAAATATCAAGGCCATTTAATTAAAGTAAGGAGTTCACAATACTGAAGAAATGGTACAAGACAGGCCAGAAACAGAACAGAAAGATGGATTTTCTGTCTGGCAAACAGAATTAGACAGGATCCCTTTCTACTGTCTTGCCATATTACTAGTTCTGATAAGAGAAGTAGCCCAACACGCCTGACAGACAGTGCCGGCTGGATTCTGCTGCACGAAACAGCAGAATCCAGCCACCACTGTCTGTCGGGCGTGTTGGGCTACTTCTCTTATAGCCCCTTGGATACAGCGCCACCAGAAGGAATGCTCTGCAATTTTGACATCGTTGATTTCTCCTGTCCTTGGATATTTCGGACTTACAAGTTGGATGGATTTACCTGTTGGATGTCTTCCTTTCCAAACTTTATATACTGTGAATATACAGGTGCACACTTTTCAATGGGGATGTGCGAGTCATATTGTAATTGTATTTGATTGTTGTTGATTCTTTTGACTGTTATAGAGAGTTGGAATTCATATAAAAGGCAAAAAAAAGGGACATCTCACAACTTTACAGTTAAAGCCAGAATGTTAAAGGGAAAGGGCAAAGAAATAGATTATCCTCCAATTTCACACACTTGGGATGTTTAGCAGGGGAACAGCCTATTGAATCAGTGTCTCCAACAATAACCACCAATCCCAGAGGGGCCTTCTGACTATCCCATTCTTTGCTATCCAAATCCAACTGCTAATCCTTCATTACAAGTGTCCTAAACAAGCAGTTCTCAAATTTTTAGGGGAGCTTCATTCATTGCTATTGTAAGCACCCTGACTTGTTGCAGAATTTGTCTAATTCTCTGAGTTGGTCAATGTGTATCTTAGCTGTACCACTTCAGATTGCAAGTGTCTAATGACTCGGAATAACATGGTTTTTTTTTTCTATTCCAGCCATAAAAAATATTTTAACACATTGGTGAAGAAACTAGCACCTGCCGCCCCCAAGGGATACTGCCCCAACAAGCTGGCCTCAAATGCTGACAGCACTTACTGGGTCATGAAGGCTTGCTGTGGCTTGCCATGGCAGCCCAGGAGCCAGCTGGCCAGTGGCAGAGGCAGGGAGGATGAGCGGTTCCCCATCAAGGGGGCAGGCGATGCCATGGCCCAGCGGGGATGCAAGGGTGAGGGGTCCCGTGGGCTCCCCCCAGCCTGTGCGGGTGGGCCAGTTGCCCAAAGGGGCAGGCAGTTGTCTGGCAGCCCCAAAAGCCACAGCCATGCCACGACACACTCGGCGGGTGGCTCGGGAGGTGGCAGGCCTGCCCCACACAGCTGGAAGCATGGCTGGCCACACCCAGGGCTGGGTGGCCCACCCCTGAGGTGAGCCCACCCTTCGGGACCAGGCGGGGCAGGATGAGACGCCCGGGGTCGAATCGGCCCTGGCAGCCCCGGGGTGAGGGCAGGATCAGATGGGAGGGGCAGGAGCGAGTGCCTACCTGGGGTCAGGACAGAGGTGGAGCCAAGGCATGTGGCCACCCTGGGTCAGCTGCTAGGTATCACCTTGGGTGTGGGAGCATGGGAGGTGGGGCGGGGTTGGAATTGAGGGAGGGATAAAAGGAGGGCTCCAAGCCACAGCCAAGGAGGAGAGCAAGCTGAGGTCTCACCCTGAAGTAAGGGCCAGCTTTAGCAGACACCCTTGGGGCTAATAGAGGTTTGCAACCCATCCCAGGGTGACCTTTTTGAGGCCAGTGGGGAACTCCAAGCCACAGCTAGGGAGGAGAGCAAGCTGAAGTCTGACCCTGAAGTAAGGGCCAGCTTTGGCGGACACCATTGGGGCTAATAGGGATTTGCAATCCATCCCAGGGTGACCTTTCTGAGGCTAGTGGGGAGCCCTTGCACCCTTGCTCCCAGGGCCACAACAGGTGGCCGGTCAGGTGGCTGCAGGACAGGCCAGGATGGGTGGACCCATCACGTGGGTTGCCAGCACAGCCCTGCCCCTGCCAACCCACCACACGGACCTGCCTGTGCATGACATGCCTGGCGTGGCAGCGCAGTCCTCCAGAGGCCAAGAAGGCCTGGCACGGTGGCAGGAAGGCCTGGCACAGCAGCGTGGCCCTCTGGAGGCCATTTTCTAAAGCCCATTGTTAACACAATGGGCTTGGTTGCAAATTTTCAGACATATTATCCTATATTGCATTGCAGTTTGTGGTACCATAAAACTATGTTACTTCCTTTTCCTCTGAATTAGTAGAAATAGACTAGAAGTTTTGCCATAACTGAAAAACAAAAAAACTCCATCTCTCTTACCTTTTAAAAAAACAGGTCTGAAGAGAAACTGGCTAATACCCAGCCTTAAAGAAACTGTGCCAGCCTAAGAACACTTTATTAACCGTAATCCCCATTTACCAGATATGAGCAGGATTCTGAGAAGACCTGCTTAAGATCAAGATATCTAATTCTCAACATGGCCCCATCTGTGGATACTTAAATCCAGAGACTAGAGCCATGAACAGGCAAGACAGATCTTTCTACAAACCTGAGAACACGTGCCCCCCCCCCCTGATTTGCAGTAAAACCTGAAATTTTAAAAAAGCACTTCAAAGAAATATTGTAAATATTGTAGTGGGGAACGGAGGCTGCCAGGTGTCAGGTAAGCCCAGAATTTGTGCACCCAGGTGCAATGTTGGCTACAGCTTGATTCTGAAAAATTTGCCTGGGCCCAGTGGCAGCTTCCAAACAATCTGCGCCACTTGGCCAGGGCCATCAGTGGCCACCACACAACTTGCCTGACTGATTTACAATCACACAACTCTTGCAGCTTGGCCAGACTTTTCCCAAGGAGAGGCTGCCATGGGAAGAAAAGGAGGGAACGCTGTAAGACTGTGTGTTGTAGTAGTTCAAGTCTGAGCCTAGGATCTCGGAGACCTAGGTCACTCTCTCAGCCTAATCTCCCTCATAGGTTTGCTGCAAGAATAAAATGGAGGATAAATGGAGGAGAGGAGAATGATGTAAGCTGTTTTGGGTCCTCCCATTGGGGAGAAAATTGCGATGTAAATGAAGTAAATAAATAATAAAGCTGAAGATGGGGAGGCAGATTTTAAAAAAAGGTTGGTTGAAGAGTGGGAAGGAGAAAAGGAAGCAGGGGAAAGGGAAGAAGATATTGGGGTTGCCAGGAGGATCAAAAGAGAATAGGGTGGGGTAAGGGAATACAGGGGAAATAAAGTGACCCCCCCACACACACACAGGTCTTTGCATGTGCCCTGCTTGTTGTTATCTAAGAATGTGATCAAGTGGAGCGCAAGTGGAGAGCAAGTGAACAGGGAGGAATACACGTGACGTGAGTCTGTTCACTTGCCGTTCAAGTGTCATTCGTCACTTGTAGCTTGGCCCTCACTCTGCCATGAAGCTCGCTAAGCCACTTCGAATGAGGTACATTCTTTCAGCTCAACCTATTCCACTGGGTATCGTGAGGATAAAACTGGCGGAAGGGGGGGAAACAATCTATGCCACCCTGAGTTCCTTTGAGGTAAGGTGGGATCAAAGGATTAGAGATCCTGTTTCTCACCATAGAATTTCAGCAGAAAATCAGCCTGCATTTTATAGATTACAGCAAACCTTTCAACTGTGTGGATCATTTAAAGCTATGGATAGTGTTAAAAGAAACAGTTCTGCTACAATATCTGATTGTTTTGATGCGCAACCTGTACAATGGACAGAATGTGGTGAAGCAGAATGGTTTCTAATTGGCAAAAGTATCAGACAAGGATGTAAATTATATCTGTTTAAACTATATGCAAAACATACCATCAGGAAAACTGGATTAGATGTCAATGATGGTGGAGTGAAAATTGGTGAAAGGAACATTAACAATCTGAGATACACAATCTGAGATGGCACCATGTTACTGGCAAAAAAATAGTGAAGACTTGAAATGGCTACTGGTGAAGGTTAAAGAAGAAAACGCCAAAGCAGGATTACAGCTGACCATCAAGAAAACAAAAGTAATAACTACTGAGGAATTGCACAATTTTAAGGTTGACAATGAAGAAATTGAAATTGTTAAAGATTTTCTGTTTCTTGGCTTAATTATCAACCAGGGAGATCAGGATATTGGAAGGAGATTGAGACTTGGAAGGGAAGCCGTGAAGGAACTAGAAAAAATCCTTAAGGTTAAAGATATGTTGCTGGGGACCGAGATCAAAATAATTCATATTATCGTATTCTCCATTACTATGTATGGATGTGAAAGTTGGACAATGAAGAAAGTGGACAGGAAGAAAGTTGATTCATTTGAAATATGGTGAGAGTTTTATAGATACCATGGACAGCCAATAAGACAATTAAGTGGGTTCTAGATCAAATCAAGCATGAATTCTCTCTAGAAGCTAAAATGACAAGACTGAGGCTATCTTACATTGGACACATCATGAGAAGACCAGACTCACTGGAAAAGACAATAATGCTAGGAAAGGTGGAAGGCAGAAGGGAAAGAGGAGGACCCAAAATGAAACTCAATAAAGGAAGCCTCGTCCTCCAGTGAGCAAGGCTAATAATGATAGGATGTTTTAGAGGTCATTAATTCATATGGTCACCATGTCAGAGGAGACTTGGCGGCACATAACACAGTGGATTCCACTCACGTAGCAGCCATTCATGTATCGTCCGCTCCCATAGCAGCCAGAAATGTAGCTGCCTTGGGTGGGAGGAAGCAAGAATATCACACTCCACAAGTGGAAGTCCTTGGCTCACAGAGCTATTAGTCTGGAATGAAATCTCCCGCTGTAAAAAAAAGTTGCATTTTCAAAACCGCGCCCTCTTCATACAGAGTTCCACCACTGAAGTAGGCCCTAATTCATTACCGGGAAAGTCAAGTCTAATGTAATCAATGCAATACTAACCATCGTAGTTCTGAACAAGCCAAATATATTATATAATGTTATGTTTTATGCTGCAGTGTTTATATCTGGAAGTATTGTTTTATTGATTTATATTGTTAGCTGCTTTGAGAGATTATTTTGTTCAGCATAAAAGTAGGATATAAATAGTACTAATTTATGAAATATAACAGGAGGCACTTAATCTCACCTGGAAAAGTACTGGTGACAGAAGTACATCAGCCCTAACTCACTTCTATTGTTCTCTGCATGAATATCCCCTCTGATCACAAAGGAGATACATTTTTCATATCTGCATAACAAGCTTACACAAAATTTGATTTACATCTAACAACATCAAGTCCAAGAGGGAAGATACAATAATGCAAGACGAACCCCCTTTTTTATTGTGATAAAGTGATTTCATTCTAGTACCCTAAATACATATATCTGGATAAAATAATCAGAAAGGCAAAGGCAGCCATTATTTGCAATCGGACGCCCACGTAACATGTCAGTTCTCTGGCTTAATGATGAGTGAACCTTGCAGAAGCCGGGTTCGTCTGTATGTTTATCTACAAGAACAAGGAATGGGCTACAAATTCAGGCCTGTTACCAGCCAGCTTTTACTTTCCTGGCCTCACCAGGGTAAAAAAGCAGCCAGGCAGCATTGAGGCAGGAAAATCATTCCGGTGCTTTCATTATAAGCCATCTCCATCAAAGCAGGGTTAAACCGCTTTAAATCTCAGTCCAGCCCCAGCTGAACAAAGCAACACTTTTCTTCAGTTCCCAAGCCATAAACAAAGAACAACTCTATGATTTAAGAAACCGTTTAAGGCTAAGAGGACAGAAAAAGAGCTGTGCTGTATCTCTCACCTGTGTCTTAGTATAGCTTCATTCCGTTTCACATTTACATGGCAGAGCTGCCTGGCAGCATTCAGGCTAGAAACACAGAGCGACAGGTGATTCTCTCCCATATTAGCAGAGGAGTTAGCCATGTTAGTCTGTAGTAGCAAAATCAAAAAGAGTCCAGTAGCACCTTTATTGCTACTGGATTAACCAACTTTATTGTAGCATAAGCTTTCGAGAATCACAGTTCTCTTCATCAGATGCATGGAGGGCAAGAAGAAACTGGTCAGATATAAAGGTGGAGAGGGGAGGGCAGAGTAGATGCAAACAGTAGCTTCTGATATGGAGATCAGTTTGCTTCTGAGTAGATGCAAAGTAGGCGGAGTAGATGCAAACAGTAGCTTCTGGTATGGAGATCAGTTTGCTTCTGTTAAGGAAGTCAGTTACTTCTCATAATGAGATAACCATTCATAGTCTCTATTCAATCCCAGCTTGACTGAGTCAAATTTGCATATGAATTCCAATTCAGCAGCTTCCCGCTGGATTTTGTTTTTGAAAGGTTGCTGTTGAACTACAGTGACCTTTAAGTCCTTGATGGAATGTCCTGGTAGATTGAAATGTTCTCCCACTGGTTTCTGCATGTTGCCATTTTTAATGTCAGATTTGTGTCCATTTATTCTTTTGTGCAGAGGTTGGCTGGTTTGTCCAATGTACAGAGCAGATGGACATTGCTGGCACATGAGGGCATATATCACATTGGAGGATGAGCAGTTGTAAGAGCCAGAGACAGTGTAGTTGACGCCATTGGGTCCTGTAATTGTATTTCCTGGGTAGATATAAGGGCAGAGCTGGCATCTGGGTCTGTTGCAGGGCCTGGTACCTGTGCTGGTGACTCTGCTAGCTGATTCATGATTATCAGAAGTAACTGACTTCCTTAACAGAAGCAAACTGATCTCCATACCAGAAGCTACTGTTTGCATCTACTCCGCCTACTTTGCATCTACTCAGAAGCAAACTGATCTCCATATCAGAAGCTACTGTTTGCATCTACTCTGCCATCCCCTCTCCACCTATATATCTGACCAGTTTCTTCTTGCCCTCCATGCATCTGACAAAGAGAACTGTGATTCTCGAAAGCTTATGCTACAATAAAGTTGGTTAGTCTTAAAGGTGCTACTGGACTCTTTTTGATTCTCCCATATTAAAACTTCCTGTATGCGGAAACACAACAAGGATCACAGCCTAGCTTTTGCCCCAACATGTTAGTCTCAAATATGCAGGAGCTTTCTTGTGAGAAATCACTCAAATATCATTTAGCCTTCAGCCACAAGTGGTATAATTCAGTCAGAGCTCGTATCAGTTTTGTTTTTGGAGTCGTTTTCTCGCAGCGCAACCTGTGGCCAGTTCAGCTCACGGCTTTCTTCATCTGCCTTCCAAATCCCAACAGTTACAGTGCAATCTTAATCAGAACTATATCCTTTTAAGCAGGGGTTTTTTTCTGGGAAAAGAGGTGGCGGAACTCTCAAGAGGGAAATGAGGGAGAAACACACGGGATTCTTTGAAATCATATTATTTTCAAGAACTATTGATGAGTATTTTCAAGAGGTGCCGGAACTCCGTTCCCCTGCATTCCCCCTGAAAAAAAAGCCCTGCTTTTAAGCCCGTTGACTTCAGTGGATTTAGAAGAGTATAACGCTGCTTAAGATTCCCATTTTAACAACATTGATATGAAACCTTCTCTTACGTCATATCTGTCCAACTCACTACTATCTACCACTATGATTTGCAGCAGTTTTCCAAGCTCTTGGGGAGAGCCCAGTTTTCTTCACCTGCTAGCAGAGATCTTTTTGATTTTACTGGAGATACTGAGTCTTCTGCATGCTATGAGCCACCATTCATTCACAACACCATGTATATAGGAAGGGTGTGTGTGTAAGCTTCATCACCACAATAAGCAACGTGCAACCTCCCCCCAACCACCACCTCCAACAACAACAACAAACAGTTGGGACTCTACATGCATACACTACCTACACACATAGTGTCCAGGCTCACACACAGAAGACTGAAGGCAGGGGGGGGCAGGGCCAGCATGCGCATTTCTGTGCTCCCTCTACACACATTGATTTCCATGTTTATAGTGTGACATGGACATGGACATTCAAAATGTCTAAAAGAGCAACACAGTAAAGTTTACCTTGGACAGGCTGGAGTACTAACTAATACGTTTATAAATGATATATATATTCATATGATGGAGTAAATGTATCTTAAAGATTTTAAGGGAACTTAATATTATTTGATCTCTTAAGTTAATATCATGATGATGGTGGTGGTGGAGAGTGCCATCAAGTCATGACTGACTTATGGCAACTCTTGCTGTGATTTCCAAAGCAAGAGACTAACAGAGGGGGCTTGTCATTGCCTGGCTCTGCCACCCTGATCTTCCTTGGAGGTCTCCCATCCAATTACTAACCACGGCTGACTCTGCTTAGCTTCCAAGATCTGCCCAGATGGGGCTTGTCTGGGCTATCTAGGTCAGGGCACGTTAATGTCATGATCACTGCTTATTAAGATAGTTTGGTTGGTCTGTCAGTTGGTCAGTTGGTTGGTTAGTTAGTTAAAATATTTATTAGTCACCTTTCTACTTTATAGGTCCAGAGGAGTTAGCTGTGTTAGTCTGTAGCTGCAAAATAGTAGAGTCCAGGAGCACCTTTAAGACTAACCAACTTTATTGTAGCATAAGCTTTTGAGAACCACAGCTCTCTTCGTCAGATGCATCTGACAAAGAGAGCTGCAGTTCTTAAAAGCTTATGCCACAATAAACTTGGTTAAAGGTGCTATTGGACCTTCTACTTTATGGCAGGCACTCAAAGTGGCTTACAAAAAGCAACAATCATAAAAATACCAGAACTTAAAATCACCGTTTAAGAGTGTCAGTAAAAACTAAATTAATCAACTGCAGTCCTAAATAAAATGGCTTCAACTGCCCCTTAAAAATCAACAGTGAGGGGGGCTACGTACAACCTCCCTGGGAATATTGTTCCACAATCATGGGACTGCTTCCAAAAGGCCCTCTTTTGTGAACCCACCAGACAACCTTCTCAGTCAGGAGGGCCTCTCTCCATCATCTTAATTCCTGGGCAGGAACATATGGGGGGCTTCAGATACCTCAGTCCCAAGCCATGTAGAGCTTTAAAGGGGAAAAAAACACAATACCCTGAATTGGGCTCAGGAACAGATCGGTGGCCCGTGTAATGCTGTAGTATTGGGGTCATATGCTTTAGCTGGCTAGCCCTGACCAGCAGTCTAGCCTCAGCAGCATTCTGCCCTATATCAGAATTCTCTTCAGGGGTAGCCCCAAGCAGAGCACATTACAATAGTCCAGTCAAAATGTATCCGAGGCATGGATCATTGTTGCTAAATCTGACTGAACCAGAAATGGGTGCTGCTGATGCACCAACTGAAGCTGGGCAAAAGCACTCCAAATCGCCTGGTTTGACTGCTGTATTGAGCAGCGCTTCGAAGCTGCAAACTGGTTTTTCAAGGGCAGTATAACCCCATACAAGACTAGAATGATCCCTCGTCTGCTCTTTTACTAACTCAGAAAACCTCTGTCTTACCAGGAGTAAATTTCAGCTTGAAATTGGATGAGTTCACCCTCATCCAGTCCATTACTGACTCCAAGCATTGGTTCAATAGCATCTTCGGAATTATGTTGGAAAAGTAAGGTAGTTTACCCACTAACCATTTCAAATTTGCAAATATTTGTCAAATATTGCATTAATTTACACCTATGATATCTTTTCTGAAATATCATGTGAGATTCTGATCACAATGTAGTCTTCCTGGATCCAGCGGAGTTGGCAGCGTTTACTCCATCTTACACAAAATGTACATCTGGCTCCCTGAAAATGCATTGATATTTTCTGTAATCTTTCTAATGGATAAAGTATTGCTGACATTTGGAATAATGATATTAACAGCATTGTTAAAAGTAATTAAGGAAATGGAGATGCTCTCCAAAGGATGTTATTTAATAAGAATCCAATATTCTTTCAAGCTTTCATCTTCTGAAGGAATTTAAAGTAGTGCCCAAGAAAAAAAAAAGAACTGTTCCAAATTAGAGCTGAATTAATTGTTATTACCAAATATGTTAGCATGAAAGAAAGTGTCGCTTTTTGGATTGACTCAGCAAATATTTCTGGAGGCTTGGGTTTATGAACCAACTTAACTTCTATTTAGAGAAACCTGAAAGCATTCACAGTTGTGTTGTGTCCTCTGAGTCTAACATCACAATGTCAGAAAAAAAATTATTAACATTTGGGTTTAATTCAAATGTATTCAAAACGAAAGATCAAACCTAAATTTGTTGCAGTTTTTCTTTGTCCCAACAGCAGACACCAGAAAGTATACAGTACCACTTTAGTCCTTACCACCACTCCGTGATGGCAGTTGAGCTGTACATTTCATCGCTATGTGCCACAAAACTGAGGGACTGTTCTCATGACAACTCCATGCATAACAACTGTGATTTGGTGTCAACCATATGTAGAGACAGGCATCATAAAATACCAGAAGTCTTGAACTGGTGACTCTGACAGTGGGACCTAGCCACCTTACTCTGCTAAGCTGGTACTACGCCAGAGAAAGGAGCAGGTGGCCAGATCTTTACTGTCTTCAGCACCTCTGCTGCAGATAGCCACAAAGCAACATTGCAGCTAATTTAGTAGGGATCAGAGGATTCAAGCAATTAGAAAGCTCTGTTTAGTCCAATAAAATACTGACTGGCCTAGGGATTCATCACTCAGGGGGTCACGGCTTATTGCTTCCCACATACCTGATGGACAACCTATTTGCTTCCTGGCTCAGATACTTGATAGAGCCATACTTGCTCACTTTCATGCTGCCAGAGATGTGGACACACACGGTGCAGTGCAGTCCTAAATAGAGTTCCAGCTGTTTAAGTCAATGGAAGGCAAGGGGCTTGGAAGGAGGTAACACTACTTAGGACTGCACTCTCAGTGTAGATCAGATTTTTGCATACCTCAATAAGCATTAAAAATGCTCCTTTTGCAGCAGCATACAAAAAGCTGCTCCATGTGAAATTCTGCAAGCACCGTCACCGTCTTATATAATAATAGCCAAGTGGCTCTGATCTGAGGATACTTAAATCCAGAGATTGGCACCATGAACGGACAAAACAGACCTTCCTACACAGCTGAAAAATGCCCCAGGGTTGCAGAAAAATCAAAACTAAAGAAATACATTGAGGTTTTAAAAAACCCAAAATGATAAAAGGAGGGGCTGTACTTTTAACCAATCACCTTCAGTGGCTGCTGCTAGGCACCCATAACAATTTTGCCAGTATTCCAGGTTTGGTTTCCGTCAGTAAAAGTCAGGGCCTTTTCTAGGGCTGTTTTAGCCTTCTAGGGAGGACTCACTGGAGCTGGGCCCAGAAGCAACTGATGGACGACTTGATGGCGTATGACTTGCATGACTCACTCAGGCCTGGCACCTTGCTACTGTTCAACAGCAACCACTCCACAAACACCAGTATTGTGTAGTGATTGGAGTTTCAGAGTAGGATCTGGGAAACCCAGGTTCAAATTCACCATTTTGCTGTGGAAGCTTTAATCCAGTCACACACTCTCAGCCTAACCTACCTCTTAGGGTTGTTGTGAGGAATAATATAGAGGCAAGGAGAATGATGCAAGTTATGGAGAATAGTAGTATATAAATAAAGTTAATTAAAAATATAGGGAAAGATGGGGGGCAGATAAAAGGTAAGTTAGTAGATTTGAAGGAGAGAAGGATGTAAGGAAAGGGGAGCACATGGAGGCTACCAGGAGGAGAGAAAGAGGAAATAGTGTGGGGAAGGGGATACAGTGCAAGTGAAGCATCCTCAGCAAGTCTTTACAATGCAACAACGCGGCTGACTCAGCTGGCACCACATAACTGGGCCATAGGAGAGATGCTGTTAGGAGGGGGAGGGGGAAAGTCAGGGAGCAGACAAAGGTGGGTGGGAAGAAAAGAAGGAAGCAGGAAAAGGGGGAGAGGCTATGGGTGCAGAGAAGGGAAAGAGGACATGGTAGGGAAGGGGGAATGATGTCCCTGCAAGTCCTTGCAGGTTCTCACTTGTTCACTATGGTTGTGCACAATTTCCATTGCTAGAAGACAAAAGAGACCGACTCTTTTTTTTTTAATGCATTTGTCATATGCCAGGAGACGAGAAGGGAAAGGCATTAAGAATGAGAATCAAAACATAACAGGCACACTCTCAATTAAAAACGTTTTAGACAAAATGTACTACACAGTGTCTGATGCAGTGAGATTTAGAGATTCTCTTTGTTCCTATTGCCTTATCAGTTCCTCTGCTAACTATAACTTAGCAATGCTCCAATAATGAATTTCTCTGAAATGAATCTGTCGCTTTCTCTCTCATCACTCTTAAGTTTCTGTCAGAGTGAGAAACCTTTTGTTCCAACTTCAGAAAAGCAAGTCACAAAGAGATTTGCTTTCAAAGAATTTTTTTTTAATAATTTTCTTCAAAATACAGCTCTAGAGGAGAGGATGATGACAACTCTTTGTCATCATCTCAAGATGGAAGCAAGAGAAGGTAGAGACAAAAAGAAGCAACCCCCCCTTCTGTTTAGCAGAATGTACATTCCTGCTCAGTTGTTGAAGAACAAGGGTCTAAATAAAATAATAAACACAAGGTTTCCCCTACTGAAACCGCAGTGTTATTCCCCACAGAAGGGTTTTTTAAAAAAAAGATAGGATGTGAATTTCTACCTTGTTTGTTTTTGTTTTTTTACTTCCTGGGCTAACCACAGTGAGGGGAGAACCATTTCAATGGGTGAAACCCTGCAGAGGAAGAAGAAGAACACCCCCTGCTCTCCCCTCCCCTCCCCTCCCTCCCCTCCCCTCCCTGCATGGTTTCAAACTACGGCCCAAGTACTTGTAATTTTTAACATGTCATTTCTTGGTGTCTGAATACAGCATGTTTAGGGGCCAGTGCAAAATGTAAAGACTCATTTATACATAACACTAGACCATGTGGAACTGTACATGGAAGCACTTTTTTCATTTCTGTGGTTGCTTCCACACAGAACATTTACCCCAAACTGCAGCGTTTTTTCTTATGGCTTCCATGAGACTTCACTGTCCTTCTGGCCAACTAGGTTTTCTCTGGTTCCAGTACAGGTTTCCCCAAACCTGCTTTGATAGATCTTTCCTGAAAGCAAGTTTGGGTTAAAGAGAGGATAGGAAGTTGCAGATCCGGAGCTATTACCCCTCACGCTCACCATTCCCTTCCCCCTCCACTGCCAGTGGGCTTTTTGCTGTTCTTTTAAAAAATTATCTGTGGTAGATATAGAGGAGTTAGCCGTGTTAGTCTGTAGTTGCAAAATAGTAAAGAGTCCAGTAGCACCTTTAAGACTAACCAACTTTATTGTAGCATAAGCTTTCAAGAACCACAGCTCTCTTTGTCAGATGCATCTGATAAAGAGAGTTGTGGTTCTCGAAAACTTATGCTACAATAAAGTTGGTTAGCCTTAAAGGTGCTACTGGACTCTTTACTATTGTTCTAGGTATATTGCTACAGTGCTAAAATGCTATAGCAATATACCTACTACTGATTAAAACTCCTGTCAAATAGAGTGATGCAACCTGGTGAAACAGTGAGTTCAAGGGACTGTTCTGTGTAGAAGCAACCTGTCTCATTTAAATTGTGCTTTCGTACATTACAAAACAACTCTTAAGTCTTTCCCCAGTCGTTTTAGCTATAATATCCTACATACACAGAGCTTATATTGCGAGAAACTCATTGTGGGGGCAGGGAGAGCTCCCAAGCTCTGCAATTAAGCAATACAAATCGCTATATAGTACAAATGGTACAAATGATCCTAATAGCCTCCTGTTCTGTTTTGGTTCCAAACTCATTTTCAGCTTCTCAGATGTGCAAATGGAAATTTTAAAAAGCAGCCTCTCTTTCTTTCTAATGCAGGACCGATTTGCTTTCATTCCCCGAGAACGAGCACTCCAGCAAATGTGTCTCACTCTTCCTGCCTAATAGCAGGGATGATGACTAATACAGGAGCTGTGCAGCTAAATGCTTCATTCACAGGATAGCCCCTGTTCATCACCACGTCACGCTGCCGCCAGCCCACTCCAAACCCCTCCCTTTGCTGTATAAATGCAAATTAACCACCAAAGTATTCTGCAACTTGCAAAAAAAAAATCCACAGCACTTTAAGAGTCAGCGCCAGCCTTTCTTCACAATGGTATGGGTGCTTTCTTCAATTCCTCTAACTGGCACAGGACAGCAAGTATTTCCAGCCCACTGTTTTGCTGTTGTTGTTTTCTCTTGCAGCAGAACTGAGCAAAATCAAAACTCTGAGCCAAGGGTAAAGAGTCAAGGGGGTACAGTGCCAGCAGTAAGGGGGGAAAGCATGCACTGCAATTGTTAGAAATGCACACATTTATGCAGCACCGGAGGAGCCAGCCAGTTGTTCTAAGGACCAAATTTAAATGAAACATGAGTGGTCTAAAAGAACTGTCCCATGTGACTTTTTCCTTGCATGGCATCTCTATTAAACTTGTGCACGGCTGCTACACAGTCACAGGTGGGTGTTGGCATCCTACCTAAACACCTACATCTGCTTTGCAAGCACGGCAGCCCAGTTTAAACCAGAAGCGACGTGAGTGCAAAGACCCACGGGTAAGTTCTTTTGCCTCCCTAGCATCATTGTTAAACGAGGTCCATAGGCTCCGCCCTTCAGGATGACTTAACACCCACTCAGAGTGGTTTACGAAGTATGCTATTAGTATCCCCACAACAATAAACATCCTGTGAGGTGGGTGGGGCTGAGAGAGCTCCTAGAAGCTGTGACTGACCCAAAGTCACCCAGCTGGCTGCAAGCGGAGGGGTGGGGAATCAAACCTGGCTCTCCAAGGCCATTCCCACATGGCTTACCTGAACCCGGAACTCTGCACAGCATGCCGAAAAAACCGCGGAAGATTGCATTTTCTCTCGTGAGTTTTGCGCGATGTTGTGCAACATCGTGCAAAACTCGCGAGAGAAACCGCGATCTTCCGAGGTTTTTTGGCATGCTGCGCAGAGTTCCAGGTTCAGGTAAGCCATGTGGGAACGGCCGATATTAGAGTCCCGCGCTCAAGGGACAATCTCAAAGGTACATCTTAATTATCAGAGGAGTTATATGGAAGGGGTGATCCCTGGGGGGGTCTCCAGACAACTTAAAGGTCAAATTAAACATTGTGAACTGAGCCTGGAAAGGGACTGGAAGCTGGTGCAGGTGATTCAAAACAGGTAACATATAAGCATGCATACCTCAGGGCCAGGCTACACATGACGAAAGACACTTGCCTGGCAAGTGGATTGAGTGGAGGGCAAGTGAACAGGGAGAAATACACTTGCCATTCAAGTGTCATTTGTCACTTGTAGCTTGGCCCTTAGTCTTCTCAGTAATAGGAGAGAGGCATTTTGCTTTAAATGAAGTTTCAGGATCAAGGGCAGCCGTTAGTCTAATCTGGAAATCACAAAAGCATGGGTGGCTATGGTCATCTAGTAGCACGTATAGCTATTGTCTCAGCCAAAGCTGAAAAAAGGCACTTCAGATTCAATCAACCATTTTGTTTGAAAGGGACAAAGTGCATATTTCAAGCTTCAGTACAAAACCAGAACCCTGGAAAATCAGATTCCGGTATGTATGTATCAAGGCTGAAAATACACGTGTTGCTGCTTTCAGATAAAATGGTGATCACAGATATTGGGAGGACTGAGTGTAGCCCATTCTCCCCATACTCACGTGTGGCAGAGAGGAGGTGCCTGGGCCAAACCAACTGGTGGCTGGAGGGGGTGAGCCAGACTGCCAACAGGACAGGAGCAAATGTCAGCATAGAGGGTGGGAAGGCTGTGGCCATGGTGATGGATGGGGGAGCCTGCTGGCCTTGAAAGAGCCCACCTCCCACTGGCCAGCTGGTATCAGCGTATTCTTGCCTGTGATGATACCAGTCCTGGCATGGGGGTGGGGCTGCTGCCGGCAACTGGTTCTAGCTAGCTCCATGTGACCCAGTTAATTCAGACACAGCGATGATAAGGAAAAGTAGAGAATAAAAGGCAATTTCTCCACATTGTTGCTATAAGGCTATTTCCATGGGGCCTGGGGCCTGTTCAAGGAAAACAGAGCCATATTCACATGGACCCGTGTCCAGAGAACAAGTGCACTCAATCACATCTGGTAACATGCCTAACAGCATCTCCCTCTTGAGGGTGTCTCCTTGGCTACCACCATAGAGCAGGAAAGAGTACAGCTCGCTTCAAGTGTCAAAGACAACACCCATTTCCTATGTGAAAATACAGGGCAATTTTGTTGAGTGGCTTTTGAACAGAAAAGCTGAATTTCTGGCGCAAGATGTTATCAATTCCTTTGACTCTGCAGGAGCATTGAAGTGAAACCGGATGGAAGTTTTAGGTCCATTGGGCCCTTTTGGGGCACGACCAATGCCTTCTGATATGCATGCCACCAAGCTGCCAGGAAACATCTTCAAAGGCAAATCCTCGCCCACCCTCCACCAAGACCAAGTCATGACAAATGTACTTTCTTAAATGTTGTTTCCTTTTGCTTTTGATCAATAATATATCTAACAGATTTCGATATCAAAAAGAGAGATGGACCCTTCTTCAAATGATAAACTTCAAAAGCTGTGCACATAGAGACAAGAAGCACTCTGTGAATGGAATCACTACTAAAAGACCCATTTCTGCTTAATTCCAAACCAGGGCCGCTTCTTGTGGACCTTTGGTACACAGGTATAGAGTCCAGTGATCAAGAGAGGGGCACCAAGTACAAAGGCAAAACGTGTCTAGTTTCCCTTTGAAACGTAACAGAGACCTGGGCCGATTCCAGACGACTAACCTGAAGGTGCTGCATGCCACCATGTTCCGGATCGCGACGGGGAAAACGCAATATTTCACGTTTTCCCCGTCGCGATCCGGAACATGGCGGCATGCAGCGCCTTCAGGTTAGTCGTCTGGAATCGGCCCTGATTCCTTCCTGCTCACACCACATGTCACGCATATTACAAGCAACTGTAACAATTTTCACAATGCACATAAATCTGATACACTGGTTCTGTACTTGGAACAAAAGCTATATGAAGCAGCCTTCAAAGTCACAGCAGATCACTGTCTGTAAATATTGTAACCAAACTCATTTTTTTCAGTATCATTAAAATGGGGGGGGGGGGACGGACACTACTGACCTATCCTGTATCAATATAAACTGCAAGAATTCCAAAATTTGGTCAGTTTTTTAAAAAATAAAAACAAAACACTCTGGTCTTCCCAAAGGTCTACACAAAGTCATAAAATTATGGCATCCATAAAACCTGGCTCAATCAACAATTAAAATAGCAAAAGCTGGATAAAAAGTGAAGCCGTGAGGTCACTGCATCAACCATATCCCACAATATCATTAAAAAATAAGGGATAGAAGATAGGGGGCAAAATGCACTTAGGATAAAAATGGATGTGGGGTTTTATGTTTGAGAGGACAGGGAGTGCGTGACTCATGCCCAGTTCCAAGACCCAAGTAAACCAGTCCACTCTCTTTCCCAGCAAGCCGCATGCATCGACAGCGCTGCTAAAAGAATATTAAAACAGTACAGGTCAACCTAATAGAGAAGTACTGATGTCATTTTTAAATTCTCCTTTCATTGAAACAACCAATGTTGTAAAATTTTCAATCTGGTTGAGCCTGCAGGTACAACTAGAATTTTGAGAAAAAGGGCTGCTGTGGAAGAGATAATCAGTGCTTTACTCAGGAAAGAGATTTTGCTTCAGTTCAATTTCTCAAGAAAGGAGAGTGTTGGGTCTCTTCAAGGCTACAGGGAGAGGTTACAGTAGAAAGGCCAGTTTCTCACTGCCTCCCTTTTCATTGCCCACTGCCTTTTGGCTGGGCAGCAGAGGGAAAAGACATTTAGCATCACTTCCAGAGAATACCTGGAAGTGATGTCACATCACCAGCATGACATTGTCATGATGCTCTAGAATTCAGGCAAAATTTGAGTTTTGCCTGAATCCTAGAGCATCATCTCTGTATCACGCTGGCAACATGATGTCACTTTCCAGTATCCACCATCGGCACAACATCATCTTCCTCATCCCTGCCCACCTCTCTCTTTCACTGGTTACCAATAGCTAGGAATTCTACGTTAGACACATAAGAAAGTGTCTAACTAACCCTAATGCTAAGGTTCACTATTTTACGGTTATAACCTAAAGAAAAAAAAATCAGTATCTACCAATCTAATGTTTCATTTTTATTACGACGACACTGGAGAATACACTGGCATACTGATTATCCTGCTGAATGCCGAAACGTAAGTGATCTGCTTGCTAAGAAAAATTCACATTAAAAAATGTACATTTGCATCAATCAAACCTGAATGATGTTTTCACTAGTGCATCCGGACTCTCCACGGGTGGTAGTTCATCCGCCAAGATTTCTTCAGGAGGCCTTGGGTCATAGATGATGGTTGGTTTCTGCTTTTCCTTAAGATTTCCTGTGAGCCCACCAATAATGGTGTTCCACAGGCAATTCTGAGATTTAGACCCTGGACAGATAGAAAAAAACAGATCAAAGAATGGTCAATACGTCAGTATACTGACCAATACCAGTATTGCTGTTTCCTCCCAGCTTTCCTTCCAGCCTTCCGGTGTCTATGATAACAAATCAAATACTGGTTCAGTTGTGTGCTGTCCCACCCCCTGCCATTCTTCAGGTCTTCCGTATGAAAAGTGACACATGTATATTTATTCAAATGTTCATCCATTGTATGCATTGCTCCTGCCCTTCAGGGATAAATAGCAGCTCCAGGGATAGGTAAGAAGATTTAAATCAGAAACACAGGGGAAAGGTTAAATCTCTTTCCCAGTTCTGCAATTTGGATCCTTTGCAGCTGCTTTTGTAAAAATTATGGAAATTCTAAATACTTCAAGGGTGAACATTTTCTTTTCCCCTCCCTCTTTGCTGGTACAGTAGCCCCCATCCCCAAGACTCTACCGTGTGTTTTGATTGCTAACATATCATCACAAGCAGGGGACCTGCAAGGAGTTGCATGGGGCACCTCATTTTCTGTTCCTCAACTATTTCTTCTTGCTGTTCTCTGAAAGCCTGCATAGCCTCCTCCCTTTCCTACTCCCTTCTCTCACCTTCCCACCCACCAGCCAACCTATCTTCATCTTGGTTATTCATGGATCCAGTCACTGGATTTAAGTATTCACAGATTTGGCCATGCTTAGAATTAGATATATTGGTGGATTGTTGTCAATAAATCTCTCTCTTACTTTAAGCATCTGTATTAATTCCACTCACCTCACTCTTATTTGGTAACATTCAGAGAAGGAGTAACTAAAAGTCTGTGCCTGTGGTTCCTTGGTTCGCTGGGATCATGCTTCTGTTTGTGAGTTGCTACATTACTCCTAGATTTAAACAGACAATGTTGGGTGTTTGGAGGGGGGTGGTGAACTTGAGGATTAGGAGGGCCCAGATTCAAATTCCCACTTAATCCTAAACCTTATTGAGTAATCTTAAACTAGTCACACTTTATTAGCCTAGCCTACCTCCTGGGGTTGTTGTGAAGATAATAAGGGGACCCATGTACACTGTTCTAAATGCGGAGCTTCAGTAGAAGAAGGGGGAAGTAATAATAAAATAATGATTTGTACAGAGCACCAAATCAGTTCTATAGTTTGGAAAAGCAGATGTAAATTATTTCTAAAGAACAAGAGCCTCGGGCTATCCTATGGCTTCTTATTTTACTTTGAATCCCAATCCAATAAAATTTAGCACTTGTAGCATGGTTGATGCATCCCTGTTTAGCACATCGTATAACGTAGGGCCAAGCTACAAGTGACGAATGACACTTGAACGGCAAGTGTATTTCTCCCTGTTCACTTGCCCTCCACTCAATCCACTTGCCGTTCAAGTGTTGTTCGTCACTTGTAGCTTGGCCCACAGTCCCAAAAGAGCACCTGGATCAACAGGTGCCTCATTTTTGCAGCATCTTTTTGCTAAGTAATTAACTTGTGGAACACTCTGTCATATGATGTGTTGGTGGCCACTATTTGTGATGGCTTGGCAGGTTGGGGGGTGGACACATGCTTGGAAAATTAATGGATCTATTAGCAACAATAGCTAAATTAATTTATTTTTGGAATCTAGATTCTGATCAAAACTGATGAGGTCTCCTGAATTTATGAGATAAGACATATTGCTGAAATTATGTGTACTTGCTCTCTGCACAGGCCAAAGGTATATGTGAATCTGTTATTTGCTTGTGGGACTGATACAGCCACTGAACGGAATCTGGCGAGTTCTTTGAAGTACCTGCACACACAAAAGGTCTTTCACATTCTTTGCTTTGAGAAATACTGCTTACCCTGCACAAGTTTCAGAAAAGGTCAGCCTTAAATGTTGAGAGGATGCTATTAAAAATAAAACCAATCGTGCTACTGGCAAGCAAAGAATTTTTTCAAAATATGGCTATAGTGCCACCATGTGACTGTGTAGGAATACTGCAACAAAAATAGAGTTTAAATCGGTCTGTAGTTTAAATCTACAGACAGATGCTTTGCCAAGTTTGAGGGCCAAGCTAGAAGTGACGAATTACACTTGAATGGCAAGTGAACAGACTCACGTGTATTCCTCCCTGTTCACTTGCACTCCACTCACACTCCACTCGATCACTCCACGATCACTACATGATCAAGTGGAGTGCAAGTGAACAGGGAGGAATACACATAAGTCTGTTCACTTGCCATTCAAGTGTAATTCGTCATTTCTAGCTTGGCCCTGAGTGTGCATGTAAAGGCAGAGGGCAGCATCAACGCATATACAGAGTCAAGCCACTGTTTTATCTAGCTTACTGCTATGACGGGCAGTTACTCTCCAGGGATTCTAGAAGATCAGGGTCTCTTCCAACACTCACTATTAAAACCCTTTATGTAGAGATGGCAGGGACTGAACCAGGAACCTTCTGCTAGAAAAGCATGTACTTTGCTGACTCAGGGCCAAGCTACAAGTGACGAATGACACTTGAACGGCAAGTGTATTTCTCCCTGTTCACTTGCCCTCCACTAAATCCACTTGCTGTTCAAGTGTCATTCGTCACTTGTAGCTTGGCCCTCAGGTGCCCCTGATTTCTAATAATGTATGGGGACCTCACATAAGAGACTACCGGCAAAGCAGAAAACTAGAGGAGGCAAAAAAAATACAAATATCCCCATGGATAAAATATTTAACTCTTTGGCATGCTTGCATCTCCTTTACATGGGTTTTAGTAAGCAAAGACGCTTCCCAAAAAGTTTTTTTTTTAATTATGTAATGTTACGTTCCATCAAATAAGAACAAGCAGGTAAAATCAATAAATGGCAGTCCAGATTTTAAAAGTTGCGGGGGGGGGGGGATCTACCAGTATCAGAAGCAGTGAAACTCAATTATAAAGGCCTTTTGGAAAAGGTAAGTTAAAGTAGAACTCCAAAAGGCCAGCAGGGGAGGGGTCAAATTAATCTGGGAAAGTAAAGAATTCCATAGCCTGGGGACAACTCTTGAGAAGGCCCTGTCCTAGGGCCAAAAGAAGAAAAACAAAGGAGAGGGCACCTCAAGGTTATACTTTTCTGTGCAGGCATGCACTCATTTTAATGCACTTCCCACAGTCACATGGCAGCTGTGGGTAATCACTTCTTTTAAAAAAAGGAGAGCCCAAATGGGCTTGGAACAGTGACATGGGGAAAGAAGAGGCTTCTGTCCCCCAACACAGTGTTTTCACATGAAAGGTGCACGGGTGTTATTTCATCAGTTTTCCATGTGGAACAGCAAAATCGCCAAAATAACCCCCCGTGTGGTTTTCACATGAAAAGACTACACAATGTTCACATGAAAAATCTCCCCGTCAACAACTCTGAGCCCGTCTGGGCTCTTTTTTATTTTTTAGAAGCAGTACCCCACATCTGCCATGTGACTGTGGGAAGCACATTAAAATGAGTGCCTGCCTGTGTAGGAAAGTATTGTCTAGATGTCCACAGCAGCAGAAAATAGAAGTACTCACTTTTATAACCATGTCTTTGTCCAATGACACAATGATAAAGGCGCACCATATCTGCCATATCAGCTGAACATTATATTAATTGTGTAGTTGGCCATTCTGAAGTGCATTTTTATCATTGCGTAATTGGATGAAGGCATGGTTATAATTGTATTCTGTCTTTTTTAATGTATTTTTTGCTTTATACCTCCAGTACCTGAGTACTTTCATTGTCGAAAGAAACAAAAAGGTTATCAGGGCTCTGTTAGTTTGTAAAAATGTATAATTCACGTATGTACAGTGGCAATTTGGATTAGGGTCAAAGAAGAGGGGATTTAACCCTTCAAGCACACTTGGCTTTGCTTATCAAAACTGAGTTTTCTGTGTAGTTGTGTAGTTGTTAGCATTTTACAGGGGGAAAATACAAGTTTTAAAAGGGTAGGTGCTTTTTTCCTTCAAAGCTCCTAGCAGTGTGGGGAATCCAATTACAATTTACAAAACTGAGCAGGTTTTAAAGGGTTAAATCCCCTCTTCCTTCCTTCGCAGACCTGAGCCGTATCTCACCCGCATGCATGTGTGTTTGTGTGCTCTCTATCGTATCTGTTTTTACCCTTACTGCTGATAACCAGGGTTAGCAATAAGACCATCTTCTGTCTTGAGAAGGTCATTTGGGTAGAAGTTACCTTCAAGCATGGAAAAGCATACAAAACGGCTTTTTACTTGCCACAATGAGCTTCTGTGAACCTGGGTTTAGAGTAAGGACTTCCCCTTCATGGGCCTGTAGCACTAGGAGGCCTCAAACTTACTAATTTATAATGGACAGGAAGTAAAATCAATAAGACAAGACTACTTACGAGCAAATCGTGAAAGCGGCCGAGCATTTTTGTCTCCCGTCTCATTGGCAACTGAAAGAGAAATATAGCGCCTATTAAAATACATCCATTGCTAGTAATGAAGCACAATGCTTCCCAGTGGGCTAAATAGGTCATAGGAGTTTTGATCTCTTCTGTCAGGATGCTAATAGCAATCTCATTCTTTCAGCAACTGTGATGGAAGAGGCTAATGGGTTCTAGCCATCCAGTGTTGCGGGGCCAGCTCAAAGGCTTAGGGCACTTGGGCAGGTTAACAAATATGCGTGACGCATTGCGTGAAGAATAAAGGCCACAACTTTATTGTTTACAGTGATAGGAGCATTGGCACAGTGTAGGGTGCAGATCCCTGCATCAGCTGACCCACCTGCCAGCCAATGACCCCTCACCCTTCAGCCCACGTGCTGAAAGGGAAACTACGAGATGACAGTGAGCAGCAACCACAATGGCAGACAGCCTCTGAGTGGTTCCCCCGCCACCTGGAAGCAGGTATGCTCTGGCAGCCCCCAAGCTGGGCTTGCCCCTGCCCATGTCTGTTCCAAGATCCCTTATGGGGATCCCCATCTATGGGCAAACTGTGCGCACAGGGCCTGTTTCCCCCCAAGAGGATCTCTGTCCAATTCCAAAACCGCCACAAAAAGATTATGGTAAGATAGCATCACAGTAAAGCCCACCCAACATGTAAACTCTGTTCCAACCAGTCAAAACTCACTACCACCCAAAAGTTGTAATGATAAATGCAACATTACAAATAATCCAGAACGTTTTGCCAAACTTGAATTGACATTAGTAATAACAGCATAAATAAAGCCTGTACTTAAGCCATAAATGAAGCTGTGGGTGGGAGGGATCGCTATTTGGAGCCCAATTGCTGCGTGCTCCTAGCCGGCTCCCTTTAAAACAGAAGGGGGCCAGACTCGGGAGAAAACTTGTTCTCTCAGGATGGGGATAAAGTCCATGCAGTCTTTCTCCCAGCCGGCTGCTCCGGTTGGCCGGCTGGGTATTTTGAACCCCGTAGCTCGCCACATGTCCCTGGGAGCCATATTGGTGCCGCTGGCCAGGAGGAAGGGAGCTGAACTGCCCTCCCCTTGCCTGTGGCCCCATTAAGATTGGGGCTAGTGGCTTATTGCGGGTGAAAAACAAAGGAGGGGCATTCACTTTGACCCTTGAGAAAGGCTGTGCAGAGACTTATGGAACTTGCAGGTACAAAAGCAATAGAGGGCTGCAGAAGAGAGAGGACTTGGGTGAGACTTAGCAAAAAATCTGGCTGGATCCCACCCAGAATCTTGCTGTCTCCCTTCTTTGCTTGCTGTTGACTAAGGATAGCATGATGATCAGAGAAATGATTTGTTGCGTCTTTCAGGAATCACTTTGCCGCTTGTCTTGTATTTCAGCGAGCTGCTCCTTCTTTATAGAATCAGAAATACTCATGAAAAAGGTGCACCAACACTGTAAAAAACAAGTTTGATTTAAAAAATTACAAGGACAGTATAGTCTAATAACACACTGGGCGGGATCCAACCATCTTTTCCACTTAGTCTCCCCACATTCCTCTTCTCACTGCAGCCTCTGTCCCTTGTGGCCTTTGCCTATGTGGGTTCCCCAATTCCCAGCACAGCCTTTTCAGTGATAGCCTTTTCCTCCCTTTTTTTGCAAGTGGGAAAAGCTGGTAGGCTCCAACCCTTGTTGGACCTTGTATGATAGAAGTTTTATTGTTATTTCTTAGTTTTAATATTTTATTAGTGTTATGTATGTCAGTGATTGCTTTTAAGCAGTTTTTGTTTTATTGCTATCTGCCAGTTTTAAATGTCTTTATATTCCATCTTTCAGAGAGAGAAAGAAAGAAAGAAAGAAAGAAAGAAAGAAAGAAAGAAAGAAAGAAAGAAAGAAAGAAAGAAAGAAAGAAAGAAAGAAAGAAAGAAAGAAAGAAAGAAAGAAAGAAAGCAAGCAAGCAAGCAAGCAAGCAAGCAAGCAAGCAAGCAAGCAAGCAAGCAAGCAAGCAGGGAACTTTGATTCTCAAAAGCTAATTTGAAGAGAAATGGGGGAATTATTTTACTTGCAAAGGATAAAATGCATAAAATATCTTAGTTTTAGAAACCTGAATAGGATGGTATACTGATACATTGTTATAGATTGGATATAAGGTTAGGATCTGATAAGATGAAATCAGTTAAATATTAGTGTTGAGGTAGAATGCATGATATGTACTTTGGCAAAATAGTTAAGTTAAATAGAAAAAATCTGTATAGAAGCATTAGACCATATTAAGACACAGCAGTAAGAATGTACATGGAGACTGCTTGTTTTGACCTTTAGTTGATCTAAAATTGAATACTGTGTAGCAAAAAGATCGTATTTAGTTTGAGGAGATACATAGGAGTTGGAATAGAAGATGTAATATTGATGAACTCTGATTAAGGTATGCTTTGGTGCACTCTGTAACAACTCTTGTAGTGCAAAATCTTAATGTTCCTCTGACCCTGTTATTCCCCCTTCTTCTTTGGTACCCCTCCTTGTTCTGAAAATAAATAAATAAATAAATAAGAAAGCTCATACCCTGGAAATCTAGTTGGTCTTTAAGATGCTACTGGACTTGAATCATGCACAAACGCACTGTAATTTATGTATTTATTTGTTTTGGTTACTTAAGTTTTTCTACTAAAATTTTCAAATGGGAATAAATTCTGCTGTTGTAGTTCTGACACATGTACTCTGTCATTCTCTTCGTGTAACAATGTGTTCCTTATTCTGAAGCCTCTTCAGGAGGCAAGGCCCTTGAGGAGATCCATTCCAAACAGCTGGCTTCTTAACTCGGGAAAGGGAAAGAGCCAACGCTCCGGGACATTCTGCAATGGCCGATCAGGGTCTTCCTCTTTATATCATACCTCCCTAACAAGACTATAAACTTTTCAGCTGGCTCTGCTAGGTATGTCTGTGATGGCACCTCACTCGGAAGATTTTAGCACATGCCTCTCCAGGCCTTGAAGACTTCATCTGCTGATTTCGGCAACTCATTACTGGTACTTAAGGCGTAAGAATAGGCCAGGCCAGGCCAGGCCAGGCCAGGCCAGTCTTTTTTCCTCTGGTGATTTTGGCAACTCTGCCATCTAAAAAGGAGATGCCGTCTGCTTCGGCACCAGTACTCGAAAATGCTGTGACAGCCTTTCTTGCTTTCTGCTCACATCAGCCAGTAGATGGAAGTGTTATAATGCTCTCCTTTGTGAAAAACCTGCCATTTCCCAAATGTAGTTTTAGATTCCGTACCTTAAAGCACTCACAATGCAAAACTCCTTTAGAGTAAACTCTCCATACTAGTTTCAAAGAATACAGAAGCTTCTTCCCCATAAAATAATTTGGTTTCTCTAAACATAAGCACATTTTTAAAAAGATTTACTGAGCTTACATTAAGATTAAAAGTTATGGGGGAAACCCTATACCCCTCAGAGATTCCAACTCTATTTACAATCAAAATCCCATGCTAGCATTCACTGGGTTGGAACCACTGCATGGAAGCAAAGGCACATCCTCATACACACGGAGAAAAAACTGTTTCTGTAGAATCCCACCTGCAGGAATAGATAGAGGGAAGGGAAGCACAAGAGCCACAGAAAGGGAAAGCTGGAAGAGCTATGATCCAAAACTAAACTCTTCTCACTGGTCTCTGAATCTCACCATAGATACATTTTTCCAGGGCTTTTTTCTGGGAAAAGAGATGGTAGAACTCTCTATTACCACATGTACACGCGCGAAGTGCACACATGCTCCTGGAAATGTGTGCTCCCGAAGTGACGCTCCCCCGAAGTGACGCTGCTTCCCGGAACCCAGCACAATGCATTACGACGAGATAAATGTTAGTAAGCTTGGGAAATTACACTATTACGAGAAAGGTTTTTTTTTTTCCTTTCTGAATCCTCTACAAAAAGTGAAATCTTCCATTCCCTTTCCCAAACATTTCATTTCTTTGGAATCATATTTTAAAATATGCAAGGAGGGGGCCTCTAAAAATCCAAAACCCATCTCACAAATCTAAATTCTAACAGATTCCTTCTGCCAGTGTAGGGGGGGAAATCCAAAATTCTTTCTCAGGATTGCCGAGTCTGAAATTCCTAATCTACTGAATATTGAAGTTTCAAATTTTCAGGGAGGGTTTTGCTTTACTGGAGCAATTCAAAGTTAGATACTCAACTTTTGCTGCATTAGAGTTATACTTATTTTAAAAGGGCTTTTTTTTGTTGCCTGCCAACTCTACCTTACCAACGGCTAAGCTGTTGTGATATTGTGAAATGCTCATAAATATTCCAGCGTCCCAAACAAACAATATTCATCAAAACTTCCTTAACACCCATATGTCCACTGCAATTTCAGTGATGTTAATCAGCTGAGGGTGGAGAGAACCATTTGAGTTACAGCTATTAAGACATAAGAACACCTATATGCTGATGAATATATTGATGAACGCCTTCTGAGACTTGGACACAGCTATCCATTCTTAGCATAAAACTGGAATAACCATAACCGGTATATTTAACTAACACAGAACCCACCTTCATTCAAAAGCTGTGGGAACCATAACAATGTCAACTTCAGTTAACAAAAGAATGAAAGCAACACGCACACACACAGCCTCACTCCCCTTGAAAAGAAAGCAGAATGAACTCAAAGCAGCACACACACACACAGCCCCACCCCTGAAAAAAAAGCAGAATGAACTCAAAGCAGCACACTTACACACACAGCCCCACCCCCACCCACCCCCAAATGAAAATAAAACAGAATGAACTTAAAGCAGCTTAACTTCCTCTGGAGAGCTGGCCCCAGCAGCTCTGCTTGCACTCTCTCTCTCTCAGGGCCTTGCTACAAGTGACATTTTACACGTGAATGATAAAGGATCATTTTCACAAGTCTTTCTGGGAACTGAAGTTCCTCTCCCCCACCCCTTTTCCTTTTGTTCCTTCCCCTCGCTGCATGAAGAGACAGAGAAAGCCTGTGCCAACAGCAACTTTTGCAAATCATTCCTCCAGTCACAAGCCTGCTCTCAATGATCTTTGGGGCAGGCAGTTGCAACTTTCTCAGCTTTCTCTGGAGCATTCCCCTGCCCCCAGCAAGATGATTTGCAAAAGGTGATGTTGCCGTAGGCTCTCTCTGTCTCTTCTGGCAGCGAGGGGAAGGAACAGAAGGAAAAGGGGTGGGGGAGAGGAACTTCAGTTCCCAGAAAGACTTGCGAAAATGATCCTTTATCCTTCACATGTAAAATGTCACTTGTAGCAAGGCTCTCACTCACTCACTCACACACAGAGGAATGAAAAGAAAACAAAATGAACTCAAAGCACCTTAGCCACCTCTGGAGAGCCCACTCCAGGTCCCAGCTTGCTCTCTCTCTCTCTCTTTCACTCACAGAGGAATGAAAAGAAAGCAGAATGAACTCAAAGCAGCTTAACCTCTTCTGCAGAACCTGCACCAGGCCCAAGCAGCGTCTGCTCTCTCTCTCACTCTCACTCACTCACTCACACAGTGAGAGAGAGAGAGAGAGAGAGAGAGAGAGAGAGAGAGAGAGAGAGAGAGGAATGAAAAGAAAGCAGAATGAACTCAAAGCAGTTTAACCTCCTCTGATGCAGAGGAGTTAGCCGTGTTAGTCTGTGGTAGCAAAATCAAAAAGAGTCCAGTAGCACCTTTAAGACTAACCAATTTTATTGTAGCATAAGCTTTCGAGAATCAAGTTCCATGCATCTGACGAAGAGAACTTGAATCTCAAAAGCTTATGCTACAATAAAATTGGTTAGTCTTAAAGGTGCTACTGGACTCTTTTTGATTTAACCTCCTCTGCAGAGCCTGCAGGTCCAAAGGAGGAAGGAATCACATTGACAGATTCCAGAGCTGCCAGAACACCATTCCGGGGCATTCCCCCTCCAAAAAAAAGCTCTGCGTTTCCCCCCTAATGACTTGAAGAACCAATTAGAAGGATTTTTAGAACTCTTTCCAAATAAATCTCTCCAAACTTACACTAGTCACATTGTATAAACACTTCAGATTGTATATACACTCTCCATCTAAACTTGCATCCACACAAGGATGATAACCTATTCTTCTCCTGTTGCTGCTGCGAATGCAAAAACACTCAGCAGCAACAGCATTTCCACAAGGAGATATATTCTGTTGGGTTGCCAACCTCCAGGTGGTGCCTGGATACTTCCTGGAATTACAACTTCCTGGAATTCAGACTACAGAGATCCATTCACATGTAGAAAATGGCTGCTTTGCAGGATGGACTCTATGGCATTATACCCCACATAGGGCCCTCCCCACCAGGGCTGCACAGTCCCCTATGACAACTATCATGGGGCAGGGGGACCACAGAGGCAGGAAATAGACTTACCAGCTGCCGGGCATGTTCACCAGCAGGGTAATGACATCACCAGCAATGCGCTGACGTTACTTCCAGAAGTGACCCCATCACATTGCTGGCCGACCAGAACTGCTCCAGTATTTGCAGAAATCTATGCCTTCCCTTCTAAACCTTCCCAAATCCACTTTAGGAACCATCTTTCTGGAAAGGTAGTAAAAAGCAATGTCACCCTTGGAGATACAGGCTTCAGACCAGGTCACTCAACCCCTCTTAGAGCAGGTCAGGTTCCAGTAGGATTTTGGTCACCTTGATCCTTTGTATTTTGCTTTTTCCTCTTACAAGTTTATCATGTGCCCCCTTGAGAAGCCCCTTACGCCAGCATGCCCAACTCCCATGTGCCATCTTCGAAGCAGGCGTATGTACGTATTGCAGGCGGCTCCAATCCCCTTGGGTCCTCCCTCTGTCCTCCCTCTCCCAACCTCCAGGCCCCTTCTCCTTCTGTCCTGAGGGCTAGCCTGGGCCTCTCCTTGCTTTCCTGCCTCCAGCTGCTCTTCAGCCCCCTTTTAACAGCCCACCTACTCATTCGACAGGCCACAATGGCACCCACCAGCGGTGTCTTGTTACATCCAGCCAGGCTGGTTGGAATGTGGCATCACCACCTGGCACCTGCAAGGCCTTATAAGCAGGTTTGGAAAATTGCAGCAGAGCTGGGGGAAACTTGGAAGACACTTGACAGTGTCGTGCGGAAGTCAAAATTAAATCTGTTTCAGTTTGGGAGGGAATGCGGAGCAAGAGCCCTGTGCAGAAGCAGCCCAAATATCTTCTGTTCTCCTCCATGTTTTATCTCCGAAAACTGTGCCTTAGAGAAAACTTGCAATTAGAAATGGCATATGGATTTGTGCTGAAAAATCCAGGTCAACAATTCTTTTTTTTAAAAAAAATAAAGTGTTATTGCTACTGTGCCTAAAAAAAATATGAACCTCATGCAAGCTGTGCCAATTCCCCCAAACATTCTGTGTCATGTGGAATGAACATATGGCACATTTTAGACTATTTGCTTTCCCATGCACACATTTTACATCCAATTAAAGAGAGACGAAGGCATTAAAGAGATTGGGAGTTTCAAACTCTCTCAATATTTAACATCTTGATGTGAGGAGGCAGTTCCCTGGAGAGTCCAAGCGAAGTCAACACCAAGCTACCCGGCTATCAGCCAACCCACTAACAGAGTAGCCAACTGACCCAATATGAACGTTATGCAGATGGCCCATTGCCAAAAGCAGAGGGTAGAGAGCCAAAAAAAATAGCTGGATTTTTTCCTATTCTTGTATGGCTGCTCTGTAGTGTACATGCATGCGTTGCGAATGCTACATGCTGTGAATATGGCCTCATCCTCTTTGCAAAACTAAGTGGAGTCTTCTTAATATAGCCAATCTGGTATGTCATTCTAGCAACCATCTGTAGAATTTTGCCCACAAAGGTCAAAGTGGCAAGTTTTGTGTGAAACCTATTTGTAAACGAAAAACATATATATAAGGATGAAATGCTGCTTTTAATACTAAAGGCTACCAAGCAGTAAGAAAACGACAGAAGAACCAATTCCTATGAGCAAAGCCATTTTTGAAATGGAAATTTTTTGCTGTCCTCTTGGTAAATAAGAACACCCTGAAGACTAGCCTCAGAGGAAACAACCACCAACTTTTAAAAGAGCCAGTGCCACAATAATGCCTAAAGCGATTTCAGTATAGCAATAACTAGATTTGCTTCCACACTAGCCCTTCATTTTCCCATTTGCTCACTTTTTTCCTTAGGTGACTTTCTCTCGAATTGTTGCATTCTTATTTTCCATTCCACTGTCTTCCCATTTTTTTAAAAAAATGTTGGTTGGGGCAATTTTGGGGTATTCTACTGCAATTTTAGCAAAGTCATTTGCAATATCAACTAATGCTAATATCTCACTTGGTTTGAAAGTAAAGTTTATTATCTAGTTGCTGACACTACATACGTGTGCCTCTTTCCCCATTGCCTGCACTATTAACTGTTCTACATATGTACATAGGATGGTGACCAAACAGACCATTGGTCCATCAAGGTCAGTATTGTCCACTCAGACTGGCGGCTGCTCTCTAGGGTCTCAAGTGGAGGTCCTTCACATCACCTGGTGATCCTTTTAACGGGAGGCTCCAAGGACTGAATCTGGGACTTTCTGCATGCCAAGTAGATGCTCCACCACTCAGCTATGGCCCCTCCCCTTTTCTACAAAAAAAAAAACCCTGTCAATTTCACTTTTTTAAAACTTAAAACTATCTGGAGAGTGGTGAAGAGAGAGAAGTCCACTCAATTTCACTTTTATTCAAATTAAAATGTACTTTACACTTCATGGCTCCAGCACCTGTGGATGCCCAAAGCAGTGGCAGAGGGGGGGGGGGGGAGGTGACTGCTGCAACAGCAACACTGTGAGCTCTCTAAGAGGAAATGACAGAAGGCTAAAATTTCCCCTCTTCAGGAGTTTAAATTGAGGGAATTGGTGAACGATAGAACCAGAAGGGGCTTTATAGGCTCAGTGCAGGAAACCCAGTTTAGAATACTCCTCTTCGGGGCTTTTTTTCAGCTGGAACGTGGTGGAACAGAGTTCCAGAACCTTTTGAAAATGGTCACATGGCTGGTGGCCCCGCCTCCTGATCTCCAGACAGAGAGGAGCTGAGATTGACCTCCACGCTGCTGGAGCAGTGCAGAGGTCAATCTAAACTCCCCTCTGTCTGGAGATCAGGGGGCAGGGCCACCAGCCATGTGACCATTTTCTCTGAGGGCAACCCACTGAGTTCCACCACCTCTTTTCCCAGAAAAAAAGCCCTGTTCCTGATAGATGGATGTCCCATCTTTGCTTGAAAACCTCCTGCGAGGAAGAGTCCAGTCCCCCCCCACCCCCGTCCAGGTAATTCGTTCTGTTTAATAACTGCCCTTCTCATTAGGAACTGTAACCTAATGTGCGATGGAAATCAAGCCTCCTGTACCTTGAATTCAGTAACTTTAGGCAAACATGTAAAGTTGAACTTTGCAGTTTTCATGGTTATACTATACAGTATAAATACAGTCTAGTGTTCCACTATTTTTAAAATGTCTTACATCACCACCACTTTTGATGAAAGAGTAACTGATTGAATTGTATCCAATACTAGAAGTTCCTGTTGTGTTGTCAATTCTGCTGGCCATTAGCCAAAATGAACCGTCTCTAGACTTTGTTTTTCAGCTTTCTATTGGGCAGAGTAACCCTGCAGTTAATAATAAAATCGCATGATGCTTAAGGGAGAAAAATCCTCATGTGAGTAACGTGATATGCTTATATATAGTTGTTCCCGTTGGCATGAATTTCTACTGCCAGATAATTTAGAAGTTATTAAACCCATGCAATGTGTGTATGAACTGTTATCACCATTTTATGTTGCTTTCCATAAATGGAATTCAAGGGAGCAAGGGACTGGCAAATAGAGGTTCATGGATACCTGCATTGCTAGAAAAATCAATACCTGTTGGGTTCCAGCCCATAATGCAGTAGTTCAAAGCACACAGCTCCTATTAGGATATAAGAAGCACATCTAATTGTGTATTAGAGATTCCCAGCTCTATTGAAGCTCCTATATCCTTCTCTCATCTTGCCTGTTAGATCACGTTTATGGATTTCAATTAGGCAAAATTTTTGAGAGTGACCATGTAACTTGATTGATTTGTTTGGATTATTTTGCTCCTCCTCTTTCAGTATTTCCCTCCCTTCTCATTTCCCCTCTGGTATCAGCACCTAAACTCAAGCCAAAGATTTGGAACCAAAATGCAGCCTCCATGCATGCTCCTGCCACCAGGCTGCATTTTAAGGCTGGTTTTTTGTTTGCTTTTGTTTTTACTCATGTACATGAGATGTAAACCTCATGAAACACATTCTGACCCATGTAAACATGCATGTTTGGTTGCATGTGGGGTTCTAATAACCCTACCACTGAAATTCACAACACAGAGATTTTTATTATGAACTCAGAAATTCCTGATCTTGCTCTACAACACCTATGCCACTAATCATTGCCCTTCCATTCTGAATCTTAATTAACACCTATTTTTCTCAATATTTTCTTTCACACTAGGACATATGCATTCTTGTGGAAGTGTAAACTTTCTGCACCAAATCCCATGATTGCAACTTTTGTGTTAACGTCCCATTCCGGTTTTTGAAGTTTGCCACTCTTTAAAGACTTTTAGAGCAAACGCACAGAAAGTTCACAAGATGGGACAGACCAAGACCCACCATTTACATCCCACCCCTTTTGATCCCAGAGTGTATATTAAAAGCCTTGTACAAACAACCCAAGTATATGTAAGGAACAGACCTACAAGGGGAATAGAGAGAGAGGATTGTCACAATATCAGCATGGAGACTGTGGGCCAAGCTAGAAGTGACGAATTACACTTGAATGGCAAGTGAACAGCCTCGTGTGTATTCCTCCCTGTTCACTTGCATTCCACTTGCACTCCACTCAATCACATAGGGTCTGCTCACTTGCCATTCAAGTGTAATTCATCACTTCTAGCTAGGCCCTCAGACTTGGCAAAGCATCTGCACGTAGTGATCGAGTGGAGTGCAAGTGGAGCGCAAGTGAACAGGGAGGAACACAAGTGACTCTGTTCACTTGCCATTCAAGTATAATTCGTCACTTCAAGCTTGGCCCTGTGGTGCCACAAACTGGGTATTCCTTTCATCTGTCCCTGCAATTAGGAAACCTCAACTCCGAGAAGTCCTAACAATGGGAACAGAGTACACATGCACACTGTTTGGTCACACATGGGTTGTGTGCCAATCTCAGGTGAGGGCAGCATGATCCCAGTCCCCATCTATACAAGTTCCCTGTAGACCAGAGGTAGGCAAACCCTTTGGCCCAGGTACTGAAAAAACACAAGGTCTACCTGCAAATATGTTAGTGCAGGCAACCAAGAGGGGAAGGGGAGAAGAGCAATGGTTCTACTGGGCCAGAAAAACAGAAGCTGAGCCCCAGCAGGACAGTGCTTCAAGTGCTTGCCTCAGAGCTAAACTACAAGAGACAAATTACATGAGGACGCAAACGTGAAGGGAGTAGCAACGTTAGCCGGGAAGCTGAGTTTTGGAAGAGATCAGAAGGCTCTGTCAATTTCCTCTCTCTACAGAACCAGGAAAGACCCTGCTCAGAGGGTTTGTTTATTTCCTCTTTGCCTCCTAGAAGGGGAGGTGAAACTGACAGAGCCTTCTGGAGGCAAAGAGGAAATTAGCAAACCCTCTGAGGAACAATCTTTGCTGGCTCTGTAGAGAGGTGAAATTGACAAAGCCTTCCAATCTCTTTTAAAGCTCAGCTTCCCGGCGAACATTGCAACTCCCTTCACATTCACATTCTTGTGTAATTCGTCTTTTGTAGCTTAGCTCTCAGATTTGGTTGGTGGCAGAATGTGTCTAGGAGGTGATGACAGGCATTAACCATCATGACTGTTGCCATACCCCATGCTGCCCCTCCTAAGAGTGCTAGCAGCTCCTCTGTGGCTCTCTTTGGTTGTTTGGGCAGAGTCCTACCTGACAAGCAATATGTTCATCATTCATGCTGGGGGGGGAGGGGTTCTACCACTGCTCTAGACATTTGTGTGTTGTGTACAGGGCCATTCTCTTTCATTTCCCAGGATTCAAATCAGTACCATTCAGACAGCTGCGGGATATGCCAGACACCCCAACACACAAGGTTTTTTTCTTTTTTCCACAGAAGACATTACCAGTTCAAAATGCGTATCTATTTCAATTAATAGCCTCTTCAAACAGCATGCCAGGAGGCCCACAACAGTGCATAACAGGAGTGTGTGCTACCCATGTTGCTCCCAATATGCTTGGCTGCCATGTTTTTGAACAGGTGAAAAAATGTATTTTACATGCACAATCAGATTTTCCTGGGTTCTGGTTTGCATGTATCAAAGCTGTACACTCAGGCAAAATAGGCACGTTCCTCTAGTCAGACAACATGGTGCCAGTACATACAGCGCGCCACCAGTACATGCAGTTGCCAAGCTGTGTGGATGCCTTCTGTGTGGACAAAATATCTGAAAAGGGCTTGTGCATGTGTGTGTAGCATCCTGTCATGGTTATTCCTTTAAAAATAAAGGAGTACTCCTATGTCTAAAAATGCCATCTGGGAAGGATTCAACTCAAACATGTTACTATGTCTCCAAGCTCAGAGAACAGCTTGGCAGTACCTCTCTCTCCTTGGGAACTGAATTTCCTCTGCCAAATCCATCATAAACAAAAGTGTTTGCATAGGATTCCCACCACCACCCCTGCCATTCCTTCCCCGTCTCCAGCAGTCAATTCCTGGCAATCTAAATTGAGAGAAAACATCTTTTTAAAAGTCTCTCGGCCAAGCTTCTCTTCATCACGGATTTTTAACTACTGCAATGCAGGGCAGGAAAAGGAGGGTGAGCGAATACATGAATTATTTCAGCCCCCTGAATAAATGCCATGAATTAGTAAGCTACAAACATGGTTACATAACACTACACTTAAGGTACCTTGTTTTTTAAATCAACAACCGATTCAGAAAGTCCCCAGAGCAGGAAATGTCAGCAAACACTATAATACAGACAGAGACAACGTATTCCAGAAGGATTTCATTCAGTGCAGGCAGAAGGTTGTTTTTCTGTTGCTTCAACTGTATTCCTTGACTGAAGATTAGCACCAACACATCCAGAATAGCCTGGTGTTGATTTGATGCCTCCATTTTTATTTATACTGTTCTCTTGTGATGGGAAGATTTCCATTATGCAGGATTAACTACAACTACAGGGGAAGGGAATGGAGGAAGAAGATGTACCTGTCTATCTAATACATTTTTAGCCCATCCTTCCAAGGAGTTCAGGGCAGTTTACTTGGCTCTCCCTTTCCCATTTTCTTCACACAACAATCCTGTGAGATTGGCTACGTTGAGAGTCACTGGCCCAAGGTCACCGAGCAAGCTTCCATGGCAGAATGGGGATTCGAATCTGGGCCTCTACGATTACAGGACCCAATGGCGTCAACTACACTATCTCTGGCTCTTACAGCTGCTCTTCCTCCAACGTGATATATGCTCTCATGTGCCAACAATGTCCATCTGCTCTGTACACTGGACAAACCAGCCAACCTCTGTGCGAAAGAATAAATGGACACAAATCTGACATTAAAAATGGCAACATGCAGAAACCAGTGGGAGAACACTTCAATCTACCAGGACATTCCGTCAAGGACTTAAAGGTCACTGTCAGACCTTGGCAAGTAAATCCACAAGTTCTCCACAGCAATCACACAGGTGAATTGGTTGAAGTAACTTTTATTAGAGATCTATCAGGTTCAAAGTGCTCAGACAGCGTAAAATTGGCAGAAGTGACGTATCGAGAGAATGCATGGTTAGTTGTAAGTTAATGTCCCACCCCCAGGTTAGTAGCCCATTAGAATTCTGGCACAAACGCCAGAGACAAAAGTATCAGATTTTACACTATGACAAGCAACAATAGCAAATTGGGAATTAAATCATCTGTGTTCTCAGGGAAGATAAATTTCAGACTGGCTGCATCTGGTCTCAAGGCCGTTGGCCGCAGAAGTGAAAGTGTTTAACTTCAAAGCAGAGATAACATACTGAACTTCCAAATAACAGGCATTGAATGGTACTCAGAACTCTGCGTAGTGTCAGAGGACCCACAGGTTGCAAATAACATACACATGGCATGTACTGCAGGCAGGCATACATGACAGTCACCATAGTTCAGCAGAAACCTTTCAAAAACAAAATCTGACAGGAAGCTGCTGAACTGGAATTCATATGTAAATTTGACTCAGTCAGACTTTGATTGAATAGAGACTATGAATGGTTATCTCATTAGTAACTGATTTCATTAACAGAAGCAAACTGATCTCATTATCAGAAGTAAACTGATTTGCATCAGAAACCTTTAAAAAACAAAATCCAACGGGAAGCTGCTGAATTGGAATTCATATGTAAATTTGACTCAGTCAGACTTCGATTGACTAGAGACTATGAATGGTTATCTCAGAAGTAATTGATTTCATTAACAGAAGCAAACTGATCTCATTATCAGAAGTAAACTGATTTGCATCTGGCCAGTTTCTTCTTACCCTCCAAGCATCTAACGAAGAGAACTGTGATTCTCGAAAGCTTATGCTACAATAAAGTTGGTTTGTCTTAAAGGTGCTACTGGACGCTTTACTATTTTTCTACTACAGACTAACACAGCTAACTCCTCTGTATCTAAGGCCCTAGTCTGACACTCTAACCACTATACAACACCACTCTGAGTAGGTGGAAAGTTCCCAAGCCAAAGTTTTTCAAATGTAATTACTACTGGCCAAACATGACCACCAAGGTCTACTAGATCTTCCCCTTTGCCTCATGCATGAGAATAGACAGGAGGCTTGTGGAGTGTTGTCCATGTCCAACATTCTTGCCACTACACTACACTGACTTTTGAGCTTTGTCTTAGTCATTCCTTTCCCATACTTCCCAAACTGTGTTCTTCTTTATTTATTTATTTATTTATTTATTTATTTATTTATTTATTTATTTATTTATTTATTTAATTCAATTTATATTCCGCCGTCCCTGCATCAGCAGGCTCAGGGTGGATTACAATCAGTATAGTTATTTAAAATACATATAACTTTAAAACCAATAAAACCACATAAATATTTAAAACACACAGCAGCAGACTTCTCCAATAACCACCACCCAACCATCTCCAAAGTATTTAATGTCAGACTGTGGCTAGATAAGGTACTCTCTGCCAGATTCCCTTTAGAAGCAAGAATAAGTCCAATGTCTAGCAAAGGAAGTTTTATTGCAGAAAAGGTCCATTATAGTCCACTGTCCTGAATAGGAGACTCAGGATGGTACATGATCATTGTTACCAATGAAGAGCAAGCATAGGATACAGAGTAACAATACCCATCTGGAACAGCCTCCCCCCACAGTTCTCAAAACAACATCTTTCAGTCCTGGGAAGCTGCTCTCCTTCAAGGCCAATGCTTGGTGGAACTGGGTTAGACACAACAATCTCCTCTGGTGGGAATGCTGCCTGGGAACTGGTGCACCTGGGGAGAAAGCACTTAAACACTAGAAGCATTAGAAAATGGAGTCAGTACAGTTTAGAGACATACTGGACCTGACATTCTGCCCCCCTTAAAATAGATCCCCCCCTGGCTTATATGGATAGCGAGTATGAAAAGCTTTGGTTAATCTAGGAGCATGAACATGTGCAGAGTTCACCCATTCATCGTAACCAGAATCAAAGTCCTTCCAGCGAATGAGGTAAAAAAGCTGGTTTCGTTTGAGTTTAGAGTCCAAGATCTGTTGTACCTCATAGTGTATTTGGTCGTCAATCAAAGTCGGAATGGGTGGAGCTTTGACGTGCCATTTGTTGTCGGTGGGAGCCCTTTTCAGAAGACTGACATGGAACGTATCATGCACATGGCGCAAGTTCTTAGGCAAAGTTACAGCAACAGTCACTTTATTTATTATCTTGCGCACAGGAAAAGGTCCTAGGAATTTTAGAGCGAGTTTGCGGCTTGTTTGAGCTAGTTTCAGATTTTTTGTGGAAATATATACATGATCTCCGGGTTGTAATTCCCATTCGGCCACACGATGGCGGTCTGCGTATTTTTTGTAATCCAGTTTGGCTTTTTCGAGGTGCTTTTTAATGAGAGTCCATTGCTGTGCCGCCTCCCCCCACCATGAAGACACATCTGGCAATTTTGAGGAATGGAGAGGGGGTGCGTCCAACGGGAAGGGGTTGAAGTGGGCTCCGTAGACAATTTTGAAGGGGGCCTCTCCCGTCGAAGCGTGTACACTGTTGTTATATGAGAACTCGGCCAAAGGGAGGAGGTCCACCCAATTATCTTGCTGAAAATTGATGTAACAACGAAGGAATTGTTCTAATATCTGATTTGTTTTTTCGGATTGCCCGTCGGTTTGTGGGTGGTGGCTTGAACTGAGGCCTTGCTCAATATTCAACATTTTCAAAAGCTCCCGCCAGAAGTTGGCAACGAACTGTCCGCCGCGATCCGAAATCACCTTGGACGGAAAGGAATGTAATTTTACAATGTGTTTTAGAAATAAATCCGCTAGTTTTCGAGCGGAGGGTATAGCAGTGCAAGGAATAAAATGGGCTTGCTTGGAGAACAGATCTACCACAACTAAGATACTATTATGTCCTTTAGAGATAGGCAGATCAGTGATAAAGTCCATAGATATTACTTCCCAGGGTCTGTTTGGTGTCTCCAAGGGTTGTAAGAGACCCGGAGGCTTCCCTTTCCTGGTTTTGGCGCTGAGGCAAATAGGGCAGGAACTAACGTACTGGGAAATGTCTTTGCGCATGCCCGGCCACCAAAATTGTCTCTGGGTCAGGTGTAAAGTTTTCAAATACCCATAATGTCCAGCAGTGGGAGCGTCATGACAGCGCTGTAAGATCTCCCGCCTGAGGCTGTTTGGGACATAAAATTTGCTCCCAGCTAGCCAATCCCCGTGTGGGGATTGGGTTAGTTTGTTTCGTGGAGCCCTATCCCCCTCTTTCTCTACTTCAGTTTTGAGTTTCGATTTCCATTCTTGGTTAGCCGGGAGGGGTAGCTTGGCCCGACTGCGAGTGGTCACCACGCCCCCAAGTTGCGTAGGTGAGAATACAGTGTCGACAGTCTCCTCCCTTTTGCTCTTGTGTTGGGGCATGCGCGATAGGGCGTCCGCTAAAAAGTTAGTTTTGCCCGGGAGATAGTTTAGAGTGAAGTTGAATTTGGAAAAGAATTCCGCCCATCGCAATTGCTTAGCATTCAGTCTGCGTGGGCTTCGGAGGGCCTCCAAATTCTTGTGGTCCGTCCAGACCTCGAAAGGGTATCGCGCCCCCTCCAGCCAATGTCTCCAGTTAGTGAGGGCTGCCTTTACTGCAAAGGCCTCCTTCTCCCACACATTCCAATTTCTTTCCGCCTCCGAAAACTTTTTAGACAAGAAAGCGCAAGGCCGTAGCCTCCCATCCTCCCCCTTCTGCAGCAGAACTCCCCCAATCGCTGTATCGCTGGCGTCGACCTGCACTATGAAAGGGGTTTGTTCGTTGGGGTGGGAGAGGACGGGTTCCGTTACAAATTGCTTTTTTAAATATTCGAAGGCCGTCTGGCAATCGGGGGTCCATAGCAGTTTGGAAGATGGCTTCTTAGCTTGGTCCCCTTTATCCTTGGTTTTTAGCAAGTCTGTTAAAGGGAGCGTGATTTGGGCGAAGTTTGCTATGAAATCCCTATAGAAGTTGGCAAAACCCAGAAAGGATTGCAGTTCTTTACGGGTGGTGGGTGTTTGCCAGTCTTGGATCGCTTGTATTTTGGCTGGATCCATTTTCAGACCCTCTTGGGAGATACAATACCCGAGGTAAGTAAGTTCGGTTTTATGGAATTCACATTTGGACAACTTGATGGGCAGATTATTTTCCATCAGGGTGGCTAATACTTTCTGTACGGTTTGGATATGTTCCTCCTCGTTGTCGGAGTAAATTAACACATCATCAAGGTACACCACCACCCCTTTGTACAGAAATTCGTGTAGAATTTCGTTTATCATGGACATGAATACGGATGGGGCTCCCGTCAAACCAAAAGGCATAACTAAGTATTCATATTGTCCGAGGGGCGTATTAAAAGCTGTTTTCCACTCATCCCCTGCCTTAATACGAACGTGGAAGTAAGCATCTTTTAGATCTAATTTTGTAAAGATCTTACCTTGGGCCACGACGTTGAGAAGGTCTCGGATGAGCGGTATAGGATAGGCGTTGTTTGTGGATACCGCATTTAACCCTCGGAAATCAGTACACAGTCGGAGTCCGCCATCCTTCTTTTTCACGAAGAGGACTGGAGCGGCATGGGGGCTGGTGGCCGGGCGTATGAATCCGCGTTGGAGGTTGGTGTCAATGAATTTTCGAAGCTCTTCACGTTCATGGAGACTCATGGGATAGAGCCGTCCTTTGGGCAGTGAAGCTCCGGGTACAATTTCTACCGCACAATCCGTACGTCTGTGCGGGGGTAGAGTATCCGCTTCCTCCTCCGAGAAAGCCTTTAGAAAAGGCCAGTACGGTTCGGGTATTTGGCTGACTTCTTCTTGGGTGAGAAGGGCCTTTTCTTTATGCGTTGGATCGTCGCCCCAGTTCTGATTCCAACGGTGATTTTTACAGTTGGTGTGACTGAAGGTAATACATCCTTGTGCCCAATCTATATAGGGGTTGTGATCACATAGCCATCTACTGCCTAGAATTAACGGGTACTTGGCAGTAGAGCTGATGACAAAGGACCTCTTCTCCCAATGTTGCCCCATGCCCGTGATTACTGGGATGGTCTCCGTTGTTACAGGATTCATGTTGGTACCATCCATTTGTTCAAAGATTACTGGATTTTGTAAATCCCGGGTTGGTAGGACTAGTCCATTGACTAACGCAGGGGCGATAATGTCTCTTGAGCAGCCCGAGTCAATAAGGGCTTGCACCCGAATGTGCATTTTCCTCTCAGGGTTGAGTAGAGTCACTGGCATGAATAAAATGGACCCAGGTGGCCGGTCCCGTGCAGGGACGGGCTTCTGGTGGATCTGTCGTTTGGGTCCTTTTACGACAGATCCATTTCGTTTCCCGACTGGGGACTTTCTGGATTGACTTCTGCGGTTGGGGAAGCGGGATCATATTCTATGACTTCTTCCGCTTCCAACCCTCTCTCTGAGGCTGGCCTTTGGGAAGTGCCGCGACCTCTATTCGCCCGGGGTGCTGGAGTCGGGCGTTGGGGCGCAGAAAACTGAGCCGGGGTTGGACGGCGTAGTTGGAGCGGAGGTCTTTGCACAGGCCGGTAAGGGCATTGTGCTGCAAAGTGACCAGCCTGTCCGCAATGCAGGCACAGCCCTTGTTGCCATCTAGCATCTCTCGCTCCACGGGTGGCGTAGCTAGTTCCCCGTGCCGCCCTCTGTAAGGTTAATGGTCTTCTTTGTCCCGTTTGTTGTTGTTGTTCAACCAAACGGACTTCTAATATGCGATTCTCCACTTCACAAATAAGTTGGATCCACCCTAACAGCGTAGGGGGATTGTCTTGCATGAGGGCTCTGTCCAAAAGTCTCGGGTTAAGGCCTTGTTTGAACAGGATAATTTTGGTGGACTCCTCACACCTGGGGCACTTGGCTGCTAATTGTCGGAATTTTGTAACATAGTCTCTTGCTGTCATGCTGCCTTGTTTGATGGCTTGCAGTTCTGTTCGGGCCCTAGTTTCCTCTAAGGGGTCTTCATATTGGGCTCGAATAGCATCCACCAACCCCTGGAGAGTATCAAGTTCTGGGGCCCCGACATTGTATAGTCCTACATACCAGTCTGCTGCCTTACCCTGTAGACGAGATCCGAGATGTTCGATTTGACTGGCCTCGCTGCCGAATAGGTGCCCCCAACGGTTGAAAAACTGTACCACTTGTACTAAGAAAAATCCCAGTTTGGAGGGGTCCCCATCGAAGGTGGCTTCCAGCTTTACCCAGCCCATCGGGAGGTCTTGTCTCGGAGCAGGCGCTGGGTAAAAGTCCATCGGCATTTCTAGTTGTCCCCGAGGCACAGGCGGAGGTAACTGGGGCCTCGGTAGGGGCAACGGTGCCGGCTGTGCTGGCGGCGGTCGAGCCGGCGGTGCCGGCTGGGGTTGACCTGGTGGTGCGGGCGGAGGTTGTCGTGGTTGCGCTGGCGGGGTTGGCCTTGGCTGGGCCGGCGGCTGCAATGGCGGGTGAGCAGGTGGCGGTATCCTCGGTCTAGCGGGTAACACCGGAGGCGTTGGCGGTGGCTGTCGAGGTGGAGTAGGTTGGCGTGGTTGATTTGGGATCGGCCGCTGCGGAGGCGGTCGGAGGGGTCGTAGTGGTGCAGGCCGTCCCGGTTGGTTCGGGGGTGGCAAGACGGGCTGGTCCTGAGGCTGCTGCACCGGTGTGAGCTGCGGTCGAGGTAAGAGGGGCCGCAGCGGCGAGGGTTGAGTAGGTGTAAGGCCGCGCGGGCTTGCCCCTCCGGGCGTCGTCAATCTAGGAAGCCGCGGCTGGCCTCTGGGCGCTATTGGACCTTCTCCCGTAGGTTGGCCGACGGGGACAGTGCTTGGCGGTTGACGCGGGGCTCCCTCTTGGTCCGGCCGGACCGCTATAGGAGAAGTAAGAGGGGGTATCACCGGTGTATCACTTGGCTTTTCGGCACCTTCTGTAGGCCTCTCCACGGGAGTCTCATCTGGGGGCGCATCCCCTTCCTGGTTAGGTTGTTCGGTGGGGGTCTCTCCAGGTGGCTCAACCGAGTCATCCCTCCTCGGTGGAATTTCTTGCTGCTCGGGAAGTTCCTCGGTTTGCTCTCCCGATTCGCCCAGATAGGTGCCCCCTTCGCCGGTAGGTGACGGCTGCTGTTGGGCATCCTCCATCGGATAGGATATGACACTTTGAAGGGTAGCTATCTGTATCGCCATCTCTTCAGGGGATAATCTTTCCCCTGCTCCCATTGCCGAAATTAAATGGATGGCACGAGCTAAACTTTCTTCCATATCCATCAATTTAGCTTCTAACTGTTGCATACGACTCGCCCCCGGTTGTTCGCTCGTGGAAGCTTCATTCGTTGCACTCACCGGGGACAAGGGGCCCCAAGGAGGAGGGTCCCCTTGAACGACTCTCGATCTCGCGGCTAGGATCCCCTTGGCCATGCCCGTTACGGCCGAGATGCTGGTATCCACCGCATAGGTGCGACCTTGTATCTGCTCCCAACTTTGTTCAGGGACTTCCGTTGGCTCTTTCCACGGAGCAAGTTCGGAGTAATCCCAACTCAGGGCGCCGCGGCGAGACGTGTCCTCTTCCGTCTGCTCGAGCGTTCTGTTCCAATAATTCCATGATTGGCTGCTGTCTAGCTCCAGGACGGTTCCTAGGCTTCGGCGCCTTTCCATAGAAACTCGAGGATGGAGCCCACCTACACGACGCTCTCTAGTCTCTCTGGGTCTGGCACCCCACTCCGACGGGGTGGGTACCGAAATCAAGGGGAGAGCGGTCGCTTTCGGCCTTGCCCCGAGGTCGGCTTCGGTCTCGACCGGAGCACTGAGGTCGATGAGAGGCGGGGTAGAAGTGGAGACTTCGGTTCCATTCCCGGTTGCTCCCAGCTCCTGGGAGTCTTGGGCTTGTACGGGTTGTTTGTCGGGAGACACATACGGCTCGAACAAAGGATCCCTGTCCGGGACAACCTTGGATTCCGCTGGGCCCGACTCAGACATGATTGGTAACAAAATGTCAGACTGTGGCTAGATAAGGTACTCTCTGCCAGATTCCCTTTAGAAGCAAGAATAAGTCCAATGTCTAGCAAAGGAAGTTTTATTGCAGAAAAGGTCCATTATAGTCCACTGTCCTGAATAGGAGACTCAGGATGGTACATGATCATTGTTACCAATGAAGAGCAAGCATAGGATACAGAGTAACAATACCCATCTGGAACAGCCTCCCCCCACAGTTCTCAAAACAACATCTTTCAGTCCTGGGAAGCTGCTCTCCTTCAAGGCCAATGCTTGGTGGAACTGGGTTAGACACAACAATCTCCTCTGGTGGGAATGCTGCCTGGGAACTGGTGCACCTGGGGAGAAAGCACTTAAACACTAGAAGCATTAGAAAATGGAGTCAGTACAGTTTAGAGACATACTGGACCTGACATTTAACAGGCTGGGTGGGTGGGGGTATGTTTTCCTCTAGTCAGCCGGCAGGGAAGCCCAGCCAGCATCAACCGTATGCCTGGTGGAACAGCTTTGTCTTGCAGGCCTGGTAGAAGGATAACAAATCTGGCCAGGCCCTAGTCTCTTTAGCCAGAGCGTTCCACCAGGTTGGAGCCAGGACTGAAAAGGCCCTGGCCCTGGTCAACGCTAGGCGGGCCTCCCTGGGGACAGGCACCATTAACAGCTGTTTGTTGCTGGATCGAAGCATCCTCTGAGGCTCATATAGGGAGAGGCGGTCCCGCAGATACACCAGCCCCAGTCTGCATAGGGCTTTATAGGTTAATATCAAAACCTTCAATCTCCACCGGTAACCAATGCAGCTGGTGCAATACCAGTGTAACATATGCATTAGAAGGCACTCCGGTGATGACATGCGCCACCACATTTTGGACCAGTTGTAACCGCTGGATCAAGTTCAAGGGAAGCCCTGCGTAGAGCACATTACAGTAGTCTAACCTAGAGGTGACCATTGCCTGGACCACTGTAGTTAAGTCGTGGGTCAAAAGATAGGGGGCGAGTTGTCTTCTTCCTTCATTTATTAGAAAGCATCAACATTGCAAATGCAGTTGAATTAGAGAGTCCGTAGCAGCAGCTGCTTCAGCTGTGGTGATTAAAATGTGTCTTTCTCTGAATCTGGGATGGAGCCAATGCAGCTGGGTCCAGAGGAAGAGCCCCAGCCAGCCTTACTTCAGTGATACCAGTGAGCAACCCAGCCACACCACCAGAGGCAAGGGGACAGATGCTGCCACAGCCTCAGCCAAGTGAGGAAGGCCTCCCAGCCACAGGCACCCAGCTGCCTTGCCTGAGGACCACAGGCCGCGCTTAGAAGGGTGACGTCCTGGCAGGGACGAGTCTAGCCTGGAGGGTGGGGCCAGGCGTATCCAGGCCGAGCTACAGTGCCTGGATAGCTGGGCGGGGGGAGTGGAATCAGAGCAGTTTGACTAGTATGGGGCTGACCAGAGGGGCAGAGCCTCAAAGAGGCAGGTGGCGATGGGGGAAGGGAATTGGCCAATCATGGAAAGGGCAGGCCCAAGCAGGCGGGCCTCTCAGTGAATGGAGGGTGGGGGTTGGTGCACAAGCAGGGGGGTGGCACCCCAGCCTTGGGTAAAAGGAAGCCAGAGCCGGGCTGATGGGGTGGGAGGCACTATCAGGAGACAGCGAACACAGGACTCAGAGAAGGAACAAGGTGGACTAGTCTCCTCCCTCTCCAAACAGCCCTAGGAACTCCCTCTGGGAGCAGGTGCACCACAGCAGAAGGTCTGAGTCAAGAAGCAGGGCCAGCGGAGGGCCACAGGCTGTTTAAAACTCCTATCAAGCAAAATGTAGAGCCTTTTGAAAACAGTGTTGACCTTCCAGAATGCAGTGGGACAGCCCATGAATCAAGGAGCCAGATGGGGGATAGCTGTGCCATTTATAGCAGACAGAGTTTTGAGCCAGATGGAAGACAGGAGCAGGGACTTTGACTTGTCAGTCACGCTGGCAGAATGGCAGCCCTTGGTTTAATGACTAAATGCCCACAGGAGAGGCTGCAGGCCAGTGATCTAGCAAGTTGGCTGAAGCTAAGCAGGTCTGAGTCTGGTCAGTGCCTGGATGGGAGATCTCCTGAGGACTGATGTGCATACCACATCCATGACATGCATTCCATGATAGAAGTAAGGGCATATCAATGCAAAAAATAGACAAGGAAAAAAAAAAGAACACGCACAAACATGAGCAAAGGAGAGGAAAATCTGTGGCCCTTTCTTTCAGGGCGCCAGCCTAACTTTCCTTGCTACAGGAGGCAAGCTCAGAATGTTGTATCCTTCCACCCTCTTAAGTTTTCTTCCCAGGTGCAAGATGATTTACAACCAGTTGCCCAAAACATGGTACTTCCATTTTGGGCTTTTAACTGCAGGAAATTTTCCCTTCCAGCAACAGGAAGGGCAGAAAAGCAGAGGTGAGCAACCATGGCAGTTGTCTCAGGCAGCATATTTGGGGAAGGGTGTGCGTGGCCACATCCTGTTCCACTTGCCCTTCACCTCACTTCCAGCAGGGAATCTTTCTTGCTCTCTCAGCCCTCTTTCAAAACACTGTGGCAAACCACATGTGCCCTATAGGGATTTCTGAACTCCCGTGTGGCTTGCTTTGCTGTTTTGAAGGAAGGCTAAGAGAGTGGGAAGGAAAAACCGCACTGGCCACCAGTCAGCAGCATCAAAATGTCTTCAGCTGGCCCTGCAAGCAGCAGAAGGACTTAGCTGCAGGGCATTCTGGTTTGGGTCACTCAGGGCCAAGCTAGCAGTGACGAATTACACTTGAATGGCAAGTGAACAGACTCATGTGTATTCCTCCCTGTTCACTTGCACTCCACTTGCACTCCACTCGATAGTGGAGTGCAAGTGGAATGATCGAGTGGAGTGCAAGCGGAGGGCAAGTGAACAGGGAGGAATACACATGAGTCTGTTCACTTGCCATTCAAGTGTAATTCGTCACTGCTAGCTTGGCCCTCAGATGCTAGACCCCCTCACTGCTGCCACCATCACCTCCCTGCTGAGAATTAAAGGTTCCTGCAGCCAAATGTTTGGGATTGAGACAGCCAATCTCAGCCTCAAAAGAGGCAAAAGGGAAGCAATGGGAATGGTTAGTTGAATTAATCCATATGCTGCATTCATGCATACATGTAAAAATGGAGCTCAAGTGCATATTCACACTTCTGTGAGCCTCTTTTTAAATACATCTGTGCACAACCTAGAGGATCTATTATATAATTTCTTCACACAAACCTTGGGTTTTTTCTCCTATTTGTGAATCACAGTATGGTGATGTCCCGTGAGCATAATTTCTTGGCTTTACAAGTCATTGCCATTAGTAAATGAGATCCCATGTGCATCTCTCAAATGCCGTCCCTGTCCTCCCCCCCCTCCCCCCGAATGTTATTCTAAGACCAAGGCTGTTGTTCCCAGTGCAAACATCTTGCAAGTCTACCTCGGTCCATAGGAACTCCCTTCACATATTTCCTCTAGCAACATAGTATGTACTAGGAATACTGTTTGATAAGCTGACAGCAGAGTTTGATTTGCTGACACAGAATAAAGAATCTATTTCAGCAACAAAATGGCCATTGATCCATAACCATCTAACTGATATCAGCTTTCACTTTTACTGGGAAGGTACTATGGCTCAGTGGCAGAACACATGCTTTGCCCACAGAATGTTTTGAGCTCAGCCCTTCGTACCTCTAGTTAGAGGACCTCAGGCAGTATGAGTATGTGTTGAGAAAATCCCTCCTATGCCTGAGGCCCCTGATGAACTGTGGCCATTCAGAAACAATGTTGAGTTAGACATTAGTATAAAAAGGTATCACGAGTTAATAACACGTGAGCTATTGCAATGTAGGGGTATGGACTAGGCTCTGAGGCACCCAGGTCTGAATCTCCACTCCGTTATGGAAGCTTCCAGGGTAACCTTGGTCCAGCCATTCTCTCTCAGCCTAACCTACTTCGCAGGGTTGTTATTCTGAAGATAAAATGGAGGCAGAGGGAAGAATGGTATTGTAAGGCACTTTGGGTCTTCATTTGGAGAGAAAAACAGGTTATAAGTAGATAAATAATTAAAATATGTTCATTTTTTACAAGGAGAGCTAGGCAAGTGGCCATAGCCAAGTTAAAAACTTAATGGGATGGTTGTGGAGACCTGTATGTATAGGCTTGTATAGCCACAGGGCTATGAAACATAAGAAACCCCCATCATAACTGGGGGCGGGAGATGGGTGGAAGGATGAGTGCTATTTCTACATTTGGACAAGATGTCAAGATGTCCCTGAATCATTATATCGGGCTAAGCATTATTTCCATTTTCTACCATCAGAGAAAATGTATTACATTTTTATCCCTCCCTTCCTCTAAGAAGCTTGGGGCGGCATACTTGGTTTCCCCCTCCTCGATTTTATCTTCGCTACAACCCAGTGTGGATCACTCAGCAGACAGATACTTGGCCCCAGATCACCAAGCAAGCTTCATGGTTCAGCAGGTATTTGAATCTGATACCCTAACCCTTGTGCTATGCTGGCTGTCATACAGAAAATTCCCAAGAGGCCAATCCAGATATGGACCAGACAAAGCCTTCAACAAGGCTGCTGTTGTATCATACCCTTGGACAAGTATCCTGAGAATCTTTGAACTCTAGATTTCCCATAAGAGTCTGGAGAAATTTTGTCTTCAAAATATTTGCTAACGAGGTAACCCTAGCTGTGTTTTAAAACAGAAACTTGCCTTTGTCCTTGGCAAAAGCTGCCATTACAGTTTTTTTTTTTAAATAATATTAATGAATGAGTTATATGTAGTCTAAGAACCTGGTTGTTATTGCTAACCACTCTATGCTGCCAAATCTCAAGATAGTTTAATTTTCAGGGGACTGTGCAGAGCTGGGGTTTGCATGGTTCCAAACTGTTTTCATAAGGGCCAATTAGATACCATTTCCCTTCCACTTCTATCTCAATCAGGGATTTCCTAAAAGCAACAAATAATTACTAGGGAGGGAAGATTTGTCCACATTCTTTCATTCGTCTACAAGCCCATAATCTTGCTGTTTTGTGGAACGTTTTCAGACATAATTGAACTGTTATCCAAAAGAGTATTCTTCCCTTCTTTCCATGGTCATAGATCCAGAGGAATTAGCCGTGTTAGTCTGTAGTCGCAAAATAGTAAAGAGTCCAGTAGCACCTTTGCATCTGATGCAGAAAGCTGCGATTCTCAAAAGCTTATGCTACAATAAAGTTGATTAGTCTTAAAGGTGCTACTGGACTCTTCTTTACTATTCTTCTGGTTCCTTTACAAAGGCACTGGCAAGTGAACCAAGTCATTCTTCAAATGTATGTCAAGATATATCCTCAAAAACGTTTTTCTGAGAGCCTACGTCATTGCTACATTTAATATATAGCTGCCATCCCAAATGGCTACCACTCAGTTATACACCCATGCTCTCTCATCATGGCATTCTGTTTTCTAGCACCAATTCTACCAAAGATGCTCAGTGAGACCAGGGGAAGAACAAAACAACGGAACAAGTTAAGTTCTACTAAAAGATAAGAGGAAGAAGCAAGTAAAAATATGCAGTTGCTCTATAGGTGGTATCCTGGGGTTGCCAGGCCTCCCACTATGGCAGAAGACCTCCTACAGCAACTATTGTTGCCTGTTGCCAGGCAGAAAAAAAGTTAAAATGCAATTGTCACATGCAGCATGATTCCCTTCTGGAGGAAACTCGGAAGTGATGTAACAACAGTCTAGGAATTGCTGGAAACAATGTGATTTTACCATAGAGTCTCCAGCAATTCCTAGAGCAATGTGGAGTTACTTCCAATTTTCCTCAGATGTGACATCATGGTGCATGCACCACTGGTGATGTTATGACCCCCCCCCCAAGCTCCTGCCGGTTGCCAAACATAACCACTATATATTATACTATATGTGGCTGTCTATTACTTCAGTCGTTGATGTTCTACATTGTCAGTGGCCTCATAATGAAGTTTAGAAGTTTTGGAGCAAAATTATTGGAACTGGAACTGGATACAAACAGCAACACAACTGATCAAAATATTACAAGAAAAGTATGGTGATCTACCAGTTCTAAAAATAAGAATAGAGCTGATTTCTAATTGCAGCCACATTTTTCATAGATGCATGTAGGAACAGCCCTACCTTACATGCTACGAAAATGGTATGACAGAGTTGGGAACTTCTCTTATGTACTGAAAGTTGCCAAAAGCCTGGCATATTCAATGAATTTTCTACTCTGATAACTACCATTCCTATTTTACAAAGAGTGGAATAATCCAATCTCATAAGCATCCAATTAAATATAGCACTATCCTGATATGTTAATTGTACAAGAGTAAATACTGCTGTACAGGGCTTTTTTTCTGGGAAAAGAGGTGGTGAAACTCAGTGGATTGCCAGCACAGGGGGCAACTCCTGGCGGGAGGTGGTGCCCCTGGTACCACATGCGCATGTGCAAAGTGCGTGCATGCTCCCAGGACCACACAATGATGTCACTTTGGGTCAGCTGGAACAAGGGGGGAGTTTTTTAAAGTTTATATCACCCTTGGCGAAAATGGTCACATAGCTGGTGGTCCCATCTCCTGATCTCCAGACAGACGGGAGTTTAGGTTGCCCTCCGCACTGCCAGTGACACAGAGGGCAATCTAAACTCCCCTCTGTCTGGAGATCAGGGGGCGGGGCCAACAGCCATGTGACTAGTTTCAAGAAATGCCGGAACTCCTTTCCACCGTGTTCCAGCTGAAAAAAAGCCCTGCTGCTGTATATTCATTCCTTAGAGATCTGGGAACTAATATCACAATCCTAAACAGAGCTACACCCTTTTAAATCCATGGAAGTCAATGGGTTTAGAAGGGTGTAACTCTGTTTAGGAATGCACTGTAAGCCTTTTAAGTGATTTGCCATGTGTACATTCTACATATATTTATTACTGGAACACTATTCCATGTAAGCATTTTTATGATTTATAATTCTGTTTAACTATTTTGTAATTCTGTTAATAGTGTTTTGTTCCATTTTATTTATATTTTAAAATGTGAAATATTAAAATAAAAACCCCATGCTGTTGCTGGTTTTGGTGACAGCAACACATTTAGCATAACAGTTAGTTGGCCTGGAGGCTGATACACTAACAAAGAAAGAGACAAGATGGAAACGGGCCATATGATTGCCAACCTCCAGGTGATGGGCTGGAGATCTCCCAGGATTATAGCTGAGCTTCAGGCCATAGAGATCAGTTTCCCTGGAGGAAATGGCAGCTTTGGGGTGCCTCTGTGTCTGCCTAGTATAAACCAAGCTACCAGTGCATAAACTAAACAAGTGTTTTATCTTTACAAGTAATTAATGCCTAAGGAGAATGGCTTGGATCCAGCAACACAGAAATGGAAACAGACTTAGTGCAGTTTCACTAAAGCGAGAGCTTGTGCAACACCTAGTGCTTTCCTCCCTATATGTGTCCATAATGTCCTAGTGTCCAGAAAGTGGTTGCATGAGATCTTGCACAAGCAGAAAAGCAAGTGAGGATACAATAAGTTTGACTTAATGCAAGCAGCTACTGTGGTATTTTTCTTGAATTTCTGCTTGCATAAGAGCTCTTGTGCAGGTGGAAATTTTGCCCTGGATCCAACCCAATATACAGACATACGTAAGACTGCATTCTACTCAGAGTGGTAATGTATCTGACAGGTAGAACTATTATAGTTAACAGGGTTTAAAAAAAACACCTGTATTCCTCTATTCCTAGGGTTGCCAATGCTGGGCTGGAAAATGCCTGGAGGTTTGGAGGTGGAGCCTGGGGAAGGCAGAGATCTCATCTTACTATATAATTGAGTAAGCGTGTTTCAGACAACTCACTTTATACCCTGGTGCACCACCAGAGGGCGCTGCCGCAGAGGAAAGCCCAGGTAACTCACCATATCACTCCAGAAAACATGCTGCAGTGGGAAGCCCAGGCATGGAACAGGAGCGGAGCCTTAACCCATGCCTTAACCCAGCTGGTATTAGGTGCGGAGCAGGTGGCAATACCCACTCCCCATCTTAACCCAGCTGATATTAGGAGCAGAGCAGGTGGCAATGCCTGCCCCCCCCTTCAGCCAGCTGGTATTAGAAGTGGAACAGGTGGCAATGCCCACCACCACCTTAACTTAATTGGTATTAGTACCAGAGCAGGTGGCAATGGCCACCCCCTTCAGGCAGCTGGTATTAGGAGTGGAGCAGGAGGCAATGCTGCCCCCCTGCCTTAACCCAGCTCATATTAGGAGCAGAGCAGGTAGCAATGCCTGCCCCTTGCTTTAACACAGCTGATATTAGGAGTGGAGAAGGTGGCAATGCCCACCCCCTGCCTTAAACTAGCTGGTATTAGGAGCAGAGCAGGTGGCAATGCCCACCCTCCTTCACCCAGTTGGGTCCAGGAGTGGAGCAGGTGGCTATGCCTTCTCTCTGCCTTAATCCAGTTGGTGTTAGGAGCGGAGCAGGTGGCAATGCCCACCTCCCTTCTCCCAGGTGGGATCAGGAGCAGAGCAGATGACAATGCCCGCCTCCTTCACCCAGCCAGATCAGGCATTGGCAGGTGCCAATGCCCGCCCAGCGCCTTCACCTGGGTGGGATCAGGCACAGAGCAGGAGGCAATTCCCTTCTTCCTTTCCCCCAGCCGGGGCAAGAATTGGAGCAGTTCGCAATGCCCGCCTCCTTCAGCCTTCTGGAATAAGGCACGGAGCAGGCGGCAATGCCCACCCCATCTTCACCCTGTTGGAATCAGATGCCAAGCAGGCAGCAAACTCTGCCCCCTTCAACCTGCCGGAATCAGGAGCAGAGAAGGTGGCAATGCCCGCACCCCCTTCACCCAGTTGGGATCAGGAGCGGAGCATGTAGAAAAGCCCACCTCCTGCCTTCGCCTGTCGGGATCAGGCAAGGAGCAGGAGGTAGTGCTCACTCCTCCCTTCACCCAGCAGGGAACATATGGCAATGCCCACCCACCCCCCTTCACCCAGCTAGGAGCAGGAGCAGGCAGTAATTCCTGCCCACCTTCACCCAGCCATAATCAGGCACAGAGCAGAAGGCAATGCCCATTTTCCCTTCACCCGGCTGGGATCAGGAGTGGAGCAGGTGGCAATGCCTGCCCCCCTTTACCCAGCCAGTATCAGATGTGCAGCAGGCAACAAAGCCCACCACCCCTTCATGTTGCTGAGATCAGGTCTGAATCAGGTTGCAATACCCACCCACCCCTCCTCACCACCCGGGATCAGTGATGGAGGAGGAGGGAATGCCTGCCTGCCCGCTCTCCCCTTTCTAGAGCTCGTTGTATTTTTTCCCACAACAGGCTTTGTTTCTAGTCTGGATATAATGCCAGAGTCCATCCTCTAAGAGCCAAGCTACAAGTGACGAATGACACGTGCCTGGCAACAGACTTACGTGTATTCCTCCCTGTTCACTTGCCATTCACTTGCTCTCCACTTGATCAAGTGGAGTGCAAGTGAATGGTAAGTGAACAGGGAAGAATACATGTGAGTCTGTTCAGATGTGAATCAGTCATTTTCCCCAGGAGAACTGATCTGTGTAGTCTGGAGATCAGTTGGAGATCTCCATTGACAACCTTTCCACCATTGCCACAACTACCTTAAATGTACATGACACTTTACAAACTACAGCAATAGGTTCCAAGGTTTTTATAGGCCGAAGGAGGCAGGGAAGGAGGCAGATGCAAGGATTAAAAAGGGAGGATGTGTGACTGTAATGAATACATTGGATTTGTTTTGGTAAGGAAGGAGAATTGGAGTTGAAAGGGTGGCATATACCAAGGAAAGCTACACAGAAGAAACTAAAATACTGTTTCACATTCCCATATTTGTAAATCTCAACTTTTCTCCTTCTCTGAAGTTAATTCATCTGCTTCCCTCCCCTTACTCCTTCCCCATGAAAATTCTTATTTAATCATTTGATCCTGTTAATCTTTCCATCAAAACATACTCCATCTCTGCCTTCACTGCCTGTTGTGCTCCATCTGTAAAATGGAGATAACAGCTGTCAACTTTAGGTGATGCTGCAATTTATTAGAAATATTTTGACATCATGAATAGAAACTGGGACAGAAATCCTGTACATCAGTATTGACTCCCAGAAACTAATTTTGCCAGTTCAAACACCACTGCCAGGCACATTTTCCCTAAACTCTTAAATCTATTTTTATTACATTTTTATTTCAAACATTTGTTTTACAGGGGCAAACTTTAACTAGGGTTTGATCCAGCTGTCTGTGGACACAGCAACCCATGAATGGAGGAATAAGAGGGTGCTGTTTTCCTCCTCTATTAAAGGTTTGTACATGCAGATATAAGGTCACCCATATCCACAATGACCTCTTTTTCCTTTGCTCAGAGCTTAAAGCTTGTATTCCTTGGCCAAGCAGGGAAGAGCTAGACAGGGCATGAGCTTCCCATTCCCTATAACAGCCTAGTGTACCGAATGCCTGTGAATATGTTCACTGGGGGGGGGGGCAACACTGTGAGTGTTGTAGGGTCAGTATCCTGGAACTGGAAGGGGTCTTATAGGCCATCTAGTCTAACCCTCTGCTCAATGGAGAAATCCAAAGCCAGAGCATTCCTGCAAGAGGGCAAGGGATGGAGAATGCACCAGCCTCCTGGGTAACTAGTTACATTGTTGAACTGCTCTTACCATCCAGAAGTTTCTCTTAGCATTCAATTTAAACAGATCCTCCTGTAATTTATTCCTTTAGATCTAGGTTGTTGCGTGGATTGAACCCAAGTATACATAAAACCTCCAAAGCCTGCACCAGGTAGGACAGTCTCCCGTAAGGGAAAGCAAAGCAATGAATGTGAGAAGTGTTTGCAACAAGAGCATGCACTTTTAAAAGGTGAATGTGGGAAAAAATAAGAAATTAGGCAGCTTTCCTTTTCAATAAGCACCTTATGGCCCTCTGACATCATGCCATTCTTGAGGAAATGGCAGGAAGAACAAATTGGGTGTTGAAGGGAGATAGAGAGGAATCAGCAAAAACTGACGTCTTCTCCCCAAATGGAAAAGCCATTCTGTTGAAGGAGCCGCTGCTGCTGTGTCAGTGGAATGGCAACCAAGGACCCAAGTCTGTGCCTTCCCTCCCACGAACCAAGCTCAAGCTTCAGCAGCCCATCTCCCAAATCTTAACAAACCAACCTTTCCCAATTGGCTAGCAAGGATTTTCAAGAAGCCTACAACATCTATTTGTGTTGGCCTCCAGAACATCCTTAAAGCCCCGTACACACTGCTCAGATCTTGATAGTCAAAAGATGTTCCATAAAAAGGGGGCTACTGATTCTGAACCACTGACCTGACCAGCTCTCACAATTAATACATCATCAGGTATCCCTACCACAACTCCCTGGATCTGTCTGGAAGGGAAATGCATTCTACAAGCACTCTATATTATAAGGTGCTCTGCAGAAAGCACATGAGAAATGAAAGCAAGCCATTCCTGGAGAATTTTTTTTCTCTTCCTTATCCATTAAATTTCTTTTTTTTAAGTTATTTTAAACATTCCTTAGTCTTAAAAAGCTTAAAAAGCTTAAAAAGCTCACAAAAGAAACTTACAAAATAGGGGGAAATGTGTTAATAGAACAGTAATGGCAGCTAATAACATGCTCTAGTGGAATGGCTTCTGGCTCCTGCGGAAAATGATATAAGTCTGGGCACCATTTGCAGTCTCCTCGGCAGCCCCAGGTGGCATGGCTGGCTTTTAAGCCAGCCATTTCCCCCTGACTGTTTTCTACTTCTCTTTTCCAGCCTTAGCCAGCATTATATTTTCTCCGTTTCACTTGTTTAAGCTTTTGTTTACAAATCTGTTCAGGTCTGAGTTATCCAACTCTTCCTTCCTTCCTTCCGTCCTTCCTCAGAGGAGACCCATATTGGCTTACATCCTTCTCCTCTCCCCCTTTTTATCTTCACAACAATCTTGTGAGATAGGATTGCCAGAGAGTATGTAACTGGCCCAAGGTCCCCCACAAGCATCCATGGGAGAGTGGGGATTTGAAACTGAGTGTCTCAAACCCTAGGCCAATACTCAAACAACTGCACCACACTGGGTCTTCAGTTCCTGGGTTTCTTCTTTTTGACAACCTTCTAGCATGCCCAAGAAAGAGAACTGTGGACATGTCTATGCAAATGAAAGGGGTGCATCAGTTCTGAAGGGGTCCCATGTTCTGATAGAACTCATAATGAAGGGCTTGCAACCTGGGACCTAATGGCAGGAGACACATCTCCCTAGGCACTGCTAGAAGAGGTCCTTGCAATACATGCCCCCACCACTGTCCCTTCCTGTGACAGAGATCCTCTTTTCCAGTCTGCTAAAGATGACCATGGAACAACCAGTCCCATCTCAGCTGCTTTCTTTTTTTAAACTATTCATCTTTATCTTCATTGTCAATAGCTGAAAAATCTCTGCTTCCTTTGTTGTCCAGCATTTGGATTTAACACCCTAATTAGAAGAATATTAAAAGGGAAAGAACTGTTTTGACATACAACATAGTAAGACAAAGACCAAGATAGTGCCCAAACAGGACTACAATAGGAGATAAATGCATTTCATTACAATATAACTTATTTATTCACCAGCTGAAAGGTGAATATTTATTCCACCAATATACTGGCACCACTTCTGATCCTTAACAAAGGTTTGGTATGCTCAGCATAATATATGCTTAAATTAGACTTGGATACCCTGGAAATCATTATTTGGCTTTAACAGTTCAGTGAGTTTCAATATTTACCATTCAACGCTAGCATATTTTAGAATGAAATTCAAACACAGAACATTTAAGGTATATTCTATTTCTTTGACTGAGGAACTATGTAAGTTACTTATGTATCCCCCCCCCCAAAAAACAGCTTCCATCTGTACATATGTTTATTTATTTGGGAGATACATATACAGCAGCAACATTCATCTGCATAAGGGTATCATCAGTGGCTGTAAAACCAGAAACCCCAAGAAAAAGACTATTCTTCTCTCTCTTACTTAGAGGGGAGTAGATTAAATTCAGTTAAGTTTCCATCAGAAATTGGTACTTTTATGAAGAGTGGCCTATTTAACATGTGTGTTGAGTGGGACATGGAGGTATAGCGGCCAAATGAGTTCTCTCTCTTACCCCAGTCTTTAAAGTTAGGTTTCAACCTCCATCGCTGACTACCACTGAAAGAGATTTAATTGTAGAATGCAGCCACTGGAGTAGAGAAGTCACAGTTCCTCACATAAGGAGTCTACTACGTAATTCCTATAAGTACCACAGAAATTGGCGCCAGTTACATGGCCACAGCAGGTGAACTGATTGGCTGAGAAGGAATCAGTAGATAAAGCTAGCTATGAAGGGCCTCCTCCAAAAGAGAATCCAATGCTTGAACAAACCCAGATGGTTGATTTGCAGCCTCTGCTTGGAGCTCCTCTACAGACACAGAAGACACATATTTATTATGCTTTCCACTTAAAGTCAAAGTGGGTTCAAACATTTTACAGAAAGTTATCCACCTCTGGTAGTATGACTGGGTTAGTGCCTGGGAAACTGTTGCGAGACAGTACTGGGCCAGATGGACCCAGTATAAAGCATATGATTCTCCTATGAGCTTGGTTGCACTCTTTGATCTTTTCTGCACTGGGCTTTTTCGTCAGCTCTGGCCCCATACCGCATCGATTTCTCTCCAGAGTTCTTCACGCATGGTCAGAATACCCAAATCAGTCTTCAAACTGCTTCCTAGATTGCTTTCTGCATGGTGAAAGGCTGCATCAGCTGCAGAATCAATGTTTCCAGAGGTTTTCCACTGTTTTTCTTCCTGCACACATACCCCGAATTTCTTTTTCCAGCAAAGTCAAACTCTAACTTTTTTGAAGTGCAGAATGCTTTCCTCAGTGTGAGGCATGACCCTGACTTTTACTGTCTCCTTTGTCCCCCTGCATCCTCATTGGTGTTTGTTTGTTTGTTTGTTTGTTTGTTTGTTTGTTTGTTTGTTTGTTTGTTTGTTTGTTTGTTTGTTTGTTTGTTTGTTTGTTTGTTTGTTTGTTTGTTTGTTTGTTTGTTTGTTTGTAGTCTGCCAAGACTCAAGGTAGATTACACAGTATGAGATTAGTACAATCGGTATCAAGTACAATTCAATACAGTATCAAGGACATTTCATAAACAATGCCATAGGGTAAATAGATACAAGTTTAAAAGACATAGTATTAGCAAGAGTACAGAGTAGTACAGAGTAGAAAAAATACTAAAACATAACATAATCAATTCTAGGACTAATATTAGACAACATGGAGCACTGGTGGTACATAGGAGTACATATTTAAAGCAGCAGATAATATGTAAGGCAATATAGTGATGAAGTCTATGGTTCCAAACTTTAGTGAAGCATCTTCCCTGCAATACAACCCTCCCATCTGAGTAAAAAGCCTTTTTGAATAGTTCAGTTTTGCATTGTTTATGAAAAGCCAGAAGAGTGGGGGCTCTTCTGACTTCCTCGGGCAGGTCATTTCACAGGATAGGGGCCACCACAGAGAAAGCCCGTTACAGGCTGCTGCTGACTTCACCTGTGTGCAGCCTGGCACCTGCAGGAGACCCTGTTCAGATGAGCAAAGCTGTCATGGAGGAACATAGGGAGGGAGGCGGTCCCATAGGTATGCCAGACCAAAGTCATGAAGAGCTTTGTATGTAATAGCTAATACTTTGAACTGAGCGCAGTAGCTGATGGGTAGCCAATGGAGCGACTGTAGGATGGGAGTGATGTTCATGCTCCTGCTCGCTCCTGATAACAGTCGAGTTGCAGCATTTTGCACTAATTGGAGCCTCCTAGTTGGGAGACCAATGTATAGAGCATTACAAAACCAATCCATTTTTTCTTTAAAAATTTTTAAACAACAATATTGCAACTATATCCACTGTAAACTAGACATGATTCTCAGCAGGAGTTTGTAAGGGTTCTCAAAAACATGTACATGACAGGCTTAAGTGGTTAGAAGTCAGTGAAGGGACAGGCTTTTCCTATGCTCTTACATAATCCTGGGTATGAGCTCTGATTCCAAAATGAATGCAGCCAAAGGACTGTAGTACAAAAACTAAGTTATGTTCTCCCTCCCTTGGTTTGAGTTTTACATGTCACAACTAAAGACAAACTAAAACAAGAACGCCCAGCTTCTCTTCCATCCAATTCCTATTCTATTACAGAAAAAAGTATATTATATCAGTCCACATGGTGAAGCACTTCTAATGCAGGATGAGCAAAAGTTAACCACACAGATAAATCCCCAGACATTTGCCCAGCACTGCTTATCTGGCAAAACCAAATGTCTAACTATGTATTAGATTTTTCCTGGGTAGATCCCTGGGTCAGATCACAGAGGTATTCTGGCCGCTCCATGCTTCTCAGCCATGGGGGGGTCCAAGAGGCTTAGATCCTTTCTCCTCTGTGCCATTGTCCCACAGTGAATCTGTCCTGGGGAGAGTCAGTATTTGTCCCATTGGAAGCTGTGCATGAACTGATATGGCTAAAAACTTACGGGGCATGGAATGGCTCCCCAACATTATTTGCAGTTGGAAAAACAGTCAACCCCCTTCTCTCGTCACAATGCAGTCCTGATCTGAAGCCATCCCTCATGAACCTGGGAACCACAAAAATTTCAGAAAACATCTACGAACCAACCTAGGGCCATACCTGGGGGAAATGTAATACTTACTTAAGCCAAATAATCTAACTCATATGAAGTCCACTCTAAGTAGCTAAGCCTAATGAAGAATGCATCCCTCCTATGATTTGCAGCCCCAGTGCTACTAACCATGCCAGGATACTGTATAAAATGGGCCTTTGTGCTCCCATAGTTGACATAAACAGCCATGCTACATTCTGTAAGTTGGGGGTGGGGTGGATGAGCTGCCCAGTTGCTTCTAAAACTTGATATTACACACTTGCTCAAAACATTTTCATGCCTGGGAACGATCACAAAACCCCAGCTGTCCCTCACATCTGGCAAACCAGCTTACCAGCTCCCGAAGCAGGGGGAAAAAATCACATCATGATCAAATCCTCCTACAGAAAAAAATTATAATTACCAAGCTTAAGCCTTAAGGTGTACACCTCCTTTTGCTGAAATTTTGACAGGGAAGGATTCTTTCTTTTTTAAAAAAAAACATTCTCGTATAAAATGAACGTACTGTTCACAAAACAGACATCAGACACAAGTGACTAAGCATAACATGTAAACACACACAGGCGGATGGGAATATCTCCCTAAGGTTTTGTTTAAATATCAGTGTGGAGACAGACAGAGATAATTAAGCATGTAAAGTGCTACTCTAAGTAAGCAAATGCCTAATAAACTAAAAGACTGGAGCAAAGTGGCGATGTACTGCTCAAAAGGGCAGCACATTCAGAAAATGACATGAGCAGAAATTTCACTACAAAAGCAAAGCAATTAAATGGCATGAGGAATTTTAATTAATAGAGGAGCACTGGAGTAGAATAAGGTGCTATGGAATAAACAGGCTCTCACATGAAAAAACACTGACAATGTTGTCAGCTGAACACGCACATCTTCCAGAAGAAGGCTGATCTTTATTATGGGGGTGTTATAATTGGCATCTTCAGTGCTTTGACATGCCCCAATCCAAGAACAATTACATCTCTGATATTCGCTGCAGACATGGGAATAAGATAAGCGACTACAGTATCGGGCTCTTCTTAGAACAGCAGGGGGTAAATGGGAAAAAAACTACTGGAAGACTTGGTTTTATTAGATTAAGAGGCTTCCATTTGACCACAGAAATGCATAAATTCACATCCATACTATGTTTAAGCCTTAATTAGCAGAACTAACAATCTCATGAACTCTTAGACCCTGTATCTCTGCTTTCACTGAAGTTAAGTGCCAAAACACATCAGACTTGGACAATGAGTATATAAGCTCACCCAACACCATAGACTTGAACAAAGTGGCAGAATGAAGAAATACCAGTTATGAGGACTAGCTTTGCTATCTTCTCCCATCACCAAGAGACCACTTGGGAGAAAGAACATGTGCTATGGCCTCTTGTTCTCTCCAGAATGCAGTAGGGGGACCAAAAGTTCCAAGATGTATGAATTCTAGCCTTTGGAATACCCTAGACATCAGCCTTTATGTGCCCTAAGATTTCAAAGGCCACAGTGATATCTAGTATTTCCAGGGCTTTTTTTCAGGGGGAATGCGGGGGAACGGAGTTCCGGAAACTCTTGAAAATGGTCACATGGCTGGTGGCCCCGCCCCCTGATCTCCAGACAGAGGGGAGTTTAGATTGACCTCCGCGCCACTGGAGTAGCGCGGAGGGCAATCTCAACTCCCCTCTGTCTGGAGATCAGGGGGCGGGGCCACCAGCCATGCGACCATTTTCTCTGAGGGCAACCCACTGAGTTCCACCACCTCTTTTCCCAGAAAAAAAGCCCTGAGTATTTCCAACTTCATAGGCCACTGAAACTCACCCTTTTAACTTTTCCTGAGTTCCAGAAAGTGGTTTTGGAATTAATCCTAGACTCGAGAAATGGGACCTATAACGCAGCACATTGATAAGATACCTCCTTTGGCAATTAAGCATAAATCAAACAACATTTGGAATAGAGTAGTTTAGGAATTCAGGGAAGCACCTGCTCAAGATGAGTCAAATTTCAAGGTTGTACACTTTTCTTTCTGGATTCCAGAGCTATGGCCACTACTAGTGACATTGCTATGAGCTGTTGCTAACGTCCAAAGATTTAGAACAAGGAAGGATGTTGAACATCAACATGCAGTCACCCATTGATTTCTGCAGTACCACTATGGGCTATAAATATATGTCCCTGTTTTACAGCAAACCACCCCATTGATTCATCTAGCCTAGCACTGTTTTCCCATGCAATCCTTTAGACAGACATGTCAGGAATTGAACCTGAGACCTTCTACCACAAAGCAGATGGCTCTACCACTTAGCCACAGCTCACCAAGCAGAAATGATTCACGCTATTTTTGCCACATTCCTCAGGCATCATGCATGCTCAGCAGACTGGGAGATTCCCTGCCTGCCTAGACATCTTGTAGTCATGAGAATCCCCAGCCTGATGACTATGTCACATCTTGGAACAATCTTCAAAAGCGAGTCAATATATTTTTAAAATCCTTTCAACATCTAAAAAAACCCTGAATGCATGACAATCAGAGGCAGCTTGGTTTGGAAGGAGACTATGTTTGCTAGGGCTGCAACTTGGGAAATTCCTGGAGATTTGTGAAGGGTGGAGCCTGGGGAGGGGGAGTTAGGGAAGGGAGGGACATCATCTGGGTACAATGCCATAGAGTCCACCCTTCAAAACAGCAGTTTTCCCTAGAGGAACTTGTTTCTGCAGAGATCAGCTCTGATTCCAGGAGATCTCCAGGCCCCACCTGGAGGTTGGTAACTCTGGTTCTTGAAGCTCAGCACTACTCTTTTCTAGTAAACAAGTCTTGACTGGATTCTGGCCAAAGAGGAAGAAGGCCTAGTACCAAGAAAGGAGGATCAAAGGGGTTAATAGAATCTCTTTTGTCCAGCTGCCATATTGTATGGTTATGGTTCATTGTTTCACTTAGTCGCAGCATAACACTTGCAAAAAACTGCCAGCTATAATACTTACTCTCTAATATTGTAGAGATGAAAATAGTGAATCCTTGAATACATACAAGACCCAAAACCAAGGATCACTGCCTAACCCCAACGGTGCCTGTCACAGCCTGCCTTGCTCAGGCTTCTGAAACAGGCTAATAATATATTAAGTATAAAAATCTCCTTAGTTAAAAATGCGCAATACAATATTTGTGTGTGTTATGTGCCATCAAGTCACCTCTGACCTATGGCAATCCTATGAATGAGAGACCTCCAGAATGTCCTATCATTAACAAACTTGCTCAAATCCTGCAAACTGGAGGATGTGGCTTCTTTGATTGAGTCAAGCCATCTAATTTAGAGTCTTCCTCTTTTCCTACTGTCTTCCACTTTTCCTAGCATTATTGACTTTTCCAGAAAATCTTGTCTTCTCACGATGTAACCAAAGTACGATAGTCTCAGTTTGGTGCCTCAAAAAAACTGTCTATTATAGAAATACTGCTATTCAAACACATCCAGCAACATTTGCTATTTGCAGAAGTGGGTTGGGGAAAGGAAAGCAGGGTATATCAAGATTAGACATGGACATGAACCAAAAAAAATAACAAACCTGCAGTTCGTGGTTCGGTGCCAGCGACGAAACCGAACCAATGAACTGCAACTAACATTTCCCACTGACGAACCTGTTCAGGGTTCGTGGTTCAGGGGCTTCAGAACGCCCCCCATTGGACTTAGAGAGCCCATATTCACAGGGAGTGTTTAGCAGGCTATCCTCCAGCCAGCACCCCAGTTTGGTCAAGATTGCAATAGGGATCTTGGAGTTATACCCTCTCTGATCCAAGGCCCCCAGGAAAATCGCACTCGATACAGTTGATGTTGGCCCAATGTACAAGGGGTCTACTCAAAGGGTTTGCAGGGATGAGATTGGAGTGCCAATGGCTACAGAACACCCCCCTCCCCCCTCCCTCCCCCAGGTGTCTTCTCCTAAGTTGTAACCACTTTGCAGCTCCATGATTGGAAGGAAGACCTGCCGATCAAGGTAAGCTGGGCTTCGATTCAGGTTTCCAGCGCGACAGAAGGAGTGCAGACAGCTCCATTTCCAGGGGAATTGATTGATGGCACCTGACTGTCTGGCTTCATGAACCGCGGACAGGCGCAACAAACCGGGCTTCTTACAAACGCTGGTTCGTTGGCTTTGGACACTCACGAACTGCCGGATCACAACCAGACAATCAGGCGGTTTGTGGGTTTTTAGCATTCGTAATGCGGTTCGTGCCCATGTCTAATCAAGGTGCATCCATTTCTCCCTCCCACCCTAGACCAGGAAGGGACCTGAAGTTTGAAGAATGGCCGTTGTAGCAAACACATACAAACATTAAAAGGGAACCACAACATGTGAGACAATAGAGTTAGTGATTTATCAGCAACAAGTATGAAAAAAAACAGGGACTGTTACTAAGAATAACATTTATGAAGATATAGATCGTTTTTATTTTTTTAAGGAAAAAACCTTTCTTTAGCCAAGAGGAAATGAACTTATACTGAGCCTAGAGGAAATAGATCTATGGTTCGATTCTTAAGTTGCCCCAACAGTTAATGTGGGAAACCCTGGACAGTAGAAGCATCATGTAGTGGCTTCTCTTTGTACAAGCAGCATTGGCATGGAGACGCAACATATTATGGGATGCTTTTGTGCAGTCAGGGACTTTGCATTACCCTAGAGGAAAGAGGGACACTGCAGCAGCTTTCCATGACGTCTAAGGGCAGGCAACTGGGAAAATTGGAGTTTGTTTCCTCCCGTACAAGCTGGGTTGATCAAATCAGGAAGCATTCAGTCAAGCTCTGCATGCAACAGGAGGAAGGAGGTGAGAAGAACAAGAGGAGCGCACAAGCACAGCAAACATGCCCTTGAGAAATCTGTTTCATTAGTGCCTGCCATAACATTCAACTGCAAGCTAAGAATTTTGCACGGACCAGTTGACTCTTCTGGTTGGTGATACAAATGTTCAGAATAAATTCTTGTTAATTTCAGAAGGTATGTGTGGCCATTACATACCCTCAAGTGAACACAGCAGCACATTGTCTTAAGCACACTCAGCACAGGGTGTCTCATTAAAAGAGCTATTGTTTAAGGTACTCAAGTCCACAGCTTCTGAAGAGCCACTTTCGCAACTACCATTAATAAAAAAAAGCCACATTTACTTCCATCTTTGCCATGAATAAAGACACTTCCCACCCTGTGGGGGTGTTGGCTTCCCTGCCCCAGCTCCCCTTTCCCACTGCCATTTGGAACAACAGTGGGAGAAAAAATTTAAATGGCCTATGGCATGACATCATTTCTGGGAAAACCCAGGAGTAACATCATGCCACTCTAGGAATCACTGGGAACTCTGTGGTTAAACCATATTTCTGGCAATTCATAGAAAGGTGTGGTGTCACTTCTGGGTTTTTCCCAGAAGTAACATCATGCTGTCACTGATGGCTGCTCCCCATATTACCTCAGTCCTGAGTCTCGCAGCTTACCCTTTATTCTGGCAACACCTGCAAGCTCCACCAGGCAAAGGCCTGTCCCTCTTTTCTGAAACACAGGGCAGGTGGCACACTGGGAACAGTGCTCAGATGAGCCACAGGTGGCATAACAAAGATCAATATGAGGCTCCTGAGCCAATGAGAGCCAGTTTGGTGTAGTGGTTAAGAGCGCAGGACTCTGATCTGGAGAGCCAGGTTTGATTCCCCACTCCTCCACTTGAAGCCAGCTGGGTGACCTTGGGCTAGTCACAGTTCTCTGGAGCTCTCTCAGCCCCACCCACCTCACAGGGTGTTTTGTTGTGGGGATAATAATGGCATACTTTGTAAACCGCTCTGAGTGGGCATTAAGTTGTCCTGAAGGGCAGTATATAAATCGAATGTTGTTGTTTTTGTTGTTATGAGTTATCACTGGTTCACAATGTATACCTAAAACTTAATGTGTGAAGTGGGCCTATCCCAGTAGAATGTCCAGAGTAGCTGGGGTTTTTTTTCCTATTCATTGCTCATCATCTGTTTGAAAGAATTTAGAAGACAAATTAATTAGGATGACATTAAATTGTTCTGTATATTGGACCCCTGAATAGAAATTAATTGCTTATTTATCTGTTATACTGATGGTGATTGTCAAAGGAGAACAGCCTCAAATGAGAGGTAGCAAGAACCCAAATACCCAACTTAATTGCATCTTTCTCAGTAGGAAGTTCAGTGGAATTACAGCTGCTATGACAACAAATGGAGGATGTGATGTCACAGAATAGTTTGAGTGACTATAATCGTATTGTTCTAGTATGTTGCTCTCCCTGCTTGCTAGAAACCCAGCAGAGATCTCATTAGGCACATTGGTCTGGTAATTGCTACAACTTTCTTTCACCATGAACTTCAGTTTGAAAAACAGCCAAGCCACAAGGCTACAGCTAGTGATGAAATAACAAAGGGAAAGTTCTTGTCCAATAACAGTTTAAGCCCACAGGGGACAGAAACCTGAACTTCCAGAGAAATCATTAAATAAAATCAGGTTTGCTGAGAAGGGTGGGGGAAGGTCTTGAAAAATGAATGCACTCATTTACGAAATGCTGAAAATTTGCAAGAATAACAGAGCATCAGTATTTTGCTTGGTATCATTCAAAATGCTCTCATCACTATCACATTCGGGTGGATCCTACTTCTTATCGTCCCACTCCATTGAGCAGTTTGAAGCTTTTCTATCACCGAAGAAGCTTCCCTCAAACTTAAGTAAACTTAAGTAAAATTGAAGGAAGAGCCATTTAAATTGGAGAAAGGCTCCTTGGGAGATGGTTGGATCCACCCCACTAATTTCTCACTGCGATTAGCAGAATTTCAGTCCAAAGATGTAGACCTTGTGCTTATCTCCTGTATATTGTAACATATCTGCTACAGAGAATGGGCGTTATGTCGTGAGTGGTTATGGGTGTGAGCTCTGAACTGGGAAGTCTGTGATTCATTTCTTTTTTTTTAACTCAAAACACAAATTGACTTGGTGGCCTCAGACATTCACCCAGCCTCACCTCATCCCCACTGGCAATATGGGGTTAACAGATGAACTTTACAGAACTCTTGTAAATGTTACTGAGATGATACATAAAGCGCTTTGAACATTCAGAGGCACATCTATTCAACAAAATATGTGCTGTGGCTATCTCAAGAGTATTCTTAGAAATTAGTTGCCAAAGTGCTAAGAATTCTCTCAGAATTTCCTGGCCTTCCACACTGAACTACTGCGTCCTGAAAAGAGGGGAAATAACTAATTTAAGCTTGTTGGACAGATATTTTTGTACTATGACTTCATTTAAGATTATAGGGTTTTAAATTAGATTAGGATGGGATTTTAATAGCTTGTTTTGTTTTTTTATCATCTTTGTTTAACTAATTGCTATTTTATTTGTTTTATATCTTATTTTCATTTTTAGCTTGCATTTCAGATATATGTTCTTATCAGTTCATTAAGAAGATTTTTTATCATGAAACTTCATTTTTTCTGAATAAAGAAGTTTGCAGTGCTTTCTTAATCTGTTATCCTTAGTTTCTGTTAACTCAGGCCTAACAGAAGAGGAACATAAAAGGGATATTACCCTGGACTAGGTCCTCATTCCTCCAAGGAAGTACAGCTAAGGCTCCTAAAACTGCTTTAGCAAACACTGGGAGATTTGGGGCGTAGTACTTTGCAAAGGTGGAGTCTGGGGAGGATGTAAATAGAGTTGCCAGGTCCCCTGATGCCCACACCGGGGGATGGGGGTTGTGGGGGGGGGCATGGGAGAACTTACCTCATGCACATGCTCCAGAGAACCTTCTTGTCGTGCCATGAATGATGTCATTCCTGGCATGACAAGGAAGTGAAAGTCCCCCCCATGTGGGGGTGATTTGATAATTCCTTGTGTTCCCCCCCCCCCCATCAGCCAAGCAAGTGGTAGTAGGGGACAAAGGCTGGGAGCAGGAGATCCCCACTCCCACTAGGGGACTTGTAACCCTAGATGTAATAGCACTTCTGGGTGACCTTATAGTGGGTGACCTGGGTGACTTACCCTAGTCTCTATTATCTTTACCAGGCATCTCCAACCTTTTTGAGCATGCAGTCACCTTTGGAATTTTGAGGGAGGGGTGGTGAGTGCCAACCCAAAATGGCTGCCATGGGACTTGGAGCCAAACCCAAAATGGCTGCTGTGGGAAGTGGACCCAAATCCAATACCTACCTCCTCACTTTGCAAAAGAATCACGAAAGGAGAATAAAAAGAAATGAACGAAATCCTGAGGGGAGGAGAAAAGGAGACAGGGGAATTAAAAGGAAGGAAGGAAAGCCAGAAGGGGGAGGGAGAAAGAGACTAGGGAATTTTAAAAATGAAGGAAATCCAGAGGAGAGGACAGAAAGAAAAGAAGGAAGAAAAAGAAAGGGGAAAAAACATAGGGGGAGGGATGGAGAAAGAGATTGGGGAATAAAAAGAAATGAAGGAAAGCCAGTAGCGAGGGAGAAAGAGAAGGTATAATAATAATAATAACAACATTCGATTTATATACCACCCTTCAGGACAACTTAATGCCCACTCAGAGCGATTTACAAAGTATGCTATTATTATCCCCACAACAAAACACCCTGTAAGTTGGGTGGGGCTGAGAGAGCTCCAGAGAGCTGTGACTAGACATGGGCATGAACGGGTGGGGGGGGGGCGACAAACACTCTGTTCGTCGTTTGTTGCCATCCATGAACAACGAATATGGACGAATATGAACTGTTCCCGGACATGTTCGTTGTTCGTTGTGTGTGGGGGCCAGAACCCCCCCAACCCCCCCCTTAGCCCCCCTCCCCTCAAACCCACTTACCTGGCCCTTTAAAGATCCCTCTAAACTATCAGCTGGCAGAAGGCGAGGGGATTCCCCCCTGCCGCCTGCCAGCTGATTGTTTAAAGGGCCCTGTTCTGGCAAAAACAGCAGTGTCTTCTGGCAGCTACTTTGAGGGGTTACAAAGGGACCTTCCCAATGTCCAATACTCACCAAATTTGCAGGGGACATAGTCCTCACTGTCTTCTGAAGACCCCCCAAGTTTCAGAGAGATTGCACCCCCAGGAAAGGCATGATCCACGGGTCTCCCCGTTGGCTGTCATTTTCTCTTCACAGTGGCAAAAATGGGACTCTCTTCTGGAAGTACTTTGAAGGGTCAAAGCCAGAAGGAAAGCCAGAAGGAGTTCAGGCAGAGTCGAGTCCCTGCTTATTATCATAAAGGGCCAAGCTACACATGACGAATGACACTTGAATGGCAAGTGTATTTCTCCCTGTTCACTTGCCCTCCACTCAATCCACTTGCCGTTCAAGTGTCATTCATCATGTGTAGCTTGGCCCAAATTTACAGCAGATAAGCTATTATATAAGACTAAAAAATTATGATCTTCACAGCTAGAACTGCAAGCTAAAAATCTAGTCCCTAAGAATTGCTTTTTTGAGGCATCAGCTTAAGTAATTTCACATTTCGGTTCTAGTGTAAGACAACCTTGACAACACCACTAGCAGTAAAATTCTAAGCAGAGTAACTCCAGTCAAAGCCAATTGAAATCAGTGGGCTTAAAATGGAGTAACTCCACTTAGTATTTCACTGTTGTTTGGTAGCTCTGTCCCTAACCCCTGCGCCATGTCTGCAATGTTTCCCTAAGCAAGAGCCACTAACTACCACTTTTGCATGTTTCAGATCACTTTAAATACTCTTGTTGGCCCTAGAGAATCCAGGGAGGCTGGAACCCATAAGGAAACAGAAACAAGTTTCCCAAGAAACTAGTACAGCTTTTCAGACTGATAATTCCCCTTTAGGTGTTATTTTCACCATACAGTTTATGACTGGCAGTACCAATCAGAATCGGATCAAGAACTAAAATTATAAGTTGACTTGTCCATGAGTTAACCTGTGGGAAATGTATCTGGTACAGACAGGAAAAAAAACACATAACACAACATCCTTTTGCCTTTGCAATGCCATAAATCTTAGAGTGGGGTATGTATTACAACACAACACATACATTGCTATCATAAGACTTATTATAAGAACAGAGTCTCTTTTTTCCAGTACAAAAATAGCTTCATTACAGCTCAAGGATAACACATACCCCTCCCTGTAAAATAATTATCTATTAAGTCTCTCTCTCATTCTTGCTATTCTTGGAAGCAAATGTCATTCTTAGAAACTTCATCAGTTTTCCCACTTTTTGAATGTTCTAAATGGTTAGATCTTTGCATGGAGGAAGAAATCTAAAATCTACAGTTATATAACAAACAAAGCTTAAGCTAAACACAAAGCAATCCTTTCTGAACAATGGATAGTATTCTTTTACAATCTTTTCAAATCTTCTACTTCATAAAAATAGGTTTTCTAGGCTGTTTTGTAATTATGTTCAGTATCACCATGCTATTAAAACAATTCTCTCTAATATATAAAGTACACTAATTGTATTATGCAGACAAACCACAATTACTGGAAAGATACTAAATTCAATAACTTGTCACACACAACCATTCTTCCTTATACATACAACCAAGGTAAATAAAGCTTGTAGAGAGCAGACCGTGGAGACCTGGAAAGGAAAGTATCCTTCAGTTTGTTTTATATAAAGGTTAAGAAAATGCTAGCCTTTAATTCATTTGAAAGCTACCAGTTGGATGGCCAGATGTTAATGCTGACCCCCCCTCCCCAATTTTCCACTAATACACAATATCAGTAGGCACTTATAAGCCTTGTTCTGCCCCAATCACACCTAAAGGGAAGCAAAGGAGTTGCATTTTTAGATCAGAAGGGATGTGTGGGTCAGGGGAGCTAAGCCACCTCCAACAAGGCTGGCAAGAACCATCATGGGCCCCTAGATAAAGATTCCCTCTGGTTCAGGTTTCTAAGCATGGCCTGGCAACCACAGGAGACATGGGAGGTGGCACCATTAGTAATGGTGTAAGGTCACTTCTGAGAAAAATCCAGAAGTAAAGCCATGCCTCTCTAGGAATCACCAGAAACTCTATGGTATTAACATAGTGTCCAATTATTTCTAGAGAGGACTGACATCACTTCCACGTTTTCCCCAGAAGTGATATATGCCACTGCCCAATGGAGATTTTTCTAGATTATTTTTCTCCCACTGGCTGCAGTAGCAGCAGCAAGAAAGAGGAGCTGGGGTCAGGGAATGCCTTGAGCTTGGTAGCTCTACCTCTGGGCCAGTTTACACACCACCCAGCCTCAGCCAAATCATAACATGAAAACATCTCTCATTACTGAGGCTCCCAGGGTGAAAAGGATTCTGGGAATTTTGTCCCCCTAGTGACACCCTTTCAGCAGCCCCTGCCCTCAAACACTGCTGCTTATCTCCCCAGTCCTTCCCTTGCACTGTTTTCCCCAGCCAAGCTCTTTTCTGGTCTCAGATGAGGCAAAAACGACACTGAATGCTGAGAGTTAAGCCATGGATAGGTGGAGAGCTTAATACCATTACTCAAGCATCCCTTTTCAACTGAACACCAGAATCTACTCCAATTTACAGATTATTAAACCTGGCTGTGCTAAACAAAATGATCCACCATGGTCAGTTTGGCCTCTCTTTGTCCAGCATGGATCTTTTTACTCAAACAGCTCCACGTAATTGGAAACAGGAAGTGTCAATTAAATTACATGGGGATTGGCATCTTTCAGGATTCAGGAATAATCTGGTTCCTCTTTGGAACATATTTGCTTTCAGATACAAGAAATTTGCAATCACAGAACATGGCATATAATCATATGTGCCTTACACCATGACAATTGTTAAGAAGTGAAAACAGGAGTTTGTGGGGGAATGCCTTCAAAAGATGTAGGGCAATGATCCCCAGCATGGTACCCAAACGCACCACGGTACCCACCAATGTGTTTCCTGGTACCCACTTCCTTCATCTCCAAAGTATTTTGTCCAAAATTAAAGCACCATTCCTGGTTTTCCTCCACTTCATGAGAACAGTAAGTGCTAGGGGTGTGCATAACGAAAAAACAAGCCGAAAATATAATGCAACTTACGGAACAGGGGAACAAATTCAGAGAATGAGGCTATAACAGCCCCCCCCCCCAAGTCTGTGTGTTTCATTTTGGTTCTTACCACACAGAGGCCACGCAGGCAGGTCAGGAAATGAGGCGGCCGTCTGGCAGCATCTTATTTTCCTTAACGGCAAGTCTGTTTGCACTCATCAATGATGCAACTAATTGGATCCAAAGGGGAGAGACTGAGTCCTCAGTGTTAACTCGTTTGGCGGGAAGCATGCATGAGTGCATTTCTTTATTCAGCGCTTTCTGGACAATGGTATTAGCATGAAGTGGCTTGTAAGGATCAAATTGCAAAAGGTTTGCTTTATGCCGGGGAAGGGAGTAGCAGGTGGCATGGTGCTGTTGGCGCCAGCATCACCATCGCCAGCCCTTTCTGTGCATTTTTATGCACAATGAAGGGAAGGCCAGAAGCATCCATGAGGATGGGCACACATGGGTTTGAGGAGGGAGGGGTCTCCTTCAGCCTCCGAGCCCCCAGCTACCGCAAGTGCTCATATTACATAGATTAGGGTAAAATTGGGAAGAAAATGTAATTATTAAAGAAGAGGAGGGTCCCAGGCATGTGCAGCTGGTTCATGCCCATTCAGTGGCCTTCTGCTGTTGCTGTCCTCTTAGTTGCCATGATGCCAGGGCCACCACTGTGACTAAAGAAGTCCTTCAAAGATAAGGGGTCAAGGAGCACTAAAGCCTTCTGGCTTTGCGGGCTTTTCTGATTAAACCTGTTAACTCAGCATTAAATGATGGAGGAGACAGCAGCCATGTGCTTTGCACACTTACACACGTACATCCAAGTCTTTCCAGAACAGTACTCCACATGGGAAGACTGATCTGGTCTGATTTTTTTATTTTCTGGCATACCACTGGGACTTTCTCATCTTGTCTTCTTGTGATTTCTCCTTTTTCCTTTTCATTCAACTCGGGGTTAATGGTTTTAGTTGAAAAGGGATACTGGCAGCCAGCAACCTGTCCAGTCTCCCACTTTTACTGGTTAAAAATAGGGGGGAAAGAGGACTAGCCTCCCTCTACTTTCCTTCCCGTGAAGTGAAAACTAACATCTAGCCCTCCCTTTCTCTGCACTTTTACACACAGTAGAAGGACAGGCCGGCAGATTAGGGTGAGGATTCACCCCTCATCCTGGAAATGAAACTACAAGTCACAGGGAAACATGGCATAACAGCAGGACTCAAATGTAATAATTTATTGGCTTTGTCACTAAAGCAGGATTTTTTTTTAATTTCACTGTGCTTTGCCAGTTGGTACTAGAGTGTTTTCCTGCTTGCACATCATGCTGGTGCCACTTTTTCAGTAAGTTTCCCCCCATTGTGTGCCCCTGGCAACACGCACATTCTTTGGGGTCCATTGTTGTGTGAGTTTTCATGTGATTGAGGAGAAACTCATTGGATTGATGGATTTGGGGACAATGCGGTTTTTGGTTAAGCATGAACAGACCCTTGTTCTCCAACTCCTCCAGTGTGTGCGTGCATGTGCACTGCACAACTGCTCAACACTCGCCTTGATGAGCACCTTCCCCAAGCATTCCTTAGGGCTCATAAGCACAGAACCCCATTGTTGCATGCTTTCAAACTTAGTGTGTCAATTATTTAGAGGGAGGGCCATCTTCTGTGCAATTTTGATGCCATTGCATACAAAAACAGCTGCCCCCGAGTCTTGTTTCCCTCCCTATCTTGAAAAAAAACACTGTGGGTGCAGCCAACACGTGTGACAGGAAGAAACTCATGAAAATGAAAAAAACAAAACAAATGGATCAATTCCAAGCTGGCACCACCCCAGCCAGAAGATACAGTAATGGAACATATTTGTCTCGGAACCCCCGGAACCAAATTGAAACAAAGATTTTCTCAGTGTACACCCCTAATAGGTTCTTCAGAAGTGCCCAGGGGGCATCACTGTTGTGTCTGCAGGGAACACTCATTTGGAAACAGCTCATCATTAGCAAAGGCTGAGATGAGAACTGAGCTCCAAGAAAACATGGTGAAGAACAGTGACAGGAGGAATCAGCACAGGAGATAAGCTACTGAACATGGGCAAGTGTCTTTATATTAAATCAGACCCATTATCTATCAATGCGAGTACTATCCATTCTGACTGGTAGCAACTCTCCAGGATCTCAGGTACTGGTCTTTCAAGTCACCAACTGCATGAAGGGATGAGCTAGTGTGAAGCTCTCATGGCCCCTTCTTACACGCCCAGGGTAATAAGGATTACCAATTTGGGGTCAGGAAGAAATTTTTCTCCAAGCCATATTGGCCAGGGATCATGGAAGTTTTTTGCCTTCCTCTGAGCCTACAGCTGAGGGAGAAGAAGGGGGATAGCTGTAAATTTCCTGCATTGTGCAGGGGGTTGGACTATATGACCCTGGGAGTCCTTTCCAGCTCTATGTTTCTATATTTCTTTTAACAGGAGATTCCAGGAACAGAACTTGAGACCCTCTGCATACAAAGCAGATGTGCTACCACTGAGCTAGAGCCGTATTATGAGACAGTTTTGTCCCAATGTGCTCAAACCCACAAAGACTGGTGCAATATTGTCATCAAGCTTGCCACTCCATAAACCTTGAAATGTTGCCTTATGACCAGATGAAAACAGAGGTGAAGGCTCTACTGTACATTTAACACATGTAAAAGACATCTTTGTGTAAAAGACATCTCACCTTTCCTACACAGACCTCCTATTGCACCAGGTCAGTCTCCTCTTTCACCCACTTTTTCATCAACTCCTGTTTTTCGTTCATTGTCTGAACACTCTGAAATACCCTTCCTTCGGATAATAGCTTCTGGGCTTCCTGTCCATTAGTATCTGTAGATCGGGGAACTTCCTTGAAGTTCTGAGCCTGTCCCAAAAATCTACCACTGTGTTTTGGACTTGTGTGAGGTTTTCATAACAGCCAGACTGACAATGTTTTCTTCACACAACCACATTGCAAATATTCCAAGAACTTTGTTTCCCTAGCACTTGGAGTGTTTAAGAACATCTCGTGTGATCACACCAAGCTCCGCCAAATGGTGCAGTAAAATATAGATAATGCAACTCCTCTAATCCTAATAAGTCTATTTTCCTATACTACCATTTTCACAGTACCCATTATAGCAGTTCATGGATGTGGATGCAGAGTTCACCCTGTGCCCATTATGAGGACAGATAAGGCTGCCATGACAGAGTTGTCATTTGGAAGCAAACAGCCAAGAAGGGGGTCTACAAAGAATGGAAATGAGATAGATGCAGCTCCAGCTCCAAGAAATCTGTGTATAGAATTCATTACATTCCTGCCATGTGAGCATGTACTCACTGTACAGATTTGCTTCAAAGTAAAATATTCAGAAGTTAGCCACCTGTTCATGTTTCTCAAAGGATGCATCACCCACTTAATTTAACAATACACTGAAAAGTATTTGCAGGTGGGCATTTTGCATTAGAGATATGAATTGCCCTGGGGCTTTGCATTTTGGAGAGGATAACCGAGATAAACCCTCATCATTCCCATATAAAACCATGCCAACTTTTCAGGATAAAGTCTCCTGAATTACACACCAAAAAAAAATACACCTTGTTTGGACACTTTAGACACAGTCTGTATTCTGAAAGATGGTACACCATCTGTTAATGAGTGGCTGAAATTCTCTACCTCCTACATGTGTGCTAGATTGACAGAGCATAAATGTGCGGCTGATCTCAGTGTCAGCAGGAGAGCTGCTGTAGCATAGTGGTTAAGTGGCTGGACTGCAAATCAGCACTCTGCTGGTTCGACTCCCATGACTGCCATGAACTCTGCAGGTGGCCTTGGGTAAACCACTCCTCTCAGCCCCAGCTCCCCAGCTCCACTGGGGGGATAATAATAACACTGACTTCATTCACCACTGTGACAGGAGAACTAATCTGTCCAGAAGGGTGGTATATAAACAAGTTGTGGTTGTGGTTGTTAAATATGGCATAAGGGCTTACATTATTTTATTTAGGATATTTCTATACCACCTCTTCAGAGTCCTGCTCAAGATAGCTCACAATTAAACCCACAAGATAAAAAAGAAGTGATTAAAAACAAGTGATTGGACATTAGCAGCTTAAAACTATCCATAAAACAGAAGCAGTTTGTTTAAAAGCTGATAAGATTAAACCACAAAACAAAAGCCTGGGTAACCAGTTCTATAGGTCTCAGTACTCAATCAATAGTCTCCCTCTATGACATCATTAATGACCTGTGCTTATTGAGACCTGTGGAATTGTATTTTGTATAGATATTTATTGTATTTATAGTATTTAAGGAGTTGGGATTAACTATTCACTGTGAGCACAGGGCACTTCACCATACCAAAAATTAAGAGTTAAAAATTAAAACAATAATAGCTTAATATACTCAACTGTTGGTGTTAGTTTCCCATGGAAGATGTATATCTTTACTTTGATGGTTCTCTTCCAGGGAGTTCCTTTAATTGGTGTGCTTGGCGAACCAGCTGGAGCTGATAAAAGGTGCTATGTGCCACGAAGGACACCCACATCTCCAACTGTAGGCCAGGATCGAGTAACACCCCAAGCTACAAACCTGCTCCTTCAGGAGGAGTGCAACCTCCTCTAGCACAGCCTGGCTCTGTAGTCCCCAAATAGCTTTCCCGTTGACCAAAAGCACCTCAGTCTTGTCTGAATTGAGCTTCACTGTATTGGCTCTCATCCATCCTCTTACTTCTCCAGGCACTTATTCAGGACTTCCACAGGCTGACCTGACTTAGCTGTTAAAGAGAAATAGAGCTGGGTGTCATCCACATATTGGTGTCGCCTCACTCCAGATCTCCAGTTGGCCTTTCTGAGAGGTTTTGTGTAGATGTTAAATGGTATGAGCAGGGCTTTTTTTCAGTGGGAACGCAGTGGAACAGAGTTCCGGCACCTCTTGAAAATGGTCACATGGCCAGTGGCCCGCCCCCCTGATCTCCAGACAGAGGGGGGTTTAGATTGACCTCCGTGCCACTGGCGCAGAGGGCAATCTAAACTCCCCTCTGTCTGGAGAGGGGCCACTGGCCATGTGACCATTTTTGCTGAGGGCGATTTAAACTTTAAAAACCTCCCCCCTTGTTCCAGCTGACCCAAAGTGATGTCATTGTGTGGTCCTGAGTTCCACCACTGAATTCCACCACCTCTTTTCCAAGAAAAAAAGCCCTGGGTATGAGGGATAAGATGGAACCTTGTGGGACTCCATAGCATAAAAGCCATGGGGCTGAGCAGCTGTCCTCCAGCAACACCTTCTGGTAAGCGGAACCACTGAAGAACAGCACCGCCTACTCCCAGCCCAACCAGCCTCTCCAGAAGGATACCATGGTTGAGAAAAGCCACTGAGTGGTCTACGGCAATCAACAGGTTAATACATGATTTGGTACACACTGGTGAGCATATGCTGAAGAACACAGGAGCAATGAGTTTGTGACAGTTCAATCATGGCCTTAATTCTTCTTTTGCAAGATCACAGACTACGTTAATTTTCTCTGTGTGCCAGGGCACCTCATGGCACCACCAAGGCTGCTGAAGTAAGCCTTCAAAAATTAGGCCACTGTGTTCGGTACATTTATTTATTAAATTTATAGTCTGCTTTCCCCGCAAGCAGGCTCCGAGTGGATCACATCCGTTTAAAAGATATCAAATAAAACAGATAAAACTGGTAGCATAAAAAGCAGCTACAATTTACAGATTCACCGCAGCAGCGCACATTGCACAGTCCTGTATACAGTCATTTTGGGCCAGCAGGGGCCCATCTACATCAATTAGAGCAAAGAGGCTGTGTGCAACATACATCTCCTCTATATGGGCAATAACATCATCCCAACTGAGGGAGTAACGATGCAGAGATTCCCTAACATAGCTTGTGTTACAGCTGATAAGACAGGGGAATCACAGAAATGCTACCATTGCCCACAAAACACTAATTTGACAAAGTGGAAAAAAGTACTCTAGATTGCACAATAGCTCTTCATTGTACTCAGTGCCTCTTCACTGGCACCACTAAACACATTGCTGCCCCCATTCATGGCTGGTTCAAGGTACCAAGCAAAGCAAGGTACACTCATCGCCTTCTCCACATCCCCATCAGCCTGGTCCAACCTGCCCCCTACAATGTTGCTGCAAGGGCTCAGGAGGACAGATCCACAAGGTGGTGCCTGTTGCCTCCTGCACTACCAAGGGGCAAGCTGAGTCTCTGTTGTGTATAGGCACCCTTCGCATTGTGCCTCCCCAAACAGTTGCTGAGTTGCCTTGGCTGGAGAATTGACTCCAGTTGAGGTTGCTTGAGACAGCACATTACTTTCACAGTTGGGAGGTTGTGAATCACTTGGGAGAATTCAACTCTCTTGCGTCATTTGTCCATAATTCCTGGAGAGAATGACAACCACCTGCAGATATAACTGTCCTTTTTTACCAGCCCCTATTCAATGATACCAGTCCCCCAAAATCCACTGGCCCAGAGCAGGCCCAACCATATAGCCAAGCTAGATGGATGTCTATGGCACCAGGCTTTAAGAGGCCTCAAATCAGAGGGAAGGTAATTTCTTTTCTTGATTAAAAATATACATATGAATATGTTTCCTCTTAGAAACAGAAGTGTCATGCTTCTCATTTATCTCAGTACTGAATGTGAAAGGGAGGGGTGTTGCCAAAGTCATCATTTGCGTAGGGTGCCCTGCACTTGGGACAGCCCTGCACTGTCTAATTATTCTCTTGCGAGGATGTCTTTGTTAAAGTTTCCTATCGCACCCGTCCCACATGGGCATTGTAGTGCTTTTACACACTTGACGCATACATTCTCATAGCTACTTATCCAGACGGTAAATATCGCTGAATGCCGTTGAATTGCAACTATTCTATACTGAGAGATTAAGCAATTTGTTTTCAAAAGGAAGCTGATGTGGTCAGTGTATCCACACACCTGTTTTCAGAAGCGAGTGCAGGATCAGGCTTTTGCAGAATAAATGAACACAACATATGGCAAGCAGCAATAACGACGGAGGGAGGAACAGCTCACAAACTGACCCTTGGTGCAAGAACAGAGGTGTTATAAATACTTTACTCTCCCTATTTTCATCTGTGACATGTTGGCAAGTATGCATCATACCTCTCAGCCTTGAGATGCTGGGGATAAGCAAAATCTACTCGCAGTGGAAAAAACAGACTGATTCAAGCTGCTTTTGTACAGGGATTTCCCCCCAGGTGGAAAACAGCGTGTCCCCTCCTTCGGGGGGAAACTTTCACAGATGCCATGCTCTTTTCGCTCACAATGTGTGGGGCTCCTGGGCTTTTCTTTTTAAGCCAGAGCAAAGGAAAACCCTCCTGTGCTCTGACTTAAAGGGGAAATGGCAAGGTGACGGTGGATAGAATTTCTGTGTGGAAGGCCTGTCCACAACCAATCCAGGGAGGAAACAGAGCCAAGTTCTGATTTTCAATCCTCCCCCAGTCCCCCAGCCATCAACCATGGCACCGCCCAAGAGTGGCCAGCCAGCCAGCTGGGACCCCTGGAAGTGAGTTGGCACAGTGACCTCACTTCCTGTTACAAAAAGATTGATGCGCTCCCATTCTCCCCGGGGTCCAGTATTGTTCCGTACTCCATTTGGCAACTCTACTAGGGAAAGAAGATTCCCTCAGTACCTTAGACTCTTCAGTGACTGCTGCTGGAGGATCAAAGGCAGGAGGGTCTATGCAGCTTGCTTCTTCAGGATGCCTTTCAGGCCTGGCTAACAAATGCCAGGGAATGTGGTAATAGAATGCTGAGGTGGTGGAATGGTCTGCTCCACTTCTGACAGCAGATGAATTCCAACTTTAAGCATTCCCACCTCATTCTCCTGCCCATGAAAATCAGGCTTCAGCTCTACTACAGCACGAGCAAAGTAAGAAGACTTCTCCAGGTCTACAGGCATTTCTTTGTTGCTAGTTGGCAAGAGGAGTTCTATGTAATGTAAAAGTACCTCTGAAGTTGGAGGTCTCTCTTTGGACTTCTACCTTTCAGCTGTTTGTTAAAACAAGTATGGTCTGACTGTCATGTATGGATGGGCTTCCTATCAGTCACTTGCATCATGGTATAATGTTGTCCTGTTTAGAAAGGACTTTGGTTTGATACAACCTGCATAAGACTTCAGGTCAGTGAAAACCAGATGCTTGATAGGGTTGCCAACTCTGGGATGAAAAATTCCTGGAGATTTGGGGTGGAGCTCAGAGACGGTGGAGTTTAGGAAGGTAACTCAACTGGGTATAATGCCATAGAGTTCACATTCCGGAGCAACCATTTTCTCCAGGGGAACTGATTTCTGTCATCTGCAGATCAGCTATAATTCTGGGAGATCTCCAGGCCCAACTATGCTTGGAAGGATTTCTGAGTTTAGGACTCTAGAACTGCCATCATTGGGTCCACCTGCCTAGTAGATCCTTGCCATTCACAGATACACGACTTTCAGTTTCACCTATTTGCAGTCTGATCATTTACTCCAGCCTGTTTTTACTCCCACCACGCCATCTTCATAATTATTTCACATCGCAGGACATTTGGTTGTTTTGCTATTGGGAGGCAGCAGGTGCCATTCATGGAATTCCCATGAATGGTGAGGGAGGGTCTGCCTTATTGACAAGGTTGATCCAGGTAAACAGGTGCAAGTGTCCCCTGTGTGTAATCAGAAGACACAGGAAACATGTTTAATCCCCTTGTAATGAACTGCCATGTAACCTGAAAAAACCTGACATGGGATTTTATGATGTCATGGAATATATAGCCCAAGAAAAATGACTGTTCTTCCTTTCCTATCCTCCAGAGGAAGACTTCAGAATAAAGCCAATAACATCTATGTTCAGAGCCTCTCTCCATTTACAGCTCTCATAAGAAGGGAATCTAATGCTGGGATCTAAATACAGGAGTTTCCCATGTATTTACTTCAGACATATTGGAAATATTAAGTTTTCTTCCATTCACCTATAGGCACAGTTTCTCTTGCTCAAGTCCATTGGCCTCAAGCACACAGAACCAAGTATGAAACTGCTTCTTAGCAGTGCCAGGCTTACACAAACTGTCAGAAAATTCAATCTCAGCTGATTAGGATACGTGCAAACATTTGGAAACATCCTTATTTTCTGTCTTCTGGATGCATACACTTTTTTGCATGTTTAGCCAGTTTATGAAACATGTTTCAAATTTCACCTCAGCCATAAACTCACAATGTGGCTTTTGGAAACCTCTAGGAATGTGCATTTGGAAATTAGAATGCAAACAAGAGTGGCAAACAGGAAAGAGTGTGGATAAACAGGTTGGGTCCAAAGTATCTGAAGGACTACCTCACCTGTATCAAACTTTCTGGGTCTTGAGATCATCTGGGAAGGAGTTGCTACAGGAACCTGTCATTTCAGAAGTTTTGCTAGCCCCATGTGGTAGGCTTCTTGACTTTTCCTCCTAGACTTTCAAACTCCCTCCCAAGGAGATGTGCATTATTATAGGCTTTCCACTTCCAGCAAAGCACATTTTCATTCTAAAAAGCTAAGATATGAAGAGCTGTATCTATGGTTTTGATGCAATGTTGGTCTTCAGTTTTGATTTTTAATATGCAGTGGCATTGTATGTTTTATTATAAAATACACTTGAGCATATAGCAAATAGAATGGCAGCCTTGAAATTTTCTGATAAGGATGTTTTCCAACTCAAAGAGTAAGCAAAAGCTTCTACCAAAGATGATCAGAAACAGTTTCTGTTTTCCACCAAGTACTGTGTATCCCCCACTGGTCTGACAAAGTCTTCTTCATTATACAAATGGTAGGGCCCTATATGCTTCTATTTTATTCTCTGCTCTGGTTTGTGATTGATTACAAAATAACAAACATTTTACTTGGCATGCTTCTGAAGTAGGCTATTCCATTTGGGAGTGGGGAATAGAGGCAAAGGCTACACAAATGCATCCACTATGGGGCAACTACCTGTGGGGAACAGTAACAAGCATTTGCATTTCCTCACCAGAAAGAATGCAGCTTTGGAAGGGGTAGGTAGAGGCAAAAGTTCAGACTAGCCAGATTGCATACTCATCCTCACCATAGTAGAACAGCAGTATAGCAAGTGTTTTATTTATACACCCTGAAGCCCAGCCAGAAAGCAGACTGGGAAGGGATAAAGGCTAAGGCTCTGTTCCCCCCCTCCCCACCACCACCACCACCTCTCTCCACCATGAAAAAATAAAGCCAAACTAGAGGAGACACATGAGATTTGGGATAAGGGAAGGTCTGGGATTTCTTCTTTCTGACCAATCAGTGAGGACTAGTTTTCTAAAATCTCTTGTCGTCTTAAGTTTCATGAAAAAGCAACCACATCACATCCTCAAAGGGAAAATAAAGGCAAGCAACTTCTCATTTAAAGAAAGTTGTGGGAAGAGTTCATTTTAATCCCCAAAAAACCCCAGAATGTGCAGGAGAAGGGAGCTAAACCCTGCTCCCTCCCGCATCACATTGCAGTGCTCAAAGCATTTTTCTTCCAGTTTGGCTAACTTTGGGTGCTCTATCTTGGCTGGGAACAAAATGCCTTGAGCACCAAAGCACGGAGGGGGGGAGGGTTTAACTCCCCTGGGCTCACATTTTGCTTAAAAATACGCTCCTCGGCCCTCGCTTTGGACATCTTCCTGTTGCAAGAATAGGCAACCTGCAGCACATGTGATGAACAGCTGCACACCAGATCATTTTCTGGTACTGCATCCATGGGACCAAGGGGAACCCCTAAGGCAGTAGCAATGCCATTGGGGCTACACTTGCTCCCAGGGTGTTGGGCTTTAAATGCAAGAATTACCAAATGCTGCATCCAGAACGTGTAAGGTAAAAGGTTAAAAACAACTGCCTGAAGGGAGGATGATTGACATGCTGCTTCCCCCCTCTCTGTGATTGGCCAATGAGAAGGTAACAAATTGGAATTGATAGGATTGTCTGGGGAGGGTCAGACTGGGAAGCCTCTGTGGGAGGAAAAGAAATAAAAAGTTTGCCCTAACTGGAACAGTTTAAGGTTGCTGAAAAGCTTTTAGTTGATGAACTTTTAGTGGGGAAAACCATAGCACTAATTTTACTCAAACAAGATAGAACTGGAAGCGTGTGGTTGGCAGGAGGAGTGGGTAGTAAGGAGATCCCTTCAGCCAAGAGAACAGGGTTACATCTTTAGCAGGAGAATAATTCCTGCCCGGTGTCTAGAAAGATGGTTTTGGCTCTGTGGAATATCCTGGATCCGGAGTAAAAGGAAAAGAGTGCTGTGCTGAAGTCAGAAAAACTAAGCTATGTAGTAAAATCTATGAACGAACCTTGTTTAAGTAACTTAAGTCTGAAACTACCAACCTCTCACTTCTAAGATCTGTAACTACTGAAACTAAGCTCTAAAAAGACTATTGTGCCTAAGGCTTGTGAAGTACCCTGTTGAACAAACAAAATTTTCCTCAGCTTTCCTTTCCCTGCCTACCTACATACCAACCCTGCCTGTTGAATAAATGTGTTAACTTTTTGAACTTTACTTAGCCTTTAGTGCCACTTCATTTTAAAGGAGACATGAGCTTCTGCTTTTCCCCTATTTAATTTTGGGCTGGGATATCAACCAATATGTTCCTGAAGTGTGGAACAAAAGAAATTCTAAGTTACACCCAGATACATGCTACCAGAGGCTCCCAGTCCTAGCAGACAACCTGATCGGTTTTGGAGGGAAAATCTGCCTCTCAGTGGGGGAGTGAGTGGGCAGGCATTTTATAGGTGTCTAGCTAACTGCAAACCTTCACTCTCACTCTTCCCCCTCTCTATTTTGTTTACCAGTTTACCAACATCTTCACGGGTATATATTACAGGTTCTTTGGCCCTCTGACCAAAAAGCTTGCCACCACCCCCATTGCACAGGCCTGCCTTTGTCCAGTGTACAAGTGAGAATATTAATTAAAAGGAAGGTGCTTCCTCCTACCTGTTTGAAATTTGGCAGGGAAGATCCCTTAGCTGATCAGTACAATCCCTGGAAAGTTTGTCCCAATTGGCTAGAAAACACATTCCAGCTGGAAATGCATTTCCCCATTGAAACAAATGAAAATAAACATTAGGCTAAAGAATCCCCAAATAACATTCCTGAGCACATCCCTACAAGCATCTCAATCTTAGCCTTCCCCCCAGACATATGGAGACATTGATACCAACAATACTACAGGGATGCTGTAGAGATTACTGGCGTAATGGTCATTAAGTCCTTTGCATACTTTAAGGTACTTTAAAATGATAAATATTATGATTTAGCATGTTTTTAAATTACTAAATGCATTACAGTGTATTTTATTGCTTGTAGTTTAATATGCTGTTTGAGAATGGATATCACAAAAGAGAATAAAAATATATTGCATGAAATTAAATACGAATTTTGGCATGAGTCAGCCAAAATGAAGCACTTTAAGGCTGCAGTCCTAGGTGTATACACTTAGCAGTAAGCCCCATTTTATTTAATTGAATGTATATTCCGCTCTCCCCGCAAGTGGGCACAGAGCAGATCACAGTATAAAAGTATAAATAATAAAATTTGGCAGCATAAAATATAAAATCAGCAAACAACAATACAATACTATAGAACAGCTGCACACGTATGAAAATCAGTTGGACTTATTTGTAGTAAGCATAGATGGGATCACTTATATTACTTATGAGGATTAAGTATCAGCTGAACTCTTTCCTGTGTCGATCTTTTGACTAAAAACTCCATAACAGAGACTAAAACAATGCAATTATTCAAAATATACACTTTAAAATTAAATTACATATGTTTGCATCCCCTAATGCACAGTGACTTAAAAACATTATTAATCTGAACTATTTAGTCTTTTCACAATACACATATAGTGTTTATGTCATACTTTGCTAAATCCAACATGAGTCCAATTACGCAATTACAACAAGCTTTTCTAGCAGCACAAGTTCTCAGTTTCAGGCAGCTCATAGAGGTAGTTTAGGTTAAACAACATCAGGTCTAAGCAAGGTAGAGTGCCATGCGCAAGACAGTAGAATGGCTAGGGCAATCGTTCTGGAAGTCCACCACCAAGAAACTTTAAATGATCCATCCCAACTGAAATTCTGGAATTATTCGCCCCAACTTCAATCCACAGGAACAATGAATGAGCACTCCATTCATCAGCATCTGGTCATGAAGGAGGCATACAAGTGAAGCCTCCCTAATCATTTGTTCTTCATTAATTATCCAGTTCGCTTCCAAAAGAAAATAAAGTCAGCAGGGAGAGCTTGTTTTGTTAAGATATACATGGATTTGCACAGCGGAGTTCAATCAGATGAAAAATTTCAAAGGAACAGCTTGCTTGGTTTACCCTAGGAGCCTAACCTTTGCACAGCAAGCCTAGCAAAAGAAAAAGGTGACAGCAGCACCTGTAGCATTGAGCAATTTCCCCCCTCCCTTTTCCTTTCTTCTACTAGCAAGATAATCAGAGCGGGGCAAACTGATGTCAGATTTTTAAAAGAGCTAGGGCTTCATTTGAGGCATGGGTCTGGAATCTTTTCTCTAGGGCCCAAATGCATTCTTAAGAACAGTGAGAGAAGGCAAGTGTTTCTCCAAACATGTGCAGAATGTGTCTGCCTAACAATAAATCACAGGGAGCCGTCACCTTTCTAAGATTAGAAGTAGTCAGAACGGCATGATTGGCATACAGGCCGGAGCTTCAAGACCTCTCATTTCTAGAAACAAACTGCTTGTTAGGGCAGAAATGAAGGGGGCATAATTGCAATTCAGGTCCTCTCTTTCCATTTCAGTGTCTCTCCCTTTCTCATGTAAAAAGAGCAATTTCAGGAAAGGGTTTGTTGACCACATCAAAACAGTACATGGTCATCGTGAATATCAAACCCTTGCTAGCTAGCTCAGCTCCCAAGTAAGAAAAACAAACTCAGAGTAACACAGTGCTTCTGTTCCATAGTTTGTAGGAAGGAAACGCCGTGATAAACAAAGTTGGAAATATGTAATCCTAAAAACACAGACAGGCTTTCCTGAGATAAGGGCTTCAAACGAAACCCAAAAGTTCTGCGTCTCTCTCAGCAGAAGCGGTGCCAAAACACAATGAAAGCATGGTTGGCAGAGACACGTTTCCTGAACAAAAGGAAGTCAATAAAAGCAGCAAGAGCACCACGCAAAGCAAAAAAAAGAAAAAGTTATAAGGCGATGACATCTTCCCAAAAGAGATTGGACACCTCACCTCCTCCATCCCAGCTTCCTACTCCAGACAGAAGAGCCACAAAAGAAACCACACACAAAAGCGCTCACCAATTGTGAAGCTATAGCCATCGATGCTGAAAGTGGCACTCCGGCATTTTTTAAATCCTTCTTTTCTGTTGCTCGGCTCCGTCATGGTGATCCTGCCGATAAGGATTCTAGCAGCAGCGGCTCAAGCTGCAGCAACAGCAATAGCAGCAGTGTTTCTCCCCTTGTGGGATGCGAGCTTTTCTGAGCCGGCAATTAGTTGCCCTTGAATCTCTCCCTTTGGCAGCACTCACAGCTGACTTCTTGCATCTCCTAACGCAGAGCGCTGAATCTGAGAGAGGCGCGCCAAGCAATATTTCTCCACCCTCTAAAGACTGTCACAACAGTGTGTTACTGTTACCTACTCAGAGTTTCTAACAACCAGTTCAGAGATTGCTGGGATCCAAACCCGGCAGCAATTAGTGTAACGGTCCTGAGCCAAACAAATCAAGCATATGTGTCACCCACCTGTGTAAAGAGTTCCAGGTATCCTTTCAAAGATACCGTGCTGCCACTGGAACAGAAGCTGACACTGGGAATTTATATAAGCCTGTTGCAGGAGATTTGCAGCCTAAACAGTTACCCACTCCGCACAAATGGAACTTGGCAAGGAATAGACCATTCTGGTCTCAAAATAGCAGAACTCTGGGAGCACCAAGTTCTCTTCACCGACTTAGAAGGTTTCGTTGAGAAACCTCTGAATAAAGATTGAGGGAAAGGATGTTTTTTTTTAAGTTGGCACTGTGATTTCTTTTATATTATAGGAGTACCAGGTCCAGTCCTCCTGACTCACAAATTTTGCCCAGTTCGAAAAGAACCAGATGGAGTGGGAATGGGAGTTTCAAGAAGAAAGCAGCCCTGAGAAGTCTCATCTCCACTCCACTTCCATGCAGGTCTTTCCCATGAAGGCCACCGATCTTTATTTTTTTTTAAGTCTGCAAAAATCACAGAATGAAACATAGTGGGTAGTTCTTCCCCCAAACCTGCTCCATTACCATTAAGAGCTTCGCGTAGAATAAATTTCCAATCCAGGTAGCGCAGATGAAAAGGCATACCTCACAAACTTCTGTTTTCACTGCACCCTTTATTAGTTCAGGAGTTCTGGGTTTGGAAATAGCATACAGGCACAATTGCTCCCATGGGTACCTAGCTCACCGCACCCTAAAGGGATTCTTTGTTTAAAGGGAGGGAATGAAAAAAAACAGTGGCAGGAGAAAAAGGAGCAAAAAATTGGCATCAAGTGTGATGTCAGAGGAAAACCCCCTGACAGCAGACACACTCATGTCCCTACACCACCCAGGACTCCCACCAGTTGTCAAGCCATACCTAGTCGCAGCTCTGTCGACGAGCAGTGGAGATCCTTGTGTAGACAGGTAGGCCTTCTCTAGAGGAACACAGGGCACCTGCAGAAGTTCCATCTTCCGTGCAATCAGTAAAGATAGCAGCTAGATCCAGCCAGCTTTTCCACTCAGGGCCAAGATACAAGTGACGAATGACACTCGAACAGCAAGTGGAGTGAGTGGAGGGCAAGTGAACAGGGAGAAATACACTTGCCGTTCAAGTGTCATTCGTCACTTGTAGCTTGGCCCTTAGTCTTACCCAATTCTCTTTCATACTACAGCCCCTGTAGCACACAGCTTTTAAAATTGTATTTATTTTCTTCATTTATACCCAGCCTTTCTCCCAGTGGAGAACCAAAGCTTACATCATTCTCTCCTCCTCCATTTTACCCTTACAACAACCCTGTGAAGTAGGTTAGGCTGAGAGTGTGCAACTGGCCCAGGAGATGTGAATGTGAAGCGGAAATTTGAACCTGGTTCTCCTAGATCCTGTCAGACACTCTAACCACTGTACATACTTGCCTTTGCACATGAAGATTCCCAGCCTACCCTTTTTCCTTCCTTTTTCACCAGTATAAAAGCAGCTTGGATCAAACCCAGCGGAATTTTGAGACCAGAATAGTCTATGAATTTTCCTTTGCATCTGACCATACTAGAAACCAAGGGTGATTTAATGCTCACAAAACAGCTGTTTGAAACCCAAACTTGCTTACCGTTAGCGGTCATATTGAGCCCTTCATATGATCACCTCAACAATTTGCTCACAATCAAAACAGGCAGCATTGGAAATAGTTTTATGTTTGCACTGTGGCAGCATTCAAATAGTAATTGGCCCAGTAGCTGCTGTTGACACATGCTCACAAATTATTTGGGATATGCATGCCCTCAGATCATCATGAAGAGATTGTGCATCATTTAAAATTAACTGTATTGGAGCTCATGTGCTGCTTTTTTGCAGTTCTGTAGTTGGTAGCATCCATCAAGTGGGGGGGGGGGGTGCTTCAAGCTTAACTAACTACAGGTGACAGTGTGAGAAACTGGACATATTTCCGATTGAAGTCAATCGACATTGGTAGCCAGGCAGGCCAAACAAGCAAGATAAGAATGCTGGAAAAAGAAAATCCGTAACTTTTTCACCCACTCCACCCCGCAGGATCAAGACAACCAAGGAAACCATCTTTTTGTGAGCTGAGGTTGCTTCAAAGGATAGGAAGAGGCCACAGATGGCAAAAGAGTGTGAGAATGCACATGTGCAGCAGAGTATCTGCAGTCAGGGCCCAAATGCTTCCATGAACACAAACAAAATACAGCAGAGCTAGAAGGCAGAGAAATCCTGTAGGTTCCTTCTGTCCCTCAGCACAGTAAAAACACTTTTCTCTTTTTTAAAGCATGCAATCAAGAATGATTGAAAATGGACAGAATGAAATCACGGTGATAACACACAAAGCCGTCATGACCCCATCGTGACCAAATTTGATTGCAATTAGCAGCCAAACCAAAAGAATAATCAAGAAAATCTCACCTATAGTACTCCAAAGTCTGTACTCCCTTAGGGAGAAGGGAGCGGGGGCTTGCCCCAGCAGTCAGTTACCCCAGTTTCGTCTGTTACCCTCATGAACCATCTCAGCTCTTTCAAAGGTCTTACAGCTCTCATCCCCCCACCTCATGAAGACTTGATCCTCCCTTGGTGTTGGCTCCATCCTGAAAGATTATCAGGGAGCCCTTGAAAGAATGGCTTCCACTTAGCCCTGCGGAGACGTCTTATCTCCTTTCATGGTAGAAAGTGCCATCAAGTGGCAGCCAACTTATAGCAACCCTACAGGCTTTCAAGGCAAGAGATGAACAGAGTTGGTTTGCCATTTCCTGGCTCTGTGTAGCAACCCTGGGCTTTCTTGGTGGTCTCCCATCCAAGAACCAATCACGGCCAACCTTGTTTATCTTCCAACAGCTGATGAGATAGGGCTAGTCTGTGCCATCCAGATCAGGGCTCTAAATTTCTTTACTTCAATGAATTTAGAAGGACGTAACTCCTTTTGATGGCACTATTAGCCCATCCTACTGGTCTGCTGCAAATATTTAATAATATTCAATATTAATTTCCCACAGGTTGTTCACATCACAACATGAATGGCATGAAAACTTGGAGAAAACAAGCGTTAAACAAATACATGACTAAAAAATTGTCACATATTGATCCTTTGTCACTATATAGCAATAGAGGGTTTCCAGTCCCATTGCCACCAGAAGATTCTCAGTCCTAACCTTTCAGGCCTTCAGAAGAAAGGAATTTGAAAAATGGAGAAAGCCACAGTGGGTATTTTTCTACCAGCCCTTGCTGCAGTTATAAGAAACTTGAGGAGAAGAGTTATGAAATGGCCACCCTCAAAAGTTCAAAGAAGGCATGATGGGTCCTCAAAGAACAGTGGGCCTAATCAGTTTAGGTCTTTATAAACATCTTGTAATGTACTTGCTCAAATCAGTACAGACAGAGATTACCTTCAAGAGATGATTACCTATTTTAGATCCTCTAAAAGTTAGCATGTTGACTATAATTCTTCACTTCGACTCATTAAGGTAAAATTACAGTTTAAAATCTCCCTACAAATGTGATGGGGCACTTTAAACCCCCTGGATTGGAATGCTTAGATTCGTCACCAAACCCCATTTGGTGGCTTGCAGGCACCAGTAGAGCTGCCATTTTGCTGCCTTTTGGAAGGACCTGTGGCTAGTGTCCAGGCATAGAGAGCAAGGGAATCACAACTTCCGTCACTCTTTGCAGTCATGCAAAGAGGAGCAACAGGATGGCCAAAGGAAGTCCCAAAGTGGGGCTGAGGATTCCTCCTTGCTTCTGCCCCTTGAGGTTTGTCCCTGCAGTACATCTCCTGGTACTCAGTTGCATTTCCAGTCTTTAGTAGAGGTGGGCACAGACTGGAAAACGGACCAAAATTTAACACGGACCAGGCTGGTTCGGTGTTCGCGAACCAGCGGGTCGTGGGACAGCCATTTTCCACAGACTTTTTGCCGGTCCATTGGTCCATGGTCCAGCGCAAGCTGTGCCAGGAGCATTTTAACATTTAAATCTCTCCTTGCTCCAGCTGACTGGTGAGCCACCAGTCAGCTGGAGCAAGGGGGTTAGAGTGCTTCTGGTGCCACTGGCAAGCAGCGCCAGGAGCACTTTAACATTTAAATCCCCCTTGCTCCAGCTGACTGACCGGCCCACCAGTCAGCTGGTCTGGGAAGGGGTTAAAGTGCTCCTGGCACTGGCCCCGACTAACAAACCAGTCAGTTCACAAACCGGTGCTGGCCTGTGAAAAGTTCATGGTCCGTGAAATGCCATGGACCATGGACCCTTGGCCCGTGGGTTTTTCCCGGTCTGTGCCCTCCTCTAGTCTTTAGCGCTCTTGATCTGCAACTTATAGTCCTAGCCTTGACACCAGCACGGTCATAACTCTAGCCCACCATAAGTTCTGGAAAGATGGAAGACCATTTCTGTAAACAATTGTCCCTCCATATACCCACCAGTAATCCTCAAATAACTTCAGCACAGTGAGTGTTCTCAAGATGACAAATTTCTTTCAAAAGATACTAAGAACAAGGTTTATTCTCAAGTATTCACATTTTCCATCTCCTTAGGAATCATTTTTTCTGTAAGTGGTTTTCTAGGTCACCCACCTAAATACTGAATTTGCTGCAGTCAAGAAACTCACTCTTATCGGAATGTGCAGTGTGCAGATTATTCTAAATCTGATTTCCTGCTGGTTGCTGTTCTCATCTAGTTATTTTTCTACCAAATCCTGATAGTTCCTCCCCTCTCCTGCAGGAGAGTCAGGACCTGTCCTTCCACAAAAAAATCCACTTTGCTTGCTTCAGCAACGTTATGGTTTTGCTTAGAACACATTTCTTTATACTATGCCCTTAATTGCTAGGTAATTTGTATCTCATGCCGTTAAGTGCCCCAAAGCTGCCCTTATCGTCAAACATAAAACTTCCTGCAGGTAGCTTGTTAATCCTGCTGGAACTGAGATGGAAAACAATTAATAAATACAAGATATTGTTATGAGACCTATAAACACTTCCCTAGGTTCATGCCAAGATTTAGTTACACAACATACACAAAAGGTGAACTCAGTTGAACTTTTTTTTTAAATTTATAGTCTCATCAGAGCATGAATATTATGTGGCACCAATGATTTCTCTTGTCTAAAATTCTTAAATCCATATCTGCGCTGCCGGGATTTCATAATGTACTCTTGTTTTTGGAAGGAACGAAATGCATTAGATTGTGTACATGGATGATACCTATTGCAGCAGAAGCCACCCTTAACTGCAATGCACATTCCTGTGGCATTAGGTCATAGCCAGCTACCTCTTGTGTGTGGGTTCAGTTCTTTCTCAAACTCATACACTCATTCTCAGCCATAGAAATGGTACTCAAAGTGCTGTCCTTCTAGGTGGTACTATTTGGATCAGTGGCCACAGATCTAGAGCCCTTTGGGTCCCCGCATTCCTTTTTTGTTAAGAAAGCAAATTAATCTCATGTAGACTTTTCATTCTGTGCATGTTTCCACCTCACAGAAGAGGACATCACAGAAGAAGTTTCCACCTCATAGAAGATCCCTTGCAAAAACCGTTCACTGAATGTATTGCACCAGCTGCCCTACATGCCCTGGATAAATGTGGAATACATGGTGCAGTAAAACATAGCATTTATCTGTGTCAGTGTTAAGTGCTGTTTGATTCTAGGCAGAGCCCTGATCCTCAAAACATTACTTCTTGTGAGCACGTAAAAACACTTAACTATCATATGATTTTGATGAACAAGTCATTTAAACACATGCTGTCATTGTCAATATCCAAATCTGAATGATTGTGGAGCATGAGGAATATATCAGTGATCCAAATTCCACTGTGAAGCAATATCTGTTCCAAACATGTCCTCTGGGAACACCATTCTAGAGACATGATGGAAACTCATTTGAAAGCAAATATGGAAAAAATCTTTTTCCTCCATACTTCTGGCACTGCATGATTGAAAAAAAAAATGCATTATAAGGAGAGGTAAATGTTTTGTAAATTAGTAAGACAGAGATACAATTACATAATAATGTTCCACTGAACATAAACAATGAGATATCTTTGATTCAACATTATGTCGGCCAGTGGGGGGTCTGTCACATGTTTAAAAATCTATATTAAGCATTTTAGCAAGTATTTACCAAGAGATAACATTTCCTGATGGAAAGAAATCAATTTTATAATCTTAACTTGACTTTGATCCAACATATTAGATATTCCAAGATGTTCTGAAATATGAATGAATATAAACTGTAAACTGGGGATGGGAACCTCAGCAGAGATGAACTGAAATCTGTTAATTTTTAGAATGATAATATGATTATCCTTTTCAGATTGGTTATGGCAACTGTGATCTCCATGCCCAAGAGATTGCATGAGAGTTTTTTTTCCCTAGAAACACACCATCTGGATGTTGGGATGACTTCATCAGGAAAATTCATTCTACTTCAGTAATATTCTTTCTTCAGAATAGCCAAAAGGCAATATGATAATTTTCCTAATGCTCAGCTGTTTTAAATTTGCGTTCTTTTCACTTGCAACAAAGCTGACCGTTTCCTTCCATGCCAAACGCTAATTAAGCATTCCATGAAACCCTGAGAAACAACTATTGCTTGTGCCATTGTTGATTTTTCACATGGCGTGGTCATCCATTTTATTTAGAACGGCAATTACATCAGAGTGAAAAAAGAGGGGACATTCTGCTACTCTCAGTCCCTAAAGATACAAGATAAATGATGAGCTGGATTAAACCCAACACATTTAGTTCCAGTCTCTGAACTGTTAGTCACATCACTGTCCTGTTAGGAATTCACTAATTTGCAACTGACTGAAATGAACCAAGAGCTAAGCCAGTCACCCAGAATATATCAGATGAACACAAACTCTCGTTTCATGGGTTGCAGAGCATTGGATATGGACCATGGAGATGAGAACTTAGATCTCAGTTCAGCAGGCACTCCTTGGGTGTGCTCCAAGTAAGTCCATTGTCTGCTTCTAAAATCCAAGCCATCTTTTCCACAAGGGTATGCTCTCTGTGAGCTCAGACTAACATTAACAATGTGTATCACATCCCAGAACTGGCCAGAGCAAGCACACTGGGTGCAGAGTCCAAATGCAGTGCCATTATCAGTAATGGCAGCTGGCTTGCTCCATGATACAAAATATATGACATGATACAACTATGATGGCAGAAATTTGGGTTCAAATCCCCACTCCTCCATGAAGCTCATTGTGTGAGCTCATGTTGACTACTCAAGGTAGTTGTGAGAATAAAATGGGATGACAAGATTTTCAAAAAATCTAATCATCAAACAGCAATTATCTATTTCTGTTGGTTCTTTGCTTTGCCCACAAGAGGGAAAAGCAGTGGTGATCCTATCTTCTGTGGTACTGAGTAACTATTGGCAGAATGCCTTTGCAGCACTCAGGACACTGCACTGATTGAAGATTAACAAAAGCTTTATTATTAGATCTAACAAAACTGGATAGGAACGTGGAGACATAAGCCTAGCTTCCTAGATAGTTTGAGAGGCAGAGAGAAGTGTGGAGACTAGAAGGTCAGCCTAAGATAAGCATTCTGCGGGCAGAAAAGATGAAAAGATCTCCCCCAACCATCCTGTCTGTCTAGAGCTTTCTGCTCCCTGCAGAAACTTCTTGTTTTCTTTCTCTTTTGCTATTTCCAACCATAACTACCTATGAAAACACTGCCTTTGAAAATGACACTACTTATGCCCAAGAATCTGTACATTTTGGTTTGCATTCCTATGGAATAGAAAGCCCAAATCAGGGATGAACAAACCAAGGCCGTTTTCACACGTCTTACCTGCCGCCGGAACATCGTACAAAACACCTGGAAGACAGTGTCTTCTTGCGCAAATCGCACCAGGAAGACAGATTTCACACAAAACTCCCAGATGACAGCGTCTTCCTGGCATGATTTTGCGTGAGAAGACGTTGTATTCAGGGTGTTTTGCATGATGTTCTGGCGGCAGGTAAGACGTGTGAAAATGGCCCAAGGCTCATAAGCTGCACATTGTTCTTTTGGAATTAAAATAGTATTTGTGGAGAAATGACGTGCCCAAACACTTTGCAACTCAGGTAAACATTAACACCATGGTGCTCCTGCTACCAGCGGGAGAGCAGTGGCTGCCAGGCATAGCACTGGCCTGCCCTGTGGTACAAGACTAACACCAGGATTGGTAAAACAGGGCGAGTCCCAGGGCCAGAAATTTCTTCAAATGTTCTCTCTCTGCCTCCCTCTCTTCACACACAGAGAGAGAATTCACATCAAAAGAGGAACTGATAGCACAGACTAGAGAAGTAAGAATTTTGGAGAGAAATGGCGCTTGGGATCCAAATTCCAGAGAAAAGGCCTCGCCCATCAAAAGAAGCCCCTGCATAGGGAAATGAAGAAAAAAGTTCCCTGAGTGAGGGAACTCAAGACCATCCCATTTTTCCATTTTTACTTGTGTGCGTGCATATGTAAAGGTTTTGCATGCCTACAACTCTCAAACTTTAGAAGATTATGGGATACATCTCAGAACATCAGCTGGTTTGGCTATCCTGGGCCTAACCAGCAATCAAAGCCTAAAAATGAAGATTTCGTTAGCTGCCAGCTGTCTGCCACAACAAGTCACTATGAACTATTTGCTGGATCTGACCAATATATACAAGAAATAGCACCCCCCCCCCAGCTATTTATGAAGCTTAGGGTTGCAAAAGGCAGGTTAGGAAATTCCTGGAGTTTGAGAAGAGTGAAGTTTGGAGAGGGAGGTACCTCAACAGAATATAATGCCACAGAGTCCACCCTCCAAAGTTGCCATGTTCAGCAGAACTGATTTCTGTAGTCTGGAGATCAGTTGTAGTTCCAGGCGATCTCCAGGCCCTGCTTCTGGACTTGGCACCCTAACAAAGCTTCGTATGAACACATTAACTTGCCTGATACCCAGTCAGATCATGGTCTATCCAGGTCAGTATTGTCTACTTTGATTGGTGGCAGCTGCTGTCTAGTGTCTCATGCAGAGGTCTTTCACATCACCTGTTACCTGGTCCTTTTAACTAGAGATGTCAATGATTGAAACTGAGACCTTCCATATGCAAAGCAGATGTTTTACCACTGAGCTATGGCCTAAGGAGGTTTGAGTCTTATTTAGCATGAGTGCAGTGGCACAAGCAGAAGAAAACTGCCTGACATGCCTCCTCCTGTTGTGCCTGGACAAGTAGGGAGTTTCCGGATCTCCAGGCACAGCATGGGTAGTGGCCAAACAGTGAAGAACAATGAATGCTAAACTATATAAACTTGCAAAAGATTGTTAAGCTACAGCTTCTTCAGCCAGTTTTATTGCAGATCAGAGACTTTCATCCACTTAGAAATCTGCCCTGTACCAAGCCTCAATCTTTTGTTGAAACTTGCCAAAGAATTTGACAAATGCTGAGGTTACTCTTCTCAATGGATCCATGGAGGTGTCCTTGCTTGCTCAGGACTTCTTTATCAACAGAATGGACAAAAAGAGGAGCTAGGACAATAGTTGAATTTAAAGTTCTATCATTATAGATTTTTCTTACTGAAGAAAAAATGAGTCTAGTTCTACAGCAAGAGAATGAAGAAGCAGGCAAGGGGATTGGGCCAACAGTTAATGTGGAGAGTGAAGCGTTGTCCAACCCCCATTTTTGGGATCCCAGCTGTTCCCCATGTGCATATTAACCAAAATCAGTATTAGTCCAACATAAGGGGAAAGGAAAATTAGGCACATTTCCTCTCATGTTCACTGAAGAGTAGCAAACTTCCCTCTAAAAGATCTTTTCAAATTTTATCACATGACACCAGAGACAAGCTTGAAATCACTCCCACGCACCTACTCAATAGAAGTTATATTATATTTTGCCACCTACACACAATACCTTAGTTTGGCTCTCTGATACCAGTGTGAAGTTAGTGAAATTTCTTCATGTATCTCATCTGGAAGGAGGGGAAGAGCTGCCTGTGCATCACAGCAGACATTTATCTTAATGGATATAGTGCACCAAGCATCACTCCAACTTATGTGAAATCAATGTATTTTCAATGAAGTAATCCTTGGGGGGTTGTACCCAGGCCCTCCCTTGCTGTGGTCTTCATGACATCAAATAAGGAACTGAGTGTCAGCGTACAATGAATGTCTCTACAACAAGCCAGAAATTGATTTTTCCAGCAAGTAATGCAATACCTTCCATTCTCTTTTAGATCTCTGTGTTCCGAAAGCTCTGTCCTTCCCTCCACTATTACACCTTTTCTCTCTTCTTAGGCAGCTATCTCAGCAAAGGCACTAGAATTTGTGCTTCTTGAAAATCAGTTTTAAACACCCCAAACTCTCATGAGTTGCATTTTCTTCCGCAGATACAAAAATGCTCAAACAAATTGCTCCTTTATTTTCTAAAGTATACATGTTTAATTTTACTAATAGCAAAACGAGGCTACTGGTTGGACCCAAGGGACGGTACTTCCAACAGTGGAAAAGATCTCTCCATGGAGCTCCCTGAAATGCTGCACCTGAAGGAAAGGAAGGAAGGAGGGAGGGAGGGAGGGTTTTGGTGCATCATACTTCACAATGAAGTCCTACTGTTCAAAATTTACAGATAATAATTTTCATTTAATAATAATAATAGTAATAATAATAATAATTTAATAATTTTCATAGTAATTTTTATGTCCTTTAAAAAGAATACAGCCCACAAATAATCCTCAGAAAAAGTTAAGAACACAAGAATAGCCTGTTGGATCATACCAGTCCATCTAGTCCAGCATCCTGTTTCACACGGTGACAAACCGGTTGCCCTTGAGGGCCTAGAGGCTAGGGCCTTCCCCTGATGTTCCCTCCTAGACATGGTCTTCAGCAGGGGTCATTTCATAGAAAAAGAGCTGGAAGAATTCATTAGAATAACTCATTAGCATATGCCATGCCCCTTGACATCACCAGAAGTGTCATTAGCATAACTGATTTGCATAAGCCACACCCTTTGACATCACCTATACTGGCTGTTTTGGACCTAATCCTGGCCATTCAGGGCCAAAATTGGGCCCAAAATGGCAAAAAAGGGCTGAAAATGGCCAAAAAGGGGCCCCAAATGGTCAGGATTGAGCTGCTGCTGAGTGGGAGAGTGATCCACTACCCGTCAGAGGCCCAATCCAAGCCATTTCGGCCCCAATCCAGGCTGAAACAGGCCCAAATGGCTGAGAGTCAGGTGGGCGGGGCCACCTGACATGTGACCTCTTTGGGGAACTGCCAGAACTGCATTCCTGCACGTTCCCCCTCAAAATGAGCCCTGGTCTTCAGTAGTTTACTGCCTCTGAATGTGTAGGTTCCCTTTAGTCACCATGGCCAGTTGTCATGGATGGACGTGTCCTCCATGAATCTGTCTAACCCTGTTTTAAAGTCATCCAGGCTTGTGGCATTAACTATATTCACTGGCAGTGAATTGCTTGCGTTTTCCTTTGTGCTAAGCCACCATAGTGTACTGGTTAGAGAGTAAGATTAGGTTCTGGCAGTCACACAGCCTCATCCCAACCTACCTCACAGCATTGTTGTGAGGATAAAATGGAGGAGAGAAGGATAAAAGCCTCTTTGGGACCTCATTAGAGAGAAAGGAGTATCAATGAAGCAAAATTAAATTTTAAAAAGCCTCCCCTTAAAGAGGGTTCAGTCCAAATCAATATATGTAGAAAGGTTCTACAAACAGGAGACCTTCGGACTCAATCTAATGGAAATAAAAAAGTACCACAGAAACCTGAAATCATATTAGCATATTATAAGAGCTATTTTAACCATACCCTCAAGTCATCGGGCAGGCACAGGAGACCTTTGGGGGCTTTTTTGACCTACAGTCTCCCATGCCATATTGCAAGCCATTTATGAAAATTCTTTTGGTTTAAAAAGATGTTTGTTGTGTGAGAAACACAAAACCAAATGTCCCTAGAGTTAATTATACACATCTTTGGATTTCGATCAATATGTCAAAATGCTCCTTATCAGACAAAGTCATGTCATCACTTTACTTCCTAAATGGTACTCCAAGTCTCGCAGTCATCTGTCATTTCTAAAATCACATCAATTTGAAAAAAGAACATAATTTTCATCTTTTATTAGTAAGTTCCCAAAAATCATTAAGTCATATCAACAATTCCTAATTCGGAAAGAAAAACTTTTTGGACCACTCCAAATGTACTTGTTCATGATTAAATCATAAATGTCGCAATTCTATTTCAAGGTGTAGTCAATGGAATGTTCAGCAATAAGATATACTGAAAGAAACCCCATTTAAAAATATTATCTCCTAAAAATCAACACCATTATCTAGCTAAAACTATACACTCAAATGTAATCAGACCAAGAATTTCTTCCAGAACAACAACAAAAAGGTCTCCAACTGATGACGGGAAAAAATGCATGAAAGTACAAACAAACTCTTCTTGGAAGAGAGTTCTATAAAGAGGGACTGATGGCCAAAAAAACCCAAAGCCCTTTCGGTAACAAAGGTAAAAGAAGGAATGCAAAGCAAGGCATGCCAGCGTATCTTAATATTTTGGGAAGGTATATATGAAGAAAGACGCTCACACAGGAATACAGGACTTGGGCCATTTATAAAAGCACCAGCCCTTTGAATTTAGCCTGGAATCAAATATGCAGCCAGGGCAAGCATGCTTGTCTGTAAAGACACAAAACCTTTGCAGAAGAAAAGTATTGTAAGAAGTGACACTAACGGTTCCTATAGGACTCCTGTGCACAGCATTTTATCCAAACCTAACTCTCTAAATGGCCATCTGGGGTTGGATCCAATGGTTCTCATTTACCAGGACTTCCCCAAACAGAATCTTCCTCCAAGGGATAATCAGAAGGGGGCGATTGGACCCAACCCACAGTGTGGCATGCATTACTTTCCCACTCTTTCTTCCAACAAAATACAATAATACTGATCTCTACATATTTAGAAGACTCTGGGTCTACTCTGTAGTTCAGAGACTGATATAAAGGCCGAAGACAATTTGAGCTGTTTCTATACAGGGGCATGAAAATGCACACCTACTGCAATAACAGCAGCAAACGACACATAAGGAGGCAGGAATGGTGTCCCCATACCCTCTCCCCACACTACTCACTAGTGTCACCATCTTTCACTCCTCCCTGTTTACTTCCACCATATCAGCAAAGAAACAACAATATGACAACAACTGCCCTGGGGACGCCAGCAATCCTCCATGACACAGTTCAAGTGGGAAAAGAAAAAGGCCCTTTCAAGGGCTGAAAAGAGGAGAAAGAATATAGGATTTAGCTCCACAATTTTGAAGGTGGAACTTAGTTCTAGCCTGGTCCTCATACAGGCTGTGGACAAAGCATCCACACAGACGTTCTGACTGTAGCCACTCTGCAGTTTTCCCAGTGAGCCAGATGAAAGTAGAATTAAAATAGGGAGCCAGTTTGGTGTTGTGGTAAAGAATGGCAGGACTCTAATCTGGAGAGCTGGTTTGATTCCCTACTCCTCCGTTTGAAGCCAACTGGGTGAGTTGGGGTCAGTCATAGCTTCTTGGAGCTCTCTCAGCCCCACCTCACAAGGTGATTGTCATGAGGATAATGATCAAGGCTTTTTTTCAGCAGGAATACGGTGGAACGGAGTTCCGGCACCTCTTGAAAATGGTCACATGGCCGGTGGCCCCGCCCCTGATCTCCAGACAGAGGGGAGGTTAGATTGCCCTCCACGCCACCAAGCAGGGCAGAGGGTAATCTAAACTCCCCTCTGTCTGGAGATCAGAGGGTGGGGCTACCAACCATGTGACCATTTTCTCCAAGGGCAACCCACTGAGTTCCACCACCTCTTTTCCCAGAAAAAAAGCCCTGATAATGATAACACACTTTGTAAACTGCTCTGAGTGGGCGTTAAGTTGTCCTGAAAGGTGGTATTATAAATCAAATATTATTATGATAGATTTTTGAAAATCCAGCTCCTTGGAGGGAAATACAGGAGCCATGAAACGTTATGCGGATGCTCCCAAATACAGCAGGATGGGCTTCCTGCATTCTTCAAGCTTGTACTCAATGGGAAATGGTGATGTTACAAAAATGGGCATTCAGTCCTTGCTGTTAGCCTGAAATTATCAGCAGAGAAAGAGCATGGCAGCAAGGTACCAAAATTCAGCAAGAAAACCTGATTGCAAAAGATTATGTGGTCCCCATCCATTTTTGATACTCCTACCTTGTCTAGATCTCATGAGTCATGCAGATAATCTGAATGCCTTGTTTACTAACTTCCCTAAAACACTTACAATCTACTGAAATTCAGACCAAGAAACAAAAAACACATTCCCTTAATTGTGTTACTTGTTATTAAGTGCACTCCACGCCAAAGAGCGTAGTCAGTTCCCCATCCTCCCAATGATCCTTCGTTGCCAAGCCAACTCATTCATTTCCCTGAATGTTCTGAAGTGATGAGAGCTAAACGGCTGTTATCAGGAATAAGACTAGAAAGGAAAAATGGAGAGAAAAAATGTGAATAGCAAACAGACCTCAACAACATTTATGAATCTAGGTCGTGGTGTTCAGTCAAAACTCATGAAGGCTGAAGAAAGGTAAATAAGTCTTTTCAGTAATCACCTGGGTCGAATCCACATTCACCCATTACCCGCATGTTTATCGGATATCTTCCGTTTGCCTCCAATCCGCGATTTTTTCCTTTTCGTTCACATTCCTGCTTCCAATCCGTCTTTCTCGCGCGTCCCTCCGGTCACACGGCCGCTCGAAAACCGCTTTTTGGGGCGGGACCTTTTTCCCGCCCATTTTTTTTTATTTTTTTGAGCGCACTTTTCCGTTATTTCGATCTTGCCTTATAAAGAAACATCATTGAAGATAATGATGCCTCTCTTTCCCCCACTGACAGCACTTATGGCTCTCTCCCGTTTCTTTTTTGGAAATTTGGAAGCATGTGGGAAGCTTTCGTGGGCATTTCCTATGCAGGACAGTTCAGTGCCTGAATTTTACTGAAGTTTCACTTCCTTGGAGTATCATTATTTCAATATTTCGTAATTTCGATATTACAGTAATATAAAATAAAAAAAAACAGTTAAAAAGGAAGTTTCGCGAGTCCATTCTGAGGATGGATTCACCCCAAAATGATTTTTCAAACTACCAGATTTGATTCAGAAACAGCATAATCAATAAATCCAATGCTATGAAGTCAAAAACAGTCTTTTGCAGACTACGGAGCACTTGCAAGTTGAATCAGCCAATAGGAATTCTTGGAACAGCCGGAGAGACAGGAAGGGGGGTGGTTTTTTAAAAAACCGCGTAAATTGCGCATTGGCCCATTCACGGCCACCGTGAAACTCCCGTTGAAAACCTGTGACCACATATTCGGGAGAAATGCGAATGAAATGCGTATGTTTAATGAGGTAATGTGACCGGCACTCGGGATTGCGTGGGGAATGCGGGGAACATGCGACTTAGAATGAGTAATGTGGATTTGACCCTTGTACAACCAAGGTTTTATTTCAGAGGAGTAAGGTTGTGACTTTCAAGGACTGGAGAAGCTCTGTTCTTTCTTGAAATGGGAACGCTGGTGCATTTGTGACTTGGCATCATTTAGAAGAAGGCACCTGCTTGGCAGTGTTTAGAAGAAGAAAGCTTTAGATGGACCTTTGGGGTGACCAAGCATGATTTTTCAAAGATTCTAAATTTCTTTTAATACTTTGGGGCTTGCTCTTGACTGAGACTGTTGAAGAATTTTTGTTCAAAATATCCTAGATCGAAAATTCCAAGAATTTCTTATTCGGTGGAGCATCCACATTGCTATCCCTCTTAAGATCTCTTTTGCTGAAATAAGACCTGGTGGCCATGGCTTCGCTTCCCCAGTTTCCCCCTTTCCTGTCATCTGTCCCTCTTCTTCCCTCCCCTGCCCCTCCCTGTTGTGCAGCACCACTGGGATTCTGCTTATTACCACAGTCACAAAGTGAGGTGGCTGACAGGACGAATGGAGAACCAGGCGTGAGAAATGCCACTTGCCTTGCCTTGCCCCAGTGGGGATCTTAAAAGCATAGCATTTCACTGCGGGGTTACCAAGTTCACAACCCAGAAATTAACAGATTTAAAACTGGTTTTCTATTTGCAGTTTAGATATGCCTTTCCAATGTCTGCTTTCTAAAATACAGAGGAGGGAGAGGAAATAGGAACTCATGGAGAACAAGAAAGGCAAACGACTGCAGATACAGTAGACACAAGAACATCCTTCCTATCACGTCCCATAATTACAATCAAAGAGGGGAGGTGGGAATTTTAATATGGGAGCTGATAAAATTAGAAGTAGGGTTACCAATAGGCCTGGAGGGGAAAAGTCCTTTCCCATTAATAAGAGTATCATAGGTGGAAATGGGCCACTGAAGCTTTTTGTGGCATGGGGGGGGGGTCAGTGGAATCACTTGGTAAATGGCATCCCATTAAGCCTCTCTTAAAGAGATGAGGGTTTTTTTCCTCAAGGAAGTTTGAAGCCCTAATTAGAAAGCTGCTTTAATTTTTAAAACTTCTGTATTAGACACTTGGTTATCTTTTTTTGCAAAGAAAAAGTAGATTTTGCTTCTGTATCAAAACATCATTCAGCATTTTGGGGTTCATATAACAGAATGCTATTCTTCTAATGATCTTTCAAGTTCTTATGCAAAATTCAGAAAACTGCAACCTTACCCTTATCATAAAGTTTGTTGCTTTATGAAACTATGCACTTGATAGTCTGGCGGACAGAACTTCACTCTTTATTAAATGGCTGCGCTAGATGCCCTCTCTTATAGAGTGTACCACTTGCACCTATTCAACAACTATCCAGAAAATTTAGGTTCCAGTTGTATGTCCATACATTCACTATCCACACCTCAGTACTGTGCAGTGCCAATCATATAAGAGTCCGAGGCCGGAGAGCTGCTGCATCTCAATGCCAGGTTTCTATTGTCCAAAGAGGGTTGTTGGGCCTGGATTAGGAAATTCTGGAAGATTTGGAGGGAAAGCCTGGGGGGGGGGTTGGAGAGGAGAGGGACCTTAGCAGGGTATAATGCCATACAGTCTACCCTCCAAAGCAACCATTTTCTCCAGGCAAAATTATTCCTGTAGTCTGCCGATCAGTTGAAATTCAGGGAGATCTCCAGTTCCTACGTGGAGGTTGGCAGCCCTATAAATATGCCACTCTCTCCTTATGACTATAGCAGTGGCACTAGGGTTGCCAACCTCCAGGCGAGGCCTGGCATGGTTGCCAACTCTAGCCTTGGAAATTCCTGGAGATTTGGTGGCAAAGCCCGTTGAGAGGGAATTTGGGAAGGGGCTTCCTCTAAAACCTATGGTATTCCATAGAGTCTGCTCTAAGAATCTGCCTTTTTCTTCAGAAGAACTGAATGATGCATTCTGGTGATCAGCTGTAGTTCTGGGAGATTTCCAGGACCCACCTGGGCATTGTCAACCCTAAGGCCTGGAGATCTCCCAAAATTACAACTCAACTCCAGTCTATAGAGATCAGTTTCCTTCGAGAAAATGGCCAATTTGGAGTTTAGACTATATGGCATTAAATCTGCTGAGGTCCTTCCTCTCCCCAAACCTGCCCTCCCCTGGCTCTGTCCCCAAACCTCCAGGCCTTTCCCAATCTGGACACTTTAAGTAGAATTCATTCCATGGCTTGTGGAAAGTCACCATCAACCAAAAGTGCCACATGACTCCTGCGTGCCCTTTATGCCGTCCCATCAGACATAATAAACAACAGACTTGTCATTTTCCTGCCAGGGGTGGGCAATCCTCCTGTCCCCAGCTCCCATTTCCCACTGTGGCTTCTGTGGCTGGCAAAAGAAAAATAATGAAAATAATGAAAAAAAAATTGCCAGTGGGCAACAACATGACATCACTTCTGGGGAAAACCTGGAAGTGATGTCAGTTTATTACCAGAAACTCTGTGGTTTTACAGTAATAATAATACTAATAACATTCAATTGATATACCACCCTTCAGGACAACTTAATGTCTACTCAGAGTGGTTTACAAAGTATTTTATTAGTATCCCCACAACTATCACACTGTGAAGTTGGTGGGGCTGAGAGAGCTCTGGAAGAGCTGTGACTGGGAGCCAAACTACAAGTGACGCCTTACCCAGGTTGGACACTTGTCATCTTCCCTCAAGTTTTGATGGGAAATGTAGGCGTCCTGGTTTTACAGCTTGGCTCTCCATTACAGCTGCCAGACCAGGATGCCTACATTTCCCATCAAAACTTGAGGGAAGTTGACAAGTGTCCAACCTGTGTCAGGCGTCACTTGTACCTTGGCTCTGACTCAAAAGCCACCCCGCTGGCTACAAGTGGAGGAGTGCGGAATCAAACCCAGTTCTCCAGATTAGAGTCCCATCACTCTTAATCACTACACCAAACTGGTTCTCTCAGAGTTTCCAGCAATTCCTGGAGAGGGGTGACATCACCCAACAGCATTCCCCCTATACACACACCCCAACATACAACAATATAAGATGACACTATTAATATTAAATATGTGACTATATCTATCACTCCCACACCTGGATACCAGGCAACCCTGATCTCATCAAATCTTGAAAGCTAAGCAAGATTGGCCCTGGTTAGTACTAGAAATGGAGACCACCATGGAAGTACAAGGTCACTTTGCAGAGGCAAGCAGTAACAACAACAACATTTGATTTATATACCACCCTTCAGGACAACTTAACGCCCACTCAGAGTGGTTTACGAAGTATGTTATTATTATCCCCACAACAATGACCCTGTGAGTTGGGTGGGGCTGAGAGAGCTCTGGAAGAGCTGTGACTGACTCAAAGCCACTCAGTTGGCTTCAAGTGGAGGAGTGGGGAATCAAACCCAGCTCTCCATATTAGAGTCCTGCTGCTCTTTATCAATACACCAAAATTACAAACTACCTCTATTCAGTCTTATCTTGAAAACACTATGGGGTTGCCATCAATCAGCTGTGACTTGACAGCACTTTCTCCTACATTAATAGCTATTACATTATTAATTGCCTCTGTGCATATAGGATTGTTCCTCTTAACCTTAACCAACCCTTGCTTCCCCTCTGCCTTCCAGCTAGTCCCCTGGGAATGAGGCACAGAAGTTCCATGAGAGAATGACAGCGGGACCACAAGTGACGCCTGACACAGGTTGGACACTTGCCAGCTTCCCTCAAGTCTTGATGGGAAATGTAGGCAGCTTGGTGGAATGTTGGACAAGTGACAGTTGAAAAGTCCATTGGACAGCAGTCAGAGAATCAAGCTGCAAGACCAGGATGCCTACATTTCCCATCAAAACTTGAGGGAAGCTAACTAGTGTCCAACTTGTGTCAGGCATCACTTTTGGTCCCACTCTGAGACTGTCAAAAGGCCCAGAGGAGGGTCAGCTGCATCTGGAGAAAGGAGAGTAAAACCACTACCACCCCACTGCAGTTAGTTCGCTCTTTTCCTGGGTGTCTGCCATGGTGATAGGAAGAGAATATAGCTCTCCTCCCAGCTGCTGCCCAGGTGATGGGATGGGTGCAAGGGCTGCAGAGAAGAGTGAGTGCATGGTGTTGGAGATGATGAGCTCTTTGATTTCATCCCTAGCTAAAGATCCACTGCTCAGGATGGATCACAACTTATTCATCCTTCAATCGGTTTCAGTGGTGACTGTTTCAAGGTGCAAAACCTTGCCGACCATAAGCCCTATTGGGCAATGACCTTGCCCACTTTCCTAGAACATGGGGCAGGTGCCACATTGGGCAGTGGTGCTCAGAAGAGCCACCAATGGTATGTCAAAGAGTCACATGCAGCTCCTGAATCACTGAGTGAGTGACCATTTCCAAATGCCCTTATAGGGACGGCCTACTCACAGAACGCTGTGACGTCTCCGTTTGCTAAACTGTTGCGGGCTGTTTCTAGATTCTAGATTCCTAGGGGAAAGCTGCCAGCATTCCGTGAGTGGGCCATCCCTATACAGGGCATGTAGAAACAGTCATTGGGCTACAGCTTTTATTTTCCACCTTCAAATGTAAACCAAAGTAAATTTGGACCACAGCATCCAAAGCAAGAAAAATGTCCCCTGTTTTTAGCCCTGAAAATCCATTTACGTTCAGGCACCTTTTTGCAATTTATTATTATACTTACATAACTAGCTTGGGTAAAAAAAATAAAATTGTGGCTTTACATTGACACATGGAAACCTGATGCTGTTATGATTTTTCAAAGCCTCTATTATCATAAACATTTATAGCCAATTAAGCTGAAGGCTGTGTTCTTTCCACACAAGCTTCATCTCTCTCTCTCTCTCTCTCTCTCTCTCTCTCTCTCTCTCTCTCTCTCTCTCCCACATTCTTCAAACACTGAAAGCAACTCAGAGGGAGACCTCGAAAAACAAGACCTCTTGAACCTCCTGCAATATTTCACACAATATCAAGAGTTAACAGCTGCTGCACCCCGTGCAACAATCACTATTATATAATGGAATGTTGTTCCGAAGCAACAAAGCTACAAAACGTTGAACCCCAAAAGGTTCAATGATGTTTTGCACAGATTCAACATTCATTTTTTTCCTTGTTAAACAAGGATAATCTCAAGTCTAATATAAAGTCTTGAAACATTAAAGAAGTCTCAAACTTTATCTCTCACCACCAACAAAGACTTCAAAAGACTGAGTTCTGGTTGTGTCGAGTGTTTTTGTTAACTTGGATGTAATGTCAATAAAGGTTGCTGAAGACTTCAAATTTCTGCCACCTTTGACTCTAATTACAAGAAGGGATGGGGAGGAAATTGTTGCATCTTACTACGTTTTCCAGCAGTGAGCTTTGCAGCAGTTCTGCAGCACTGTGAGTCAAGAAGAAAACAATTGTTTTCAGTTGTAGCCAGTTTGCTGTTTTCATATAAAGGATACAGGAAGAGCATAGCCTCAAAAGGTCACACTGGAAATCGATAGAAGTTTTTCTAATTTGTTTGCATTAGGGTTGCCGGACCCACTCTGGTAACCTGTGGGATAGAGTTGCCAGTCCCTCGCTGGGGGCAGGGGATCCCCCACTCCTGCCCTCCACCCCCCATCCCTGCTTACCTGGCCAGAGGGGGGGGAACACGCCTCCAAGGGGGGTGTACCAGGGCAGGCCCAATCCAGCCCAAATCAGCCCATTGTGGAGTGTGGAAGTGCTCCTACACTCCCCAGTGGCCCAATTTGGGCAGATTCAGGCCTGGATCAGGCCAGATCAGACTGATTTGGGCCTGAATTAGGCTGAATCAGTCCCAAATCAGGTCAGATTGAGCCACTGTAGAGCACAGCAGCACTCCCCTGCTCTGCAGCAGGCCAGATTCAGGCTGAATTGGGCTGTTGCTGTGCACGGCATGTGGCAGCACTCCCACTCCACAGCAGCCTGGCATGATTCAGGCCCGATCTTGCCTGATTCTGGCTGAATTGGGTCCAATTCGGCCCCCTATGGAGTGCAGGAGCACTCCCAGGATGGCTGAAAGCCACACAATGACGATCAGCTCCTCCCTATATCGTCCAGGAAACAGACTGAGGTGCACTGGAGAAGCTGTGCAGTCAAATATTGGCTAGAATTGAGAGCCACAGTGGTCTAGTGGTTAGAGTGGTTAAGATCTGGGGGCACAGTTTTAAATCATGTTAAACTTGCTGGGTAATCTTGGGTTAGTCGCTCTTTCTCAGCATAACCTACCTCACAGGGCTGTTCTTGTGAGGATAAAATGGTGGAGGGGAGAGTGATGTTGTAAGTTGCTTTGGGTCTCCCACTGGGGAGAAAAGTGCAGTATACATAATAAGTAAATAAGAATAATCTATATACCATCACCCTTAACTAGCAGTAATATTACACATCGATGCCATCACACAAGCAGATGTCTACTCAGGCATACTCAGAAGTAAGTTCCTTTTATTCAGTAGGGCTTAGTCTTAGGAAAGTGTTTTTAGGATTGCTCACACACACACACACTCCAAAAGGTTTCCCCTTTACACAAAGGAAAGATATACACATCCTGTGGGCACATTGAGAGCTAGTTTTATTAGAGTTCCTTCAGTGACATCCCAGCCATGGTACCATTTCATTAGGTATTAGCCTCACTTCCCCATCACATCGCTAATTTGAGGGCTTCAGAATGTAAATGAAATCACTACTGGCCATTGTTTCATTAGAAAGGCTTTCATATTGGACTAAACTGCACATACTTGTGAAATTAAAGACTGCAAATGAATTTGATTCTGCTGAGTTCCAGAACTGCAGCTGTAAATCCCTGCTGAGAGGGGAAGGGGGGGGTAGAATTCTCCTAGCAACAGCTTCAACAACAGAACTGCAAAACAAAAGAGATTGTAATCTGCAAGATGTAAAGTACTTGCAGGCTCAGAGAACAATCCCATCTCTTTGCTGAAAAGCCTTTCATAAATGGATGCGACACATGGGAGGGACAGGCGGATGTGCCCCTAAATGTGACCAGTACAGGTACTTCAAATTTCACTGTGGGAACATAACACGACAGAGTGCTTTATGATAAGACTCGAGAAGAAATCACGGCATTACAAACTGTCCCCTCACATTTTTTTTGAGATCTCTTAAATCTGTCAATTTATTAGTACCGTACCTGTAAGTCTAGCATGTTATAAACACAGAAGAGGACAAACATCACAGAGACTTTGGACAAGCAGTCCAAGGAAGCCCAAAAGAACAGACTTAGTCAAGCACCATTGGGGATGCATCCATGTGTTTATAAGAATTAGCCACGGTGATTGCCGGCCTTAAATGATTAAAAAGCTGATTAGGGCAATGGAAAATATTCTTCTGCAGTTCACACATTCTGCTCCCATTAGCGTCAACAGTTGCTCCACATACGCATGAAGGGGAACCCATGTCAGAATCCTCTTCCTTCACTGTTGTGGAAAAACAGCAGTGAAGTGGCCTCCTCTTGGGGGCTTTTAAAAAGCTGAAGACTACTGAACTATACAAAGCATAGGGCTCATTCAAAAGCAGTTAATACTCTATTTTAGCAATAAAAAAGCTAATAAATCACCCTTTCAAAAATCAATGGCTAATGTTGTTGCCAGCCTCATGTGCAAGCAGGCATCTTATTTTGAATATAAATATTCTTTTATAATAAGTTTGTGTTTTGATATGATACACGAAGTTAAGTCTCAAACGGGGACCTCCAACAGCTACAGGTAGCTTGTCAGCTGCTGCAGCCCCTGGAAGACCGTGGAAAAGATCCCCAAAAGCTCTGCTGTAGGCTTTTTAAAAATTTCTATAGAATTTTCTCTGTGCTGCTTAGCAGACAGTTTCATTTCTGGCACTCTTCTGAGTCCATGTTATTTTCTATGACAGCACAAAGCTCGGTGACATGTTGGGATTTGGGAAACAGGAAAGTAGCTGGGAACAGTTTTCATTACTCAGAAGTAGCTCTCATTAAAAGAAAGGTTGGTGACCCCCTAGTCTAACAGTACACAGTAGCTATTAATCAAGCCTCACAGTTCATCACAAGTCGACCTTGATGTTTGTCAAAACCTCTTATTTACCAAGAGAGATTTTCTAGTAACGGAAAATACATAACGCAAAAGACGAGTTTTAGTAGTAGCACCTTGAAATATCAGATTCAAATAAAAATCACATTTTAAAAAAAAACTAGTGGTGGTGAATAAACAACCATGACTTTCCATTTCACAAATATCTATTTGAATAGACAGAATTTTGAACTATGGGGAAGTATGAAATTGACCACTAAAGCAGGAAGCAAAGCTAGAATGTATGCCCACAATACAGTACCAAAACTGATGCCAGAAGATAAAACCATAAGCTAAGTGGATTCCATAAGAAAGGCCTCCAGAGGCTATGAAGGTGGGGTGGAGCGGGGAATCACTTTGGCTTATGTGTTTTAATGGTGTAAGTATTTATTTACTTCTCATTTGCACCTCAATTTTCCCCCAACGGGACCCAAAGTGGTTTACTTTCCCCTAAACCATTTTATCCTCACAATAACCCTGTAAGGTAGGTTAAAATCAGTGAGCTGGGTGGGAATAAAGGAGGTAAGGGGGGAGGCATCTTTGACTTTTACCCAGGGGCCCAGGATCACTAAACCTCCCCTGTCTGCTGGGGAATCTGCCTGCCAGTGCTGGTGCTGCATGAAGCACACACAGTAGCGGTGACACTTGGCGACCTGTCTCTTTCTCTGCCTCTTGCTTGGCAGCCACGTGGCCAAGTCATGTGGTTCCTGCATGGTTGATAGATTTTATCAAGTGTGTCCAGTATTTTTGCTGAAACCATCTGACAACCCTGTCAGCACTGGTCCCATCACATGAAGCATTCGACACGGGATGCTCACAAATAGGCCTTTAGATCACAGCTTGAAAGAGCTGAGCCCCTCCCCCCAGCAAGCCTGATTAAGAATTGTGGAGACCTCCCTTGTTTGCCCATTGTATTATTGTGGCTGGTTATAATAAAAAGGTATTGCATGGCTTTGGTTTTAGATTTTGCAGCAGACTAACATAGTTATGTACACCCTTTCCCCCTAAGAGCCATTGTGGTGTAGCGGTTTAGATTCTTGGACTAGGCTCTGGAAGACTCAAGTTCAAATCCCCACTCTGTCACTGAAGCTGGCTAGGTGACCTTGGGCCGGTCAGAGACTCTCAACCTAACATACCTCACTGGGTTGTTATGAAGATCAAATGTAGGTGAGAACTATGTAAGCCGTTTTGGGTCCCCATTAGGGAGAAGTGTAGTAACAGGTGAAGTCAATAAAAATAATAAATAAAATATTTCAAAGACTGGGCTACAGTTAATGCATTTAAAGCTGTGTTCTCTGCTTCCAGTGGCCTGCTTTTTATTATTACTAGCTCCAATAAGATTGTAAACATCACAGAGAATATTTGAAAAAGCTAAAAGAGATTACATAGAATTACACAATTTTAAAGTTGACAATGAGGAAATTGAAGTTGTTCAAGATTTTCTATACCTTGGCTCTATCATCAACCAACAGGGAGACCGCAATGAAGAAATTAGAAGAAGATTTAGACTTGGAAGAGCAGCTGTGCGGGAGCTAGACAAGATCCTTAAAGATAAAGATGTCTCTCTGGGAACCAAGATAATCCAATCTATGGTATTCCCCATTGTCATGTATGGATGTGAAAGTTGGACAGTAAAGAAAGCAGACAGGAAGAAAATTGATTCATTTGAAATGTGGTGCTGGAGGAGAGTTTTGCGGATACCATGGACAGCCAAAAAGACAAATCAGTGGGTAGTAGATCAAATCAAGCCTGAATTCTCCCTAGAAGCTAAAATTACAAGACTAAGGCTATCATACTTTGGTCACATCATGAGAAGACAAGATTCTCTGGAAAAGTCAATAATGCTAGGAAAAGTGGAAGGCAGCAGGAAAAGAGGAAGACATAAAATGAGATGGCTTGACTCAATCAAAGAAACCACATCCTCCAGTTTGCAGAATCTGAGCAAGTCTGTTAAGGATAGGACGTTTTGGAGGTCTTTCATTCATAGGGTTGCCATAGGTCGGAGACGACTTGACGGCACATAACACACACACATAAAAATGACTTAATAGCACTTACCTGGGTTGATTACCTTCCTTTGGAAGAGAGAGAACACTGGAGACTTAAGCCACTTTCACACTACTTGTCTTCTTTACAAGTAGAGCATAGGTGGAAGCACTCCTCCAATGCAGCAGATCCACTATCCCACATCAGATCCCCAAAGAACAAGACCCTGCTCTCCCATGGTGCTTCAGCTAATGCACAGCGGTGTCTATCTGCTTTTCTCCGTCTCTGCTAGAATTACTGGCAGAATTCCTGCTGCTGTTACTACTACTACGACTGAATTACTATCCTCTCCTTTCAACTGGGAAGGATGGTCATCACCACCAATCCCTTCCAGATGTTTGGAGAGAACCATTTCCTAGCACTTAAGACCCCTTCAGAAGATATGAACAATCAGGGCTTTTTTTCTGGGAAAAGAGGTGGCGGAACTCAGTGGGTTGCCCTCAGAGAAAATGGTCACATGGCTGGTGGCCCCGCCCCCTGATCTCCAGACAGAGGGGAGTTTAGATTGCCCTCCGCGCCGCCGAGCAGCAATCTAAACTCCCCTCTGTCTGGAGATCAGGGGGCGGGGCCACCAGCCATGTGACCATTTTCAAGAGGTTCCGGAACTCCGTTCCCCTGCATTCCCCCTGAAAAAAAGCCCTGTGAACAATTATTAACAAACATTATGACTCTCTCTTGGGAGGCCTCAGCTGCCCAGGCCTTTCACATTAATCCAAACCCAAAGGAGAGGCTGATTCACAGTTACCAGACTCCAGCTTGCAACAATCTACATACTTCATACTAGATTGGATCCACAAAGTCTGTTCCACTAATGGTGGAGTCTTCCTTCAGTGCAAGGAGCCTTCCACTGGTACAACACATCTCTTCAACTGGAGGATACTTCCTTGCTCCGGAGAAAAGTTCCATAATCTGCAGAACAAAACTTCTGTATGCAGCCGCATAAGAATGAAATGTATTATCAGTGTTGTAAGCAATTGAAAGGTTTCTTATTAAAAGTTCAAATGAAGTAGTATGTGTGGGTGTTATCACTATTATTAATACTGTTATTCACCACTTGGCATATCTTTTTATACATGCAGCATGGAAAATTATGAAATGACAAAGATGATGTTGCATGGAAGAGACTGAAAGAGAATGTGGCATGAACAAAAAGGGATAAGGCTAAGTTTAGAACAACATACACCACCCTGCACTCCTTGGAGGAAGGACGAGACAAAGATTAGATAGATAGATAGATAGATAGATAGATAGATAGATAGATAGATAGATAGATAGATAGATAGATAGATAGATAGATAGATAGATAGATAGATAGATAGATAGATAGATACATACATACATACATACATACATACATACATACATACATACATACATACATACATACATACATACATACATACATACAGCTGGTTTTTACCCCTCCACCCCTGGCACCCTAGATGATCAGCCCTGCTCATGCTCCTGAGATTCAATTCAAATATGCAAGGACACATGGTTCAAGCCTGCCACAAGCCTCCACCCATCTCTCAATGCCTAGGGAGGGGTCTTGTCTAAAAACACATTCATGTCAAAAACTTCTTGTATGTGAAAAGCTAATGAGTCAGGGAGCAGGCATCTAAACTAAGATGCCTCCTTATGCATTAACTTTCCATTTGCAGAGAGTCTGCAATGTGAGAGCTCATCAAAACAAGTCTCCCATGTGCATTCTGAGGAGCAGAGAAACGTGAGAAAACTATATACCCTTGAACCAACTTTGGTAATTCTGCAGGTCTTTTTTTTAAACTGTCTGCATTTTGAATGCTCAGTTTTCTACTAAACAAAAGGAGATAATTCAACTAGCTCCCCATTTCCCCCCTCCCCAGCCCATTTCTGTAACAAATTACTGGATCTCTTATCAGCCATAGATATCAATAATAATGTAAGGAGTCCTTTAAAGTCTAAAATAAGCAGGTATGTGGATTCACATGAAAGGAAATTAAAATGCCTGCTGTTTTAGAGAGGTGCAGATTTTCTTAACAATTGCTTTACATATTGTCAAGTTTGAAAGCCCTGTTGCTAATGTACAAGGGAAAGAAAATGTTGTAATGAAATATGCTTCAATGTAGCCTGAATATCTGACAAAGGCATTTCGGAATAAATCATTCATGCTCTTATTTGCTACCATTGGAAACAGGCAGTCTCTTGTCATGATAATGTGATATGTCTGAGTTGCAAATGAAGCATCAAGTTAAAAAAACATAAAAACAAAGGTGGGAAATCTACTTTTAATTATGAAAATTAAACTTCAATTGTGCTTGGCAGAATTCGTACTTAAATTTGCAGGAAAGGATGTGGATCCTTGAGATTGTTTTGGGGGTGGTTCTGATCCTATCCTTTGCATGCCATTTGGGGACTAGAATTAGCATTAAAACGCTAGCATGCATGGGACATAGGTGAAAAAATGAGAAGAGCAAGGAACGCACACAACGCCTCATTCAGAAAATCTCATCTGGTTGCCTCCCACCTCTACACATGCAACTTAGGTCTTTGCAGGATAGTTAAGGCTGTAGTTGGTCATCATATATATACACACACACATATATACATACACACATACATCTGCATATACATACACACATACACACACATACACACACATACACACACATACACACACATACACACACATACACACACACATACATATACATATACATATACATATACATATACATATACATATACATATACATATACATATACATATACATATTAGATTTTGCAACAGACTAACATAGATATGTACACGCTTTTCCCCTAAGAGCCATTGTGGTGTAGCAGTTTAGATTCTTGGACTAGTCTCTGAAAGACTCAAGTTCAAATCCCCACTCTGTCACTGAAGCTGACTCTGTCACACACACACACACATATACACATATACATATTCTTTTTCTGAGAAAAGAAGTGGCAGAACTCTCAAGAGGGAAATGAGGAAGAAACACACAGGATTCATTGAAATAATATTATTTTCAAGCCCTATTGCCAAGTATTTTCAAGAGGTGCCAGAACTCCACCACATTCCCCTGGGGGGAAAAGCCCCCCATCTGTCTGTCTGTCTGTCTGTCTGTCTGTCTGTCTGTGTGTGTGTGTGTGTGTGTGTGTGTGTGTGTGTGTGTGTGTGTGTGTGTGTGTGTGTGTTTAAAACAGATCAGTCATATCTCCTTAACACAGAAAACTGACCTCAAGGTCCTGGACAAGGGTTTTAGCCCTGCCTTCTCTCTGTCAAGCTGGCTGAAAAGCAGTAATCCCCAACAAAGATTCAATTGGCATCATAGCACCTGCGGATAGTTTTTCTGGCTTCTTCTCCAAACCTCTTTCCCAAAGCAAATAGCCACACCTGGCTTTACTCCTCCTCAGTGGAGCTGGAGGATTCACCAGTTTGGTGTAGTGGTTAAGAACCGAAGGACTTTAATCTGGAAAACTGGGTTTGATTCCCCACTCCTCCACTCGAAGCCAGCTGGGTGACCTTGGGTCAGTCACAGTTCTTCCAGAGCTCTCTCAGCCCCATCCTCCTCAAAATGTGATTGTCATGAGGATAATAATAACGCACTTTATAAACCACTCTGAGCGGATGTTAAGTTGTCCTGAAGGGCAGTATATAAATTGAATGTTATTGTTATTTGCTATCTACCGAGAACAACCATTCAGAAAAAGCTGTCTCCATTGTAGGAAGCTGCCCCCACTGAAGGAAGACTCATGTCTTGCAACCTCCCAATATTATGTCATTTACCTCAGCATTCCATGGCAGCCATTTTGTGGAGGGGCCATTCCCTAGTCTCAAAATTCCAAATGCCCACAGGCTTACTAAAATGAGGGACCACTTTTGTAGAGAGCCCCACCCCCACAAAGAAGCATATATGCCGTACACATCTGCAGTCTGAAGTGGTACAACCCAAGAACAGTATTACTGGATAATTTCATGATTTCATAGACTGGTCACAATACAAACAGAGGTAAAGTCTACAATAGGCTACAGCACATTCAGTTATATCCCAGTAATTTGTGGCATTATACAAAACAGACAGAAATGCATCCGTTGCGTAGGCTTGATTCATTCTGGTGTAAGATTTGAAGTGTCAACAGACTTTGTCCTGTAAATATACATCAGCAGTCCCCAATGTGGTGTCCATGGACACCATGGTGCCCATCAACACCTTTTCTGGCACTAGCCAAGTGTTTTGAGAAAGTGGGTGGGGTCAGTTGCACTTTTGGCCAGGAGGGCTTCTGATTAGACTTTGAAGACTTTGTTACCCAACAAGGAAGCCTCCTTGCAAGTTGGGGGAAGAAGAGGCAGCGAGAGGCATGTAACTTAGTGAGATCTCCAGTTATGTATATGAGGGCCCCTTTCTCTAGAGAACTCTTCCAGATATTCAACCCAAAGGGCCTTTTTAATTATAAAATAATAAAGATCAATGTCATAAAATACACACAGCAAATACACACATAGAGCTAACCAGGGCTTTTTTTCAGTGGGAACACGGTGAAACGGAGTTCCGGAACCTCTTGAAGATGGTCACATGGCTGGTGGCCCCGCCCCCTAATCTCCACACAGAGGGGAGTTTAGATCGCCCTTCACACCACAGCAGTGCAGAGGGCAATCTAAACTCCCCTCTGTCTGGAGATCAGGGGGCTGGGCCACCGGCCATGTGACCATTTTTGTTGAGGGCGATTTAAACTTTAAAAAACTCCCCCCTTGTTCCAGCTGACCCAAAGTGACGACATTGTGCGGTCCTCCTGAGTTCCACCACTGAGTTCCACCACCTCTTTTCCCAGGAAAAAAGCCCTGTTGCTAACTAGAGAAACAGTGAGAAAAGTGGGAATAGAAATTCAAGGGTTAGGTGATATTTACCAGTTCCAGAAGAGCTTGAAGAGCAAGGAAGATTCCGCAGAGGAGCCCCATGGACAGCCAGCGTCTCATGAAAGGGGAGAGAGGAGACTCAGATATAGCCTGAGGGTGCTTTTGGGGAGAGTCCAGAAGGCAGGCACATTGGTGCACATGGCAGGACAGTCAGATATACTGTGAAACGTGCCCGGAGGCAGGCCTTCAGAGTGTCTGCCCTAAAACAATAGCTTGGTGGAAGGACAACAGGACTGTCTCTGCAGGTGGGGCAATAGGACTGGGAAAGCTTGATCGTGCCTCCCTGAGAGGAACTAAAGGTGTAAAAAGATGACTGATGATTCCTGATGGCTGGTGGGTGAGATTTATCAGTCCCTGAGTGACTCAGGGAAATTGGATCAGGAAAGATTGGCAGGGTGGATGACAAGATTAACTTGAGCTTCTGGAGACCCTTTTGTTATACAAATCTACACATCTCCGGGAGGGGGGCGGGGCTGGAAGCTAGTTTTACCTCATTGCTCACATTCCAATATTTTTCCTGCCTAGCCAGGCAGTGTTTAAAACACATGAGGAGAGGGGCTTATGATATTCCATATTCATCAGTCTTCTTAATAACAGGGCAGGTCTGACCGCTAACAATCTATTTGGCTGTGCATATTTTATAAAAATTACTTCATCAGCAGCTGTCCCCACAGCACAAGGCTTTTCTCTCAAGATAAGCTATATGTATGGAAGAAATTATTTTAAAATAATATGTTGATTTTGAAAGACATTCTTCCTGAAATGTTGAGAAGTTACTATTAGATGTTTGCTTGGCCTCACTCCTTGATGCTTATAAGTGATATTCTGAAAACAATATTTACTATCTGAACAAATCTCTAAATACTCGGGATTTTGGACCTGAATGTCACTACCAACTAAAAAATTCACGAGAACAACATGGAAGGACAGAATTTGAACACCCTGTCTTCCAGATGCTAGAGAAGTACACTTAACTCTTTTACCACTCGGCTGCAGAGCATTTGCAGAGATCTTGTGTTGGTTCTTAACTCCTTGCATTTTGAAGTGGTACAATCCCAGGAGGAGTGGATCTGGTGTGTGTAAAGGGCAAAGTTTGATTTATTTAGCCCTTAATATTACTTCATCAATGAAAAATGAAATGAAATCCTGCCCTCAAGTCACGGTTGACTTATGGCGACCCCTCCCCCCGGGGTGGGGTTTTCATGGCAAGAGACTAACAGAGGTGGTTTTGCCATTGCCTGCATCTGCAATTTGGTCTTCATTGGAGGTCTCCCATCCAATTACTAACTAAGGCTGACCCTGCTTAGCTTCTGAAATCGGACGAGATAAAGCTCTCCTGGGCTATCCAGGTCAGGGCTCACTGAATTAATAGTCTTCATTTAAATAACATTATGCAGGTCAGGATAGTCATCTCCCAAAAGGAAGGAATATTCAGCAAGGCATCCCACTGTAAGCAGGGCCAGCGCCTCCATTGAGGCAGGTCTGGCAACTGCCTCCAGCACTGAGGCGCCAGAGGGGGCACCATGGATAAGGGCACACGCTGTGGAGCTGGCGGTGGCAGCGGGCGGGCGGCTGAGCAGGAGGGATGGGAAGCCCCCCGTGCGCCACCCTGGCCACCTGCCATGCCTGGGCCGCAGCTACTGCAGCCTCCCAGCCCTCCCGCACTACCGCCGCCAGCACATGCCACCGGCCGAGAGCAGCAGCCATAGGTGAGGCCCAGCAGGTGTCCAGGGTGGCACACGGAGCAATGGAGCAGGAGAGCTGGGAGGATGCACGCGCACCTCCCCAGCCCACTGCCAGTGCTTCCGTTGAGGCAGAGCTGGCCCCTGCCTCAGGTGCTGAACTCTGAAGGCAGCGCTGTGCCGGCACCCCAACGATTGATCGGTGTTCCCTGCAGTGTGCGCGCTCCTGTGCACTCGCACAGGAATTCTCCTCTCTTAGTGCAAGGCATTTCTTCTGGAGTGCAGAAGGGTAGCCCTGTCTTCCTGCTCATCCAGTGCCCGAGGAGCTTCGAGTTCAGCCCCATCAGCGGGGACATTTCTCTCTCTGCTTTCACACCACTTCTACCTCATCGCTTCAAGGGAAGAGATTGACCAAGTGTTTTTGGACTATGACTATATGATTCCTCTTGCATTTACTGTATATGTAAAATTATTTGGATATTTGTCATCTTTGTACCGGCTTTTGTATATACTTATTGCATATTTAGGAAGTGTTTATTTTGAATGTATTGATGTTTCCATGATTATGGTCAATATATATATTTGATATTGAATGATTATTCATTGACTGTATGGTTTAAACCAACTGGGGAGTTGTGTTGAGATTAACTTCCTGTTTGAAAACAGGAAATAACTTTAAAAAAAAAGCTCTGTCCCTCCCAATGCTCTCAGAGATTGTCAGTCCTGTCATCACAGATAACATCATTGTGTCTAAGGCACAAGGAGAGATTTGGCTCAAGGTGAGTTGCAGGTGTGGGTGGAATTCTAACTCAAGAAGACAAGCTCCCACAAGTGACATAAGGCCACCTCTAGCAACCAACCAGAATCCAGACTTATACTATGTGCCACAAGCACAAAACAAAATATATTTTAATTAAAATAAACTGAAATTTAATTTTAAAACACAGTGATTGTTCTCTACATTGTGTTGAACAGCATAAGTGACGGAAGACACAGTTGTCATGACAGCACCAGCAGATTAACAACTATATTGTTGAAGATATTATTGAAGGATGAATGACTGTCACATGGTGCACTAATGATTTAATTATACTGAAGAATTGCCTTGGAAAAACTTGACAACCCTCTCTATCTCTCTCCATTGTACACTATTTTGAAGTTCATAAATGAAAGAATAATTACATATATGACAAGTATTTTGTTTGACTTGAATTTTTCAAGGACTATTTTTCTAAATTATCACTAATTTCTGTATGGCTAAAAAAAATTCCAAGTGCAATTCAAGATATATGAGGAAAACAACATGACTTTATCTGGAGAAATAGGGATTCCGTTAAAAGCACAGTACAGTCTCATAGTACAGTATGAGCAAGCATTAGAGTTTCCAACTATGGGTTGGGCTATACCTGGAGGTTTGGGCGCTAGACCCTGGAGAAGGGGTTTGGGGAGGGGAGGGACTTCAGCATCATACAATGCTAGGGTTGCCAGCTCCAAGTTGGGAAATTCCTGGAGATAGGGGAGGGGGGTGAAACTTGGAGAAACCTGGAGAAAGTGGGGTTTGGGGAGGGAAAGGACCTTGGCATGGCAGAATTCCATAGAGTCCAACCCCCAAAGTAGCCATTTTCTCCAGGTGAACTGATCTCTGTGGCCTGGAGACCCGTTGTAATTCTGGGAGATCTCCAGCCACTACCTGGAGGCTGGCAACCCAATACAATGCCATAGAGCCCACTGTCCAAAGCCACCATTTTCTCCAGGGAACTGGTGTAGTCTGGAGATCAGTTGTAATTCCAGGAGATCTTCAGACCCCAACTGGAGGTTGACAGCCCTATCAAACAAGATGATGGACTGAGAAGTGGACTTGTGTTTTCACAGTTCAATACCATCTGCATGAAACTTTCCAGGCCCAGATTGTTCCAAACTTTTAAATGTCTGGTTTTGAATCTTAGAGGCCAAAGCATTGCAGCCAAGGCCTTATCCCAGTGTTGCCTCCTAATACTGGTATTCAGGGGGTTACTGCTTTTAAAAATAGAAGTTCCCTTTAGATGTGATGGGCCTCTCTTACACAAATCTGTTCAACCCTCCTTCAAAGCCATCCATGCTTGTGGTAATCACTATGTCCATTGGCAATGATGTCTACAATTTAATTATTCATTGAATGGAGTACTTCAGTTTGGGCCGTCCTGAATTAATTGTCCATCAACGTCAAGGAGTACCCCTGAGTTCTAATATTATGGGAGTGGGAGAAAAAGTTATCTCTATCCATTTTATCCATCCCATAAATGACATGCTTCTAATCAAATTCTTAGATAGCATGTAAAAGTATGAACTCGGGTGGCATCAATTATTTTTAACATAATGTTTAATTAGTATAAGATGATAAATCTTCTATTCTTATTTGTATGGAGTCCGCTGCACTCTTCTTCCATTTTCTACTAGTTTTAAACCTAAGACATATTTTCTTGAGTAGATCTATATGTCATTTATTGCTAACAATCTTAGGATGTTTGAATTAGATTGTCCTGAAACGCAGGAATATAAATTTCATCTGTGTTTGCCAAGTTCCTTCCTGCTCTTTGAAATTTAAATTCTAGGACGACCCCCACCCCCAATGTTATGAAGAAATATGTAAACTTCAGGTGGCTTTCCCTCCTGACTCATTGGATTTTATATCAGAATGGCAGGTTATTAAAACAACAGAATGTCAGCAAACAGATACCCTATTTGTAAGACATTACCTTGGAACAAAATGCCAAATATTTACATTAATACCAATTTAATCATATGTGATATCTCTAAACACAATTGTGTGAGGTGTTATAGTTCAGTGGCAGAGAACTTGATCTGCATGTATATGAGTCCCTGGACAAAGGATATCACAACGCTTTCCTAAACAGAGTGAATTCCTTCTCTAAGTCCATTGAAATCTGTGGGCTTATTTATTTGTCTAGAAAATGTATTTATTTAGAAAATGTGTATGTTGTCTCCTCCCAAACTGCTTGAGGTAGCTCACAACAAAACAATAACACGCTATCAACAAGCCAATAAAACAATTAAAAATCAAGCCAATAAAACATTAAAACATGTTTTAAAATCAGATCAATAAAAACCTGTCAGGACTTAAAAACAGCATAAAATAAACAGAACAGTCTGATAAAGGAGTCCAGATGCTCAGAGCAGGCTATACAACAGCTTTCCCAATAAATAAGATCCTCTTAGTCAAAAGCATGAGAAAATAACAATGCTTTTACTTAGCACCTAAAAGAAAGTAATGTATACTCAAGACGAGCATCAAGGGGGGGAGCATTCCAAAGGTGAAGTGCCACCTCCCAAGAAACTCTGTCTCTAGTCATCACCCACCTTACCTCTGCAGGTGATCACAAGGCACATTTGGATATACACACTTATTTATTTAAAATATTTAAACCCCTGATGCTCCACATAAATATTCATGAGGTGGCTCATAGCATCATACATAACAATAAATATGCAACAATAAAACATCTATATTTATCCTTTATTGTTTCATTCAGTAGTTATAAACTAGAGTTATTAGGTCCAGATTGGGAAACTCTTGGAGATTCGGAGGTGGAGTCTAAGGAGGGCAGGAGAGAGAAGGGGCCTCAGCAGGATATAATGCTATAGAGTCCATCAATAAATTCTCCTTCTTATGATTGGCAAACCAGGCAAAACCACCACATTCCACAGAAGAGATCTGCACCTACATCTGTAGTACCTGATCAAAAAGCACGCACACCCCAATCTGCACACCTATGGGGGGGTGCATACAACACCCACCAAAGAACAAACAGCAAGATTTGAGTCCAGTGGCTCCTTAAAGACCAACAAGATTCACAGGGTGTAAGTTTTCAAGAGTCAAGGGCCCTTTTCACACTGCTTACCTGCTCCCGGGATGTTGCGAAATGTCATGCAAAAAACGTGGAAGATAGCATCTTCTCGCGAGAGTATTGCGCGATGTCGCACAAAACTCTCACGAAAAGACGCTATCTTCCGTGGTTTTTGTGCGATATTTCGCAACGTCCCGGGAGCAAGTAAGCAGTGTGAAAAGGGCCAAGCTCCCTGACAAATGTTGCTGTTCTACTGCAGACCCACACAGCTACCCACCTGAAGACTGGACAGATTCTGCAGATCTCAATGGGCCTTATTATCAACCAACAACCCTTATTTTGAATAATTTGTTTTTCCTTGATGACTAGTAAAACAGAAAGACCTATACCCCACTGTTCAGACTTCCTGGAGTTTCTAACATTTCAAAAGCAACTGTCCATACATTTTCAAGTTTATCTGCACTGCTTTCAGGGGAAAAACCTGCTTTTAAAAAATTCTACAGCTGTCAACTTCTGTGCTTCCACCTGCAATTACTAACAAAGCGTCTTCAATCTTGCTTCTGCAGTTTGGGTTGAGTAAACTGTTATGCAGCCATGGTGTGGAAGCAGGATGGGAGCAGACAGGAAGAAAACAGATAAATTAAAGGAGCAGGAAGCAGTGTGGCAACAGGAGCAATAGGATAGTTTCAGGTAGGTAGCCATATTGGTCTGCAGTAGAACAACAGGATTTGAGTTCTGCGGCACCTTAGAAACGAACAAAATTTGCAGGGTGCAAGCATTCAAAAGTTGCTTCTTCAGATACAGGGAAGACTGGAGATCCCATGAGGTGGGAGAGATAAAGCAAAGAAGGGAGTCCAGATGTAAAGGTACAATGTTATAATGCAGCTTGAATAGAGCAAAAATTAGCATCTGTATTGAGATAAGAATCTTACGTTTCTATTCAGCCCAGAGAGTTACGTTGATCTGAATTTATGAATAAACTCAAGTTCAGCAATCTCATGTAATAATCTGCCCCCGAAGTTTCTTTGCTTGAGGACAGCCACTTTTAGATCTGGAATGGAATGTCCTAGAAAACATAAGAACAATAGGAGACAGCTACTTCCAGGGAGAGAAGGCACTGGAGAACCACTGATAGGGGGTGCAGAATAAGAAAGTACATTCCTCATACTAAATGCTACAAAGTCAGGAAATGTAATCTGAACACAAACATCCAGTTGTGCCAATTTAGCACTATCCATTCAATGAAGTATTATTTTTCAAGAGCAAGTCTTTCGGGTTATTTAACAAGTCTTCGATCACTTTTCCTGAAGTTCTTTTTTAAAAAGTAGAACAAGGTAAAGATGGCATATTTTCAGAGCACCTGAATTTCTCATTTCCTCAGCAAAGTTCCATAGGGAAAATATGTAACTGCTTTCACAAAGCTGTACTTAAAGGCACATTTCATTTTTTCAAGTAGCAGGTTCTTAATTTCCCAGCTCCAGACTGTGATTATGAACACAGCCAAATTAGGAAGTATATGTAACGATAGGCTCCTAGGGTCTCCCTCCCAATTCTCCACTCCAAAGGTCCACCATAAAACCCACCAGTTTAGTAACTTTATTTCTTTCTCCCATTGCAGACCTGGACAGCAGCCATTTTCCTTTACTATCAGCAGGTGGCACTGTTGCTTTTATTCATCAGAGGAGTTAGCCGTGTTAGTCTGTAGTAGCAAAATCAAAAAGAGTCCAGTAGCACCTTTAAGACTAACCAATTTTATTGTAGCATAAGCTTTCGAGAATCAAGTTCTCTTCATCAGATGCCTGATCAAAACTTTGATCAGGCATCTGATGAAGGAACTTGATTCTCGAAAGCTTATGCTACAATAAAATTGGTTAGTCTTAAAGGTGCTACTGGACTCTTTTTGATGTTGCTTTTATTAACTCCCTTTTTTTTTCAAGTGTCTCTTGAGATTTGTATCTGCCCTGAATCCTGTCTGTTGGTGGCTCTTAAATTGACCTAATCCTGTTTGAACCTTTGACATGCAGACCCTAGGTTCTCTAATATTGAACTATGAACTCAGTAAAACAGGTGTCTTTTACCAAAACATCTACCAGTTCACCTCTAGGCCATTTAAACACAATTAACTTGCAGGAGTTACCCACAAAAACGTGGAAAAACTCACATTTTAGATCCTTCTGTTGCATTGTACACAAAGGAGAGAGCATCACTCAGTCATCTGCTTTTACTCTGCTCTACAAAGAATTCAGTGTGCATGAAATGATATGCAAACAAACAGAGAGAGTACCAAATGATACGATACACAGGCAAGAATTACAAATGAAATTATATGCAGGCAGGAACATGCTTATAAACCAAAAGCACTGTATTCACGTGGATCGTTACAAAGGTACTGTGGCATACGAATACAATAAACCAGGATATGACAGTCTAGGGATACATCAGCTACAACTGCAGCCTTAAGGCTATTTGGAATTGTGCTCTGCAATAGACTTTGGTCATAAGTCAGATCACACTTGCTGTGCCTAAACCCCGTGGAATTCAGTGAGTCATCACAAGGGCTTAACTGTATACTCATTTAACTGATGGGACTCTAGTGTAGCTCTCATATACAGTGGGCAAGTTAATAAACCTGCATCTAGGCTGAATCTAGGTACCTGTATCTAGGTAAAAAGCCTTTACCTAGGCTGGTTCAGGCTAGGTAAAGGCTTTTTACCGTTACCTGGGCTGAACCAATTCAGACCACAGGTGGATGATCCCCTTTCTGCTATACAAACAAAATGCCCTGCGTATAGAAAACTACAATACCAGTTTTCAAAGTCCAGGGAATCGTTTGGTATGGGGGACCTTTCAGTCACGTGAACCCATACTGAGAGCTGCTATAAGAGTGGTTAAGTGGTTTGGCTGTGAATCAGCACTCTATTGGTTCGAATCCCACTACTGCCATGAGCTCAGTAGGTGGCCTTGGGTCAGCCACGGCTCTCAGCCCCAGCTCCCCAGCTGTATTGTGGGGGTAATAATAACACTAACTTGTTCGCTGCTCTGGGTGGGGCACTAATCTGTCTAGAAGAGCGGTATATAAGTGCAGTTGTTGTTATTATTACCTACAGCAGCAGTGGACTGACAAAGTCATTATCTCTAATGGCACGATCCTGGAGCATTTAAGGTGACTTAAAGGGGTTGGATCCCACCAGCTTTTTTGCTCATAAAAAAAAAGGGAGGGGTTTTCTTGGACAACCCAAAAAAGTAATGCTGAGAATCATGGGACCTGCATGTACAAAAGCCATGTGGGGTGGTTGCAGGAGTATGAAGGGGAATTGACTGAGATGGAATGAAAAAGCTGGCTGGAACCTAAGGTCTCATCACTAATATATTATTTATTTTTATTTAATTTAATTTATCGTCCGCTTTCCCTGCAAGCAAGGAGAGAGGACTATAAAGTCACTACTGATAACTTTGTACCAGGATATGACTACAGCACCAGATGTGCTAGAAGCGCTAGCTCCATGTGTATTCGATGACTCTGCAACCAGACTAAAATCAGAAATAATTTACTTGGAGGTGATAGTGTGTGAGCTCAATTCAAACTCAAAAAAGATTTCCAGTTTAATTGTTGAAGTTTCTTGAACTTTTGGAATTTTTTCAGAGGGAAAAACAGTACCCGACATAATTGAGAAATTTTAGGAGGCAGTGCCTGAGGAGGATGGAGTCTGGACTCGGAGAGAGGAAGAAGTTCAGTGGGGATGGGATCCCAGAGTCTGTTCTCTGGAGCTGCCTATTTCTTTAGGGGAACCAATCTTTGTAGTCTAGAGGTCCATTGTCATTCCAGGAAAACTCCACCCCCCCCCACCTGGAGGTTGGCAACCAAAATCATACACGAGTGTAATGCATATACAATTCCTGATATCTTAAAAATTCAGTCATTGAGGAACTTATGGTGTCCAGGACCAAAACAAAAGATAAAGAAAATTTCCAGGCATCACTAGAAAGACAATGAAAAATTGAATCAAAATTGAATCCCTCCCCCGATAATTGCAGAATCCAAATTGAAACTAAATAAATCATTTTGGTTCTGCTCTAATGACCAGATTCTTGATTAAATGAAATAGCCATAATTTACTTAATTTATTGTATTGTGTATTCTTTTTACTTGTGATTAGACTTTTCTCTGTTCCATCATTTACATCAGATGCTTATACTTAAAAAAAAGAACTCTCAATACAGTTCTTACAAAATGAGCAAGGTTCAAGCCAGTAACACCTTAAAGACGAACAAGATTTTCTAGGGTGTAAGTTCTGAAATGGAAATCTCAGATAATAGAATTCTGAATCCAGTAGAATCAGCTGGACAGAAAGCAAGCTATTCTTCTGGGAACAGCAAAAATCACATTTCCTCAGACTGAAAGCTGCATTTTAGCTATTGAACTGTGTAATAATTAAATCTGCATCGGCTAGCATTACCCTGAAAGGTTTTCAACAGGATTATGTGAGAAAGGGCTGCATACAAACACCTGTATCTGTGAAGGAACAAGAGTTACTTCCTCCTCCTTTCTCTGGAGGTTCCAGGCCTGATTCTGCTTCAGACTGAGCAAAAAATGGCTTCCTCTGTGTTGCCCTTTCAGAGCTGGCCAAAAGGACCCCTATGGCATATGGTGGGTAGGTAGACCCCACCTCACAGGCACATACAGCCTTTCACACATCTTTGCCACCCTTCCCAAACCTCCCTCTTCACAGGTTTGCGGCTTCCCAGGCAGGTAAATGCCAGGGTCCCCCCTCTCCTCTTCCAGGGGCTCCAGCCAGTTCCCTATATTTACTTCCCCTCACCCTGCTACTGTCTAGGGCTACAGGGGACAAGGAACTCAGAGTTAACTTTCCCTAACTTGCCACCATTTACTTAAATTTGACCCATTGTTCATGACTAGAGTGTTTGACATTTGTGTTATTATTTCCCCTCAGCCAAAAACTTCAAACCAGCCAGGATTAAAGCAAACAAAAAACCAAAAATACTTTAAGAACGAACCTAGGAGTGAATGGATTTTAAACTACTAAACATGCTGGGGCTCAACAAGAAAGGTTTCAAAGTGAAAGAGAAGATTAACAGCCAGCTATCTTCCAGCTGCCTCTCTTAGCAGCATCTCAAACCCTTCCCTACCTGAGAGCCAAGCTACAAGTGACGACTTACCCAGGTTGGACACTTGTCAGCTTCCCTCAAGTTTTGATGGGAAATGTAGGCATCCTGGTCTTGCAGCTGTAATGGAGAGCCAAGCTGTAAAACCAGGACGCCTACATTTCCCATCAAAACTTGAGGGAAGATGACAAGTGTCCAACCTGGGTAAGGCGTCACTTGTAGCTTGCCTCTCAGTCTCTCAAAAGCGCTCTTTTTCCTCTGATGGACTAAGTATGATTGGCCCAGCATTCCACCTGCCCCATTGGCTGTCTCTCAGGAGAGGCAGAGGGGGAGCCAGTCCTGTCCATCACTGATGCCCCCCACCCCTGTGCACGCACACTTTGGGGTGAGTTTGCAGCTGTGGAAAGAATGACTATTCACTGACTATTCACCAAGGTAAGGTAACAATCACATACCACTGGCACTGAGCACCACTTTTTATTCTGGTGAAGGCAATACTTCTTTCCCTCACTTTGGCAATTTTGTTTAGAGAACAGAGGAGGCACAACACTGCTGCCATGAAAAGGTACAAGAAATGCAAAGGCGTTAGGAGGAGGCAGGACTTTTTTTCAGACAGAACACCCTGGAACGGCATTCCGGCACCTCCATAAAATACCCACGTGACTGGTGTCAAGTGGGTATTTTTTAAATGTCCTGTTTTGGCCATTCTGGGCCCATTTGGGCTTGGATCAGGCCTGAAATGGGATGAGGGTCGCTGCTGGTTGGGGGAGGCTTCCCCCGCCCAGCAGCAGCCCATTGCAAACTGACTCAGCCTTAGGGTTGCCAGGCCCCCTCAACCTCCGGGCGGGAGATAGGGGCCTGGCACTTATCTTGGGGGAGAGGGGGTGCGGGTGCACAAAATGCGCTCACGGCCCCCCCACAGGCACGATGACGCATTCCAGCACCTCTACTACTGCCAGGGGGGGCAATGCTACTGCCAGGTGGGGGCCCCAATGCGGGCCCCAAATGGCCAGGATCAGGCCAAATCAGCCAGGATCAGGCCTCTGCCAGGTGGGGGAACACTCCTCTGCTCCGCAGCAGCCCAATCTTGGCCATTTGGGGCTAGAACCTGGCCATTTGGGGTCCCTTTTGGCCATTCTGGGCCCAGTTTGGGCCTGAAATGGCCAGGATCAGGCCCTAAATGGCCACGTTCTGGCCACTGCCTGGTGGGGGAGTGGTCTTCCATGCGGCCGCAGCCTGTTCCAGGCTGATCCAGGCCATTTGGGGCCCATTTTTGCCCAATTTGGGCACGAAATGGCCTGGATCCGGCCACTGCCAGGTGGGGGAGTGTTTCCCTGTGGCAGAGCAGCCTGTTCCAGGCCAATTTTAGCCTTATCTGGGCTGAATTGGGCCCCTCCATAGAGCACAGGAGCGCTCCCAAGGCAGCCACAGCCTGTGTGATGACATCACTTCCCAGAAGTGACATCATTGCGCAGTCCTGGGAGCGCATGTAGTTAGAAGTGCACCATATCCTTCTGGAAGTTGCCCCAGGTGAGACTTTTCCCACCTCTTTCCCCAGGAAAAAATGCCCTGGGAGAGGGAGTCAAATTTCCCTTATCCCATGCCTCCATTTCAGAGGCCAGTTGTTAAACGTGTGCCACATCCATGCAAAATGTATGCTCTGCTTCACAGCTATGAAGAATGAGGATTTTAAAACATATTTAAAAGGATACCTAATTTAGTGGCCAACTGTGCACTTGCTTGTCCCGCCCTCACCTCATTAGCAGCTGTACATTTAAACTGATAGGAAAGCTAGTGGTTCCCTGGTATGGTTGCCAACCGCATGTGAGACCTGAAGATCTCCCAGCAGTATAGCTGATCTCCAAACAACAGAGATCCCCTGCAGAAAAATAGGTGTTCTGGAGGGTAGACCCTCTAAGGTCCCTCCCCAGACTCCACCCTCAAATGTCCAGGAATTTCCCAACCCAGAGCTGATAACCCTATTCCCCAGGGTCATTTCAAATTGATGAAATGGTGAAGGGAAAGACTTAATCCTTCTCGTTGCACTATGGTCTCAACCCAAGTTAGTCTCTTGCCTGCCTGGGTTTTAGAGAGAAAGAGACACTGGAAACCTTGTTCACAGAACTCCTTATTTCTCACTTATTTGAGCCTCTCCCCCCACCGGGAATAATGGTGTCTTGCCTTTCAAGGTTAGTGTTGTAAGGATATCTGAAACATAGGGTTGCCAGGTCCCATAGGGCCCAAACCAGGGAATGGGAGGGGAGCAATGGGGGGCACATGTGGAGCAGTCACTGTCATGCTGGGAATAACATCATTCCTGGCTCGACAAGGAAAGGAAGGTCCCGGGGGGGGGGCTTTTGTTTAAAATCAACCGAAATCTGTGCTCCCATTCCTGTCCCAGCCAGGTAACAGGCAGTGGGGGTGGGGGCTGAGAGCAGGTGATCCTCCACCCCAAACAGGGACATGAGAAACTTTCTGAAACAATATATGTAAATTACCTTGACCATTCTCCTCTGACCTGGATAGCCCAGGTGAACCTGATCTTGCCAGATCTCAGAAGCTAAGCAGGGTCAACCTTGGTTAGTAATTGGATGAGAGACCTCCTATGAAGACCAAGGTTGCACAGGCAGGCAATGGCAAACCACCTCTGTTAGTCTTTTGCCATGAAAACCTCACCAGGGGTCGTCATAAGTCAACTCTAACTTGAGGGCACTCTCCACCCCCACTACCTTGACCACTCTACAATTTTTTTTTGTTCTACAAGTGTATTTTTAATGCTCTCTAGGAATAAGTACCAAAAGATATTCCCCAGCAGAAAGGAAGTTTAAAGCATACTATTTCAAAATGCACAGGGGGGTAGCAAAGTCTAAGGCAGAATGCTTTCTTCTTAGCTGCCTAAATCAGTCTGTGCTTTATTACTTTGAACTGAAAATGTTTGATCCCGTCCAAAGTCAACTTTAACTGACAATGCAGCTCATCCTGTTAACAGAGGAGACAATCCCTTTCAGCAAGACTGTGAAGTGTTTTTGTTAAATGTTAATTCACTTTGTGATCTATGGGGCATCTGGAAGTAGAATCTGATTAGTAAAATGAGAAGCCTTGACAGTCTATCTATCCCCTTGCTATTTGTTGCTGTGGTTACAGGTATCAAAGGCGGCAATAAAACACGTTATACCGGACATGGGGGGGGCATGGATTGCTTCTCTTGTTTCCCCATCTCCTTATAAAAAAGCACTCCGATTAGGTTTGAACGCAAGTTGATCGGAGCTGGCTTCAAAAGAAAAATGCATTTTATCCTACAACTTAATTCTGATACCAAAGATTCAATACCCATCTTGGGCAGGTCAAAGGGAGAAAGAGAAAAGAAGCAGAAAGTCAGGGCCAGGAGACCAATCCAAATCCTTTCCCTAAGGTTAAGCATGGGAGATGTAAACTTGAGCTGAAAGCTGCCGAAGGTACACATTTAAAAATGCAAGAAGACCAGTGGTCCATCTAGTCCAGCATCCTGTTCCACACGGGGGGGGGGGGGGCAAACAAGCAAGACACGGAAGCCAAGGGCTTCCCCTGACGTTGCCCTCTAGCAATGGAGGCTCCTTTCAGTCATCAGGTCTAGTCGCCATGGATGGGCCTACCCTACATAAATCAGTCTAATCCCCTTTTAAAAGCCGTTATGCTCCTGGACTTCAAGAATTCCACAAATTCACTGGGCCAGACGGGGAACTGCTCCTCTGGCTGTATTTCTCCTTTTTTAGATTTATGGGCAAAGGAATTACAACTCCTAATATGAATATGATACAGTGCCCTGACTTGATTTCATGCTGTTCTGGGGCAGAATTCTAAGGAATTCGCTGCATGTTATTTTCAATTTCACCTCAGCGTGAGTAATTTCATTGAAATATATTTATTTGGTATCGTTTATCTAGTTATTTTCCATTTTTTGTCCCCCTTTTCCTTTTTTTTCTATATTCCAGATTCTTTGTGTGCTAGGTCATGTTGTATGTTTAATTTATGTATTTTATTGGTGGGGTGCTGTCTGTGACAGTTTTATACCACAGCCTTTGAGTTGAAACGCCTCTGGTTTTATTAGTTCTGGCAATGAGTTGTACTATTATACCTATATGTAAGTGATTTTATTTTATTTATATATAAGGTTTTAGTACATACACGCCAAACCATATGATATTTTTAATCTAATCTATGTTTTTCTGATTAAACTGATGAAACTTCATACCATTGTTTTTAATTCATATTTTTAGTTATTTTTCACAACTTTTATTTTTTTCTGTTGTTCCAACCTCATTGATTACCCTGTTCTTTCCCCTTTTCGTTGTTCTTACCAGCTGCCCTATAGGGAATCAGACCATTGGTCTATCGCCATCAGTATTGATCCCTCAGAATGGCAGCGGGTCTCCAGGGTCTCAAACAGAGGTCTTGCACATCAGCAGCTAACAGATCCTTTAACTAAAGATGCCAAAAATCGAACCCGGGACCTTCTGCACTCAAGGTTGCCAACACACAGGTTGGGCCTGAAGATATCCCAGATTTACAACGGGCCTCCAGATAACAGAAATCAGTTCCTCTGGAGAAAATGGCTGTTTTGGAGGGTAGACGGTATGGCATTATACCCCACTGAGCTCCCTCCCCTCCCCAAACTCCACCCTCCACAGGCTTTGTTCCCAAATCTCCAAGCATTTCCCAGCCTGGAGTTGTCAAACCTATCTGCATGCCAATGCTCTACCACTGGTCAACAGCCCCTTCCCAACTGACTTATTAGCTTCATATTTTGACTGATGTCGCTGGAGAAGGTTGCAAGGTCCAAGCACAAATAATCCCAGGACGGCTTGTGATGTGAGCCTGCTCTATAGGGAGAGCAGAATATAAATATAATAAATAATAATTGGTCTTCTTCACCTTTCAGCCTATGCAAAAGAGAAGTAAACCTCACATTCCAACAAGACAGCCAACTTACTTGTTCAGAAAAGAGTTCTGAAAATATTGACATTCATGAACTGTGTATAAATTTCATAACAAAGGCAGTCATCATTATTTCTAAGATAAATTTTGATTAAAATACAACTAACTTCGCTTTGTGCTATAAACTCATTATCAATTTAGATAGACTCTGCAATCCTGTAATTAAAATGTCTCTTTTCAGTATTAATTATTATAGTACCTTGAATTATATGGTTCACATTGTGTGAAACAATCCAAGCCTCTCAATGGATCTAGGAATTAAAACACGGAGAAAAAATGGTTTTGATTAATCCAACAGCTTTCTGCAAATGCCTTTATTGAATGTGTAATGTAAGAACTTGCAATTAGAAGCTCTTGTTTTTCAGGTTTTGTTTAATTGAGAGGAAATGTCTTTTTAACTAGGCTATCGAAGGCCTTCATATTTATTGATAAGGCATTAATTAACCTTGGTATTTTTTCTTCAATGCCTATTTAATAATAACATTTATTGCACAATTTGCACTGAAAACCTCATAAATTTCAAAACTGACCTCCTACTGGGAGGATGGCTATTTTCCTCTCAAGTTTTGACTACCCTCCGATGAAGTATTTCAATTTTCGATTTCCAGTTTGGGCTTCATGGAGGTCTGACGCAGCTCCATTTGCAGAGCTGACCGGACTGCCGTTTTAAGTGGCCGGCGGGGGAAAAATAGCCCGCGGCCGACTGCTCTCAGGCGGAGAGCAGGCAAAGAACGCTCAAGACCCTAGGGTGTGCTAGATCTCGGACGAGGGGGGGCTCTACACAACGGGTCCCCTCCCGATCCTTGAGGTCCCACCCTGCGACGGGTCGGCTACAATCTCTGCGGCAGTTCTGGGGCCAATTCGGCTGGCATAAGACCTACATACCCAAGCTTCGATTGAGGGAAGAAACGGAGAGGAGAAGTTAAAATCGAAACAGCGATTACAACCCGAGAAAAGTGAATGAGAAGGTAAAGATCACTATCTTCTGTTACGGGACAGATTGATTAAAGCAGAGAGGAATAAAAGTAGATTTTCAAACTGCAAAAGGCTAACGATAAAGAGGGGAAGACTCGGCAAGAGTTGTATTTGAAAAGAGACTCAGTTTAAAGAAGTTATTAAAGGAATTGGACTATTGTTTTGAATACTTGAGGTTATGGAGCTGTGAGAAAAAGACACCATCGCGAGACCTACTGTGGGAAGTCGGGAGACAGGAAGTGCGTAACAACAATAGAGTTGCTGGAGAGAAGCAGCCCTTGCTGGAGGGCAGGAAGAAGGGAATCGCCATCTTTGAAAGGGGAAGGGTCGCGGCCTCAGCGGAAAAGGAAGTAGGCCATCTTGGATTGCAAAATCATAGAGAAACCATAGGGAAAAGACGCCCGACATTTTGGACTCTTTAAAATTTAATTTTTGTAAGAAGACCTGGACATTTGAAATAAAAGGACATTAAATTTTACACCACGGAGTTAAGGAAGAGAGCGGACTCGTGGGAGCGAGCCAAAGCAAGCCCCACGATGTCAAAAAAAGAGTGGCAATCGGCAATAGAAAACCTGGATAAAAAACTTTTAGATGTGATTAAAGAACTTAAGGACACGAAATTGGAGTTGATTAAAGAGGTTAAAGAGGTTACACAGACAGTAAAATCGGAGCTGTCAGAAGTGAAAAAAGGTATGGAAACAATACAAAGTGAACTACAAGGAACGCAGCAGAGAGTTAAAACAGTAGAAGATGCGATGGAGAACTTAGCAGACACGCAACAAACAGAGATGAGACTGATGAGGGGGAGAATGTCAGTTGCAGAAACTAAACACATGGAGAAGCAGTTACGTTTTCGTGGCTTGCCAGAAGTGGAAGGAAAATCAGCGCAAGAACAGATGACTGAGGTGTTAGCTGAATACCTGGGGAAGGAGGAGGAGGAAGTTGTGGCTATCCTAGATGTGGCATATCGTGTGAACTCGAGAATTGCAACCCAGAGGAAATTACCAAGAGACGTGATTGTGCAGTTTACGACACGAAATATGAAAGAGAAGATTGTGACAAAACAGTTTCAAGATCCATTGGAGATTGATGGCAAGACGATTATCATAATGAAGGAATTACCCAGGTCAGTGTTATCAGATCGGAAAAAATACAAAGTGCTAATTCAGATCTTGAAGGACATGAAAATCAGGTACAGATGGGAGTTACCAGAAGGTGTGTCCTTTGAGTTTGGAGGGGCCAAAAAGCGCATCAGATCTGAGCGAGAGATGAAGCGATTTATAAGGGACAATGAAAAAGACTTACCAACAAGACTATGAGTATGGAGTGTAAAGTTTTATCTTGGAATGTAAATGGACTAAACTCACCGAATAAGAGAAAAAATATTTTCCACTGGCTATTAAAACAAAAATGTGACATTGTTTGTTTGCAAGAGACCCATATCAGAAAGCAGGATGTAAAATATTTAAAATCAGGAAAATTGGGCAAAGAATTTGTAGCGGCCTCCAATAAAAAAAAAGGGGGAGTGGTGTTGTACATAAAAGAGGAGCTACAGCCAAAATTTGTAATGAAAGATGTGGAAGCCAGATTTATTGCAGTGGAATGTACTTGGGACTTAAAGAGAGTGTTGGTAGTCGGAGTTTATGCACCTAACGGTGCAAAGGAAAGCTTCTTTGAGGATTTGAGGAAGCAACTAGATGATCTTTCATACGACCAGATAATTCTTGCCAGAGACTTCAATGGAGTGACGAACTTGGAATTAGATAAAAAGACAACAACTGCACAAAAGAAAAGAGGACTATTACCAAAGCTTTTTTTTTACTTGATACAACAGGAGACTTTAGAAGATGTATGGAGAAGAGAATATCCTAAAAGTAGACAATTTACTTTTTATTCTGCAAGGCACTGTACACTATCAAGAATTGATATGATCTGGGCCTCAAAAGACTTAGCGTTATGGGCTAAGGAGGTAGAAATAATGCCGATGGTAGGCTCAGATCATAATCCAATCATGTGGAAATTAGGGAAAAGGAGAAAAAGGAAAGCATGGAGAATAAATGAGGACTTGCTACAGGAAGGAGAGAGTATGGAGATGTTGAGAAGAGAGACAAAGTTCTTCATACAATACAACGTAAATAAAGAAGTACCAACTGACAAAGTTTGGGACGCTTATAAGGCGGTTATAAGGGGCATACTAATGGACTTAAATGGTAGAGCAAGAAAAAAGAAAGAGGAGAAAAGACAAGAGATTGAGGAGAAAATAAAAGCCAAAGAAATACAGTTAAAAAAGAGACCAGGGAAAAAGAAATTATATCAGGAAATTAAAATACTTCAAGAACAGTTAACAGCAATGAATAATAAGGAATTGGAGTGGAATCTTAAAAGATTGAATCAGAAAGCGTTTGAAGGTGCAAATAAACCTGGGAAGTATTTGGCATGGCAACTGAAGAAGAGAAGGGAAAAGAAAATAATAAATAGAATTTGCGAAGATAATAAAACGTATTTGGAACAGACTACCATTAGTAGAGCCTTTTACAAATTCTACGCTAAGTTGTATCATAAGAAAGAGGTAAATAAAGAGTCAATAGCGTTATATTTGGAGAAAATGAAACTTCCAGTAATTTCGGAAGCTTGGAGAAATAAACTGAACAGTGAAGTAACAGATGAGGAACTAAACAAGGCAATACAATCTGCAAATCTAGGAAAGGCGCCAGGGCCAGATGGACTTACAGCGAAATTTTATAAGGTAATGGCCAATGAACTGGCACCATTCCTAAAAGAGGTGATCAATGGAGTTTTAAAGGACCAGCGGATTCCAGATACCTGGAATGAAGCGAATATATCATTGATCCCCAAAGAAGGCCAAGACTTGACTAATGTGAAAAACTACAGACCTATATCGCTACTTAACAATGATTATAAAATCTTTGCGAAGATACTGGCGGAGAGACTGAAGGGGTGGCTTACGGAAGTCATTGAGGAGGAACAAGCAGGCTTTTTGCCAGACAGACAAATCAGAGACAATTTAAGGACAGTGATTAATGCTATTGAATATTATGACAAGCGTTGTGACAAAGAGGTTGGTTTCTTCTTTGTTGATGCTGAAAAGGCGTTTGATAATTTAAACTGGGACTTTATGCTTGCCACTATGGAAAAGCTACAACTGGGAGAAAGATTCATTAGAGCAATTAAGGAAATTTACAGAGACCAGACTGCAGCAATTGTGGTGAATGATGAAGCGACTAAGAAATTGATTATAAGTAAAGGAACAAGACAAGGTTGCCCGTTGTCTCCACTGCTGTTCATTTTGGTATTGGAGATCCTGATGATACAAATACGACAAGATGAAAAAATTCGAGGAATTAAAATAAAGGACTATTCATATAAGGTCAGAGCATTTGCGGATGACATAATGTTAATTGTAGAAGACCCATTGGAGAACATGCCAAAAGTGATAGATAAGATTAAGGAGTTCGGAGATTTGGCAGGTTTCTATATTAATAAAAAGAAGTCAAAGATACTATGCAAAAATATGACTAAGCAGAAACAACAATTGTTAACGGAAATAACGGATTGTGAAGTAACAAGTAAGGTGAAATATTTGGGAATCGAACTGACTGCTAAGAATATAGACTTATTTAAAAACAACTATGAAAAACTATGGACTCAGATAGAGAGAGATTTGATTAAATGGAACAGACTAAATTTGTCATGGTTGGGAAGGATTGCAGCAGTTAAGATGAATGTGCTACCAAGAGTAATGTTTTTGCTACAGACAATACCAATCATCAGTGACTCTAAGCAATTTGAGAAATGGCAGAGGAAAATATCAGACTTTGTATGGGCAGGCAAGAAGCCTCGAGTGAAAATGAAAGTTTTACAAGATGCAAAGGAAAGAGGCGGAATGCAACTGCCCAATCTAAGACTTTACCATGACGCAATTTGCTTGGTGTGGTTGAAGGAGTGGATGACGCTAAAGAATAAGAAATTACTAGCCCTAGAGGGATATAAAAAAATATTTGGATGGCACGCATACTTATGGCATGATAAAGTAAAGGCGAACTCGATGTTCCTGCATCACTATATACGGAGAAGTTTATATATAATCTGGAAGAAGTATAGAATCTATCTGGAAGAAGGAACCCCTTTGTGGGTAGTTCCATATGAGGTGATAGATCCGAGAGCTGTTGATAATGAGCAACAATGTCTAACTTATAAAGAAATAACTAGAACTGAAGAATCTAAACTCAGAATAAAGACTCAGGAGGAACTATCACCTTATTATGATTGGTTCCAGTATAGACAGATTAGAGATTTATATAACTCGGACTCTGTAAAGGGAGGTATACGAACAGAAAACTCGGAACTAGAGCAGACCCTTCTTAAAGAGGACAAGAAAAGAATATCTAAGGTATACCAAGCACTGCTGAAATGGTATACTGAGGATGAAATAGTTAAAGGACAAATGGTGAAATGGGCCATAAATTTCAACAAAGAAATAACAATGGAGGCATGGGAATACTTGTGGAAGACTACAATGAAGACAACGACATGCACTAGTATTAAAGAGAACATTTACAAAATGATTTACCGTTGGTACATGACACCAAAGAAGATTGTGCTAGGGAATTTGAACACTTCTAATAAATGCTGGAAATGCAGGAAGCATGAGGGCTCCCTCTACCACATGTGGTGGACGTGTGAGGTAGCTAGGCAGTACTGGGGGGAAATAATAAGAGAAATGAGTGAGATATTACAATTTCAAATTAATAAGAACCCAGAACTCCTGCTACTAAACTTGGGAATGGAGGGAATTCCAGCCCATCATAGGACGTTGATATTTTACATGACGGCAGCAGCTAGACTTTTGTATGCGCAAAAATGGAAAATACAAGAAGTGCCAACTATTGTGGATCCACAAATTGCTGTATATGGCAGAAATGGACAAAATGACAAGAAAATTGAGAAACCTGGACTCAGGAAAGTTTAACACAGACTGGGAGAAGCTGAAACAATATTTGGAGAAGAAATGGGAGGTGGGAGGAGAACTGTGGCAGTTTGAGAACTACTGAAGTACAATAAAATGTAGAGGGGGGTGACTTTACCGGGGAGGAGAAGAGGTAAAAGAGAATTTCTAAGCAGTTATGATATTAGATTGATATATATAGAATAATAAATAGAATATTGATAGAAAATAATTAATCATAAGGGTTAACTATAAGGATTGATTAACTAATAATATTTTCTTTTTGATTCCGTACAGTGTACCAAACTGAATATGTTTATTTGAAGTTGTATATGAGTCAAATTGATTGATATCATATATAGACTTATGACTGAAGGGGAATAGAAATACTAATGTAAACAAATATAACTAAAATAGAAAGAAGAAGATAGAATGAATAACATATAGAGTATAAGTTAAACTGGTTGATTTATATGAATGTATGGTTTACATAGTTTATGATATATAGAAATATTTGAAAGTGAAATAATGAAAAATGGGATAAATTGTTTATCCATTATGGAAAATGGGACTCATAGTCAGGGTACAGAGTATTAAAATAGTTAAAGAAGTATTGCTTAGAATAAAGGGAGAATATATATTTGTTAGATAGAGGAGATTAAAAGGAGTAAGGGAAAAGGGACAAAGGGTTGGAAAACTGTTGGAAGTCAACAAAAAGGGGGAGGAAAGGGAGGGGGCTAGAAATTGGGAAATGGGAATATTGACTGTAATGTGTAAACATTTGATCCTAACCCAATAAAAAAAATTTCAAAAAAAAAAAGTATTTCAATTTTCCACATAATATGCAGCTTCCTGCAAATAACAAAATGGCACAAGTATGGGAGGCAGCTGGACCCAAAGGCTAGCATAATTTAGTAAAGACCTACAATGCCTTACAGCAGTGATCCCTGGTTTGACACACTTGGGCATGTTGCGCATTGTCCCAAAAGTGTGTCTTCTCCAAAGCAAAAAGCCAGTCCTTGCTTTCCTCCAGCTCACTGGAATAGCCAGAGCTTCTGAAGAACCCAGGGACACCAATGAAGAAACAGTTACCTCCATCTTGGGCGGGTGCTTGGCTTGCAACATTCTAGTGTTTTATGATTGGCCCCAGCCCCATAGCAGATATTTTGCAGTGTCACCCCTTCCCTGTTCTCAAAGTTCCAAAAATGTCCCTGGCTTACAGCTTTATGGAAAAATTCAACCACCCAAGAAAGTACAACATGAAAACTGGAGAATGAAGAGATGCTGTCTATGGCCATTTCCACACACGTTGAATAATGCACTTTCAATGCACTTTAGTTATCCTTTAGAAGTGGATTTTGTGTTTCGCACACAAAAACCCTGTTCCAAATTATCACCAAAGAGCATTGAAAGTGCATTATCCAATGTGTGTGCAAGCAGCCTATGTGAAAGAACACAGAAACCTCAGAAGGCCAAGCCAGACTGAGAATAAGTGAAGAACTGAGAATATGCTTCTGCACTATACAATAAGCATAATAAATCTCCACTCTCTTGGAATTAGAGAGTCTACAGCAGAAACTGTGACATAAATAGGCTGTCAGCTCATCACCTCTCATCGTACAATCTAAGAGTTGTTCATAGTATAATGTAAACATATAAAAATAATGTACAAATATGCAGCCTAGCATATCCATTTGAGCTGATTTTTGAGCATTGCAATTGATGTATTGTCGAAGGCTTTCACAGCCGGAGAACGATGGTTGTTGTGGGTTTTCCGGGCTGTATTGCCATGGTCTTGGCATTGTAATTCCTGACAAGAATAAAAGAACATGAAAGACACTGCAGACTTGGACAACCTGAAAAATCAGCAGTGGCTGAACATAGCCTAACTCAAACAGGGCACAGTATCTTATTCCAGGACACCAAAATACTGGACAACACTTCCAACTACTTTGTCAGACTGCACAGGGAAGCCATTGAAATTCACAAGCATAAGCAGAACTTCAACAGAAAAGAAGAAACCTTAAGAATGAACAGAGCATGGTTTCCAGTTCTGAAAAACACCAGGCTAACAAAACACTATATACCCGACAATAGCCCTGCAGAGAAGATTAGCACATCGAGCACCAATCCATATGCAAAAGAACCTCCTCAGGATACAGTGAAGCCTCCCGCCATTAGCATTCCACACCCTGGGAAACTCTTACAGGATGACTCAGCTCAACCCCACCCCTCCTGAGTAGATATAAATGACCTGCCAACATCTTTTCCACACTGTGGCACTGAGAGATCTCTGTCTTTTGGTGCTACACCTCTGAAGATGCCAGCCACAGCTGCTGGTGAAACGTAAGGAACTACAATGCCAAGACCACGGCAATACAGCCGGAAAACCCACAACAACCATTGCAATTGATGCTCAGTTGTGTTGGCTATTGCACAGTCTTCTTTGAAAGGGCCACCAGTTTACCTGAGAACAGTTGATCTCCCAGCCTTTGGAACTCAAAACCAAATTGACACATTGACTAACAAAATAAATATGCTATTTATAAACTATAATTAATGCTTTAGGTTTTGCAGGTACAAAGCACTGCAGTGCAGTAATGAGACACGAAGAGCAACCCTGCTCTTCGGGGCACAAAGGAATAGATTGTGGGTGCATGCCAGTTCCTTGCCAACAGGAAGTGCTTTGACTATATTGCCCTTCATGGTCTAAGCAGTCATTAGTTCAGATGCAAACTTATTCAAAACTTGGTACTGCATTAGCTCAGGCAAGTCTTAAGCCTACAGTTGAGGGGCCAAAGCTCAGTGGCAAAGTATCGGCTTGGCTCTACCCCTTGATTCCTTAGCACTGCCCTTTGATCCCTCTATTCTGTCCAGGGCACATGGGCTCCATACCTTGACCCTGCTGGTCTTGCCCCAACATGTGTGGGCCCTGAGTCAGTCTATGCTTCTGAGTGGGACTGGGAGGGAACCATTCCTTAAAACCATGGATTCCTTAAAACCAGGATTCATGCCTTCCAAAAGCTGGCAACCCTATTCTGCACATTTTCCTAGTTCTTGCTTTGTGCTTGTAGTAGACTGGATTATGGTGACTTGATACCTATGGCCCCATACCCTCCCTGGGAGGCTACCTGCTTTCTTCATTCACTTTCCATTCCTGCCCCGTCTGCATATGGAGCAGAACGAGGCAGCAGAATCCTCCCTAGGCTGCATGTGCAAGGCAGCATTTTCTTCTGAGTTCTGTGATGTAAGAATACTGCTCCGTACAGAAACCCAGCACAAAGAAAGTCGGTAGGAATTGGCATCGGCTCTGGCAGAAAGATTTTGGGCACAATCCTGAGGATACTTTTATGGGAATAAACCTTGCTGACTATATTTTTAAATAGCACTATGCTATTTTGTTATTTTTTTAAAAATCATGGTTGTAAATACATTCTGGGGAAGGTAAAATAATTCAGTAACATCTGGGACTTGGCCCCAAACCATGATCCAGAGGTGCTGTCAGGAGATGTCTATAAAGTCCCACATATATAGCATAAAAGGGAACAAAGGAGCTAGATTTGATACAGCAGAGTGGATTTATAGGGCTCTAACTACACAGATATCGGTGAATAAGAGGGTGGAAGATAGTAGGAACAAGGGAAAGGCTTCACTGATGCTATATTGACAATTACCAAACAGCTGCAGTTGAGCTGTCTACCTCTATCTCTATTAACAGTTACCCTTAATAATAACTATCAGGTTCGCTTTAAAACCAAATGAATTAGAATGAACACATAATTGCAGCTCGGAACAATAATCTTGAGTCATTTCTTACATTATCTAAAAAACACAGTTGGGTGCTTGAGTAATTATACCCTTGGCAGGCAACCAGGCTTTGCAAGTGTTAATAGGACGACTAACCATTTATACCCCAGCAACAGGCATGTGGCAAATTCAGCATAATCCTGCCAGACGCTGAACAACAACACAGCAACTGATGTGCTTGATTTGTGAAATTACCAGGTTGAATAATATGTAAATGAGATTGCCCAGATTTGAGGAACTGGGATACGCTAACCCATGCCATCCCTACCACCTCCGCTAGACTTCAGTTGGCACAGACATATACACAGGGCTTTTTTTCACCTGGAACACGGTGGAACGGAGTTCCGGAACCTCTTGAAAATGGTCACATGGCTGGTGGCCCCGCCCCCTGATCTCCAGACAGAGGGGAGTTTAGACTGCCCTCTGCACCACTGAGCGGCACAGAGGGCAATCTAAACTCCCCTCTGTCTGGAGATCAGGGGGCGGGGCCACCAGCCATGTGACCATTTTCTCCGAGGGCAACCCACTGAGTTCCACCACCTCTTTTCCCAGAAAAAAGCCCTGCATATACACAGCCACCCTATCGGAAAAGGTTAAATGAGGCCACTTGCCACTTTCCAGAAGTTATACCAGCTTTTCACAGGCATGCTTTATAGATGTGTGGGACTGGGGGAACCCAGTACGTTAGTCCTGAAATCACAACAGATATTGAGCACTTACGGCCTCTGCTTCATACCACACAGTTTCTGAATGCACCTAAATACTCAAGGATGATCCTTTTTCTCACACCTGGAGAATCTTATGCAATTTCATTTGCTAAAACAGTCAGCTTTTAAAAAACTAGCATTCTTGGCTAAGGAGACAGGCTTAAATAAAGTACCTCTTAAGTATTACACGGTTGCACGTTTCCATGATTTCTTCCCTGGCAGAACTTTTATGTTTAAAAGCCCAAACCACATAGGAAGGGTCAGCTAAAGCCTCACTATGAAATATCATCACCAAGCTGGGATTTGTATTTCTAGGAGTGGGGTGGGTGCAGCCGCAAACCATGTCCCTGTGATTTTGCAAGCCAGCACTGCAGGGGCAACTCACAGCTCAGGTGCAGCCAGCATTGCCAACAGGGGCCAGCTCATCCACCTCCTCTTCCCTCAAACTGGCAGCAGTGCAAGAAGAGTCAGTAGGTCACTGAATCCAATCACTGTTACCACTGAATGGGCTGAGCCAAGTGACAGAGTCACTGCGGCTTGACTCTGCTTGGTCTTGGTCACCCAGAAATTTCCCTGTAAGTGAATGACCATTGCTGATTTCATATTAAGGACCTACGAAATCTCTCTTGGCCATCTAATTCACATGGGATGGACTGGTGCAAAACTGGCTTCCACAGCATGACCAGTGTTGCCTAGTGGTCGGAATAGGAGAGGGGTCCCCAATGTGGTAATCATGGGCGCCTTGGTGCCTTTCCAGGGACCCAGCCCAGAGGTTTCAGAAAGTGGGTGGGGACAGAAGGGACATTTGGCTTGGACAGCTTCTGAATGGCTAAACAGATTTGTAAAAATGTTGCTTTGGAAGCAGCTACCATCACAGCACAAGAATCTTCACTGAGTGACTGAAGGTAAGCTGTGTGTGTAGGCAAAAATGTATTTTTAAAAATGAATGCATTTTAAAAGTCATCCTGTTAAACAGAGTTTCTGCCTGAAATGTTGAAGAGTTACAATTAGAGTTATGCATAACCTCACTCCTTGACATTTTGCAATTGGCTCTGCCTCCTGCAATGGCCATTTTGCAGTCATGCCCACCACCTTGTGTAGCTCTCACAGGCATTAAAAGGATGGGGGGTCCTGGGCTAAGATCTGGGAGATGCAGGCCCAAATTCCCTCTCTGTCATGTGAACTTGCTTGGTAACGTTGGGCCAGTCCTTCTCCCTCAGCCTAACCAACCTCACAGGGTTGATGTCAGGAGGCACAGAGAATGATGTTAATTTGGATCACCATTGGAGAGAAAAGGGGGTATAAATAGACTAAAGGGTACTTAAAAGGTACTTAAAATGCAGATAATGGCCAGTAATGTTCTAACATTTGTGAGAAGAGTTTCTGTGCTTTTCGTGGCTGCCTCATGATAAGCCCACTTGCGGGGAAAGTGGGTCATAAATATAATAAAATAAATAATAAAATGACTTTGAATCATGTTGTTCCTCATACAGACACAAGCAACCCTTTCCAGTCCCTCACCCATTTCCCTCTTATGTCCACCAAACCATATCTCTTTTACAAACTGCACAATCTCAAAAACTAGTTTCAGATAAATCATGCAAAAACAAACAAACAAAAAGTATATTTGTCATTTGTATGATATATTTTGAACACAGAGTTTTGGCTGTTTTGATACATAATTGATTTTTTTCATTAATATATTACATGATCATCTTAGGTCAAGCTGAAATTAATTTTTACAAAAATAATTCTAAATGCTTGGGGTTTTTTAAAGAGTTGCAACACAATATAAGGTTTCCTATATAGTTGGGTAATTTTTTTTTTAATTTATTCTCCTCCTTGGTGACTTTCTCCTTCATTAGTTTTTGACTCGGTTGGCACGGTTTGTTGCCTAAGAGACCATGCCATGACATTAAGTTCCCACAGTTTGAAATGCGACCCACAATCATCATGCTTTCGCACCCATCTGTGCACTAACACACTCCATTTGACTTATGTGCAATGCTATTAAAACTAAGGTAACTGCATGCTGTGTAGCTAACCAACCATGTTTCATAAAGCCAAGAGAGCATGAAATAGAAATAGCTGAGCACTTATTGGCCAGGACATGAAATCTTGCTTTAAGGAGCTTGAGCAGCACATCTGCTTTGCAGAACAGGGAAAGTGTATTTAAAATGTTGTGCGAGTTCAACAATCCTGCAAATTATTACGGCATTACTTTGGCAAGAGATGCTCTTTTATCCTCAGCCCCTTATTTCTCCAAACAAATTCTTACTCAACTACAATTGACAACATTCTTTCTCATCATCATAAAATAATTATTCTAATAATGGTAGTTCCCTTCTGTACAAAGGGTTGGATCCCATGGAAGATTCCCCTGCACAAACAGAAGAGCTGAAATTACCCTGTCTCTCTGCTTGAGCTGAGTGAAAGGTATTGTATTCCCACTTTTCTGTGTGTGCAACATATAACACAAGGTATTTCTGACACGATTTCAAAAGCAAATTAAATTGTATGAACCATCTGTTGTATTTTCCATTACTCCATATGCACAGTTATTTCATTTCAAAATTATATTGAAGTGCCATGGGTTGTTGTTTGCACAAGTAGAACTATTCTAAGTACATTTTCCTTTCTGCTGGTCCTGGATCCAACCTGAAGAACTTAGGAGTGCTATCAGCAGTTTTACTGCCTTCCACCATCATTAGTATTATGATTTATCAAATATATTTAATAATCAATGTAGCCAAATCTGTCAATACTTAAATATACAGACCAGAGCAATTAACAGACATATAGATTTTTCTACAAACCTGAAAAATGCCCCAGGTTTACAGCAAAACTTGAAAACAACAAAAAAAAGGAGGGGGGGGTAAAAAACCTTCCAAAATAATAGAAGCAGTTTTGGTAGTTTTAAGAAACAAATGCCCTCAGTGGCCATTGCTAGGCAACCACAACAGTATTGCCAGCTTTTAAGCCTTGGGTTCTGTCAGTAAAAGACAGGGAGGGAGGGCTGTATTTGCTCTGCAGGGGAGGATTCATCAGGCCCAGGGCCAGCAACCACCACTGGGCACCTCGCTAACACTCCACTTCCATCACTCACCCAGGCTCAGCTGCTTGCTACTATTTAAGGGCAACCACTCCATGAAAGCCAATGGGGTGCAGTATTCAGAGTTTCAGACTAGGATCTGGGAGACCCAGGTTTAAATCACCAACCTGTCATGGAAGCTCAATGGGTGACACATTCTCACCCTAACTTACCTCACAGGCATAGGTGTAAACTACGGGGGGGGGGGGGCTGAGGGGCTCGAGCCCCCCCGGATCTGGCCAGGGGGGCTGAGCCCCCCCCCCAGGCAACCAGTGAACTATATGGGGGCTGAGAGGCTCAAGCCCCCTCAGATCTCACATGAGGATCTCAGTTACAATAGCCAATGAAGCACAGGATTGTCCCCCCTTCCTGTTGTATCATACTATAATTTCTATGATTCTTTGGGGCTTTCTTCCTGTTTTGTGCTTATATGTATTAGTGTGTTTATTAAGGATTTTATAATTTTAAAAAGGTACTGCCGTTTATATAAACAATTTACAAATAAATGTTACAGAAGAATTAAGAGACTGATAGAAGATATATGATTTTGAAAATCAGGATCCTGGAGGATTTACACACTAGCAACAATACATGCACCAGACAATGCAAGAGAACGTTTTTATGAAAATGTTTTCCAATCCATTTTCAGTTTTCAAGAAGATAATGATCTTCAGAGACATGAATGGGGTAATGGATCTAAGAAAAAGATAGGTGGGGGAAAAAAACAAAGAAGGCAAATTTCCCTAAATTGTGTTCTCTCCCTTCCTATTAAGAAACTATTTTTTGAAGTAAAATCTTAAATAGTATATGATGGCTTCAATGGGTTAAATGTCTAAAAGATTTTTCATCCTACAAAGGGAACACAAAGCTTACAAACTATCAGCCAAACTTGTGTCTCTTTTACATTTAACCCACTGAGTTTGTTACTACTTTGCGCTCTGTACACTGCTCACAAATCGAGTGCACGGTAACTGTTTTGTATTCTGCCCTGGTTCAGACTTCAACCATGCATTTACCAAATGAAGGCATCTGCAATGCCATAATTTAGTAAATTTCAGTACTAAGTCACCCTTATGAATAAGGCAGAATCAAGACTCCTGTAAATGAATGTCCAGAAAAACTTTAAAAATGTTCCCTTACAGGCTTTTCTGTGTTGCCTTTCTTAGTGTCAAATTTGTGACCATTAGTTTGTCCTATACACATGGCATGTATAATTATAGATCGTAAAGTGACTATTCTAAAAGTGAATTTCAAAAACAGGACACAGCAGGAGATCGCTGAGATACCACTATAACCACTGGCCAACTCCCACATTTTCCTAGGCTTGGCCCAGCTCAGGGGCATTGTTAGGAAGGTCCCCATGGGTGCCTGGGTTCCCCTAAATTTGTGGGGAGCCCCTCCCTAAATCTCCCATGGCCCCACCTCCATAGATGGTGGCAATGGAAGCCCCACCCTTTGATGTCACTGGCATAGTAATGCCTCTGGCCCAGCCCCCCCCCCCCAGGAAATTGGAAAGTCTACGCCCCTGCTCACAGGGTTGCTGTCAGAATAAAATGGAGGAGAGGAGAACAATGTAAGCTGTTCAGGGTCCCCATTGTTAATGATGGGGGGCAACAGATAAATTGTAGGTTGCTGGGTGGATATGAGAATAGGAAGCAGGGAAAGGTGAGAATATGGGGGTTGCCGGGGGAGGGAGAGGGGAAATAGTATGAGGAAGGGGATACAGGGTGAAATGAGATGCCCCTTATAAGTTCTTGCTGGTTCCCCACCATGCAAGTGGGCCCAGTCCAGTGGCCGGCACCACACAACTGGGTCATAATTTTCCCAGAGAGAGGATGCAGAGGGGCAGGGGGAAGCAGGGAAAGCTAAAGACAGATTGGTATATAAAGGTAAATTGGCTGGTGGGTGGAAAGGAAGCAGGAAAAAGGGGACAGGATGTGGAGGGTTTGGGAAAAGAAAAGAGGCAAGTGTGTATGGGGGGGGGGATGAGATGTTCCTGCAAGTCCTTGTGGTCATCCGCTAGTTTCATTTATTTATTTGGAAGTGCTTTATGCCACCTCTTCAGGAACCTGCCCGAGGTGGCTTTACAAAATAAAAAAAGATAATAAAGATCAAAAGATATTAATTAAAATCCAGCATTAAAAACCTAGCCCAGCATGAAAACATACAACATTAAACCAGCTTAAAATAACAACTTCCAGACTTAAACAGTATTAAATATCAACCCCTTAATTAAGAGCCTGGTACCTAAAAGAGAGCAATGTACGTGCCAGGCAGGCCTTAAGGGGAAGGCATTCCATAAGTGAGGTGCCACTCCTGAAAAAAAGCGTATCTCTGGTTGCCACCCGCCATCCTCACCCCACCTCTCAAGACAGGGGCACAGAGAGCAGGGCGGATGAGGCTGATCTTAACTGGTGGGCTGTACAATATGAGAGGAGACAGTCTTTCAGGTAACCTGGCCTCAAGCCATTTGGGGCTTTAAAGGCAAGAACCAGCACTTTAAATTGTGTCCACAACATTGCTGGAAAATTTGGACTGGGATTACAAAATGAAGCAGGAGAGTAGCTAGCACATAGAATTTTGTGAAGCAAACATCTTGTTCATTGCAAACACATGTTTCAAGCAACCAAATAGACAATTGTATATGTGGAAAGCATCAGACGGCAAATACAGGAACAAAATAGATTACCTAACTGGAAGCAGAAAATGGAGAAGTTCTATTGTTTTTGCTAAAACAAGACCAGGAGCTGATTGTGGTACAGATCATGAATTGGTAATATCAAATATTAGAATAAAGCTGAAGAGAAACACTAAAAGAATCATAGTGCCAAAATATAATCTGAATAACATCCCTGAAGAATTTAAAGACCACGTAAAGAACAGATTTGTATTACTAAGTTCAATTGATCGTGAACTGGAAGAATTGTGAGCTGAAACCAGAGATATTATCAAAAAAGAATGTGCAAACACTTTTGCTGTATCCAAAAGAAAGGAGACGCCTTGATGGTTGACTATGAAACTCTTAAAATTGCTAAAGTAAAGAAGCAAAAGTAAAAGGCAATAGAAAGAGAATCAGAATTCTAAATGTAACTTTTCAGCAACTTGCACACAGTGCAAAGAAATAGAAGAGAACTGCAAAAAAGGAAAAACAATAAATTTGTTCAACAAAATCCAGAAAATCGAAGGGAAATTCAAACTACAGCTAGGGATGCTGAACAATCAACTATAGTATCTGATCAAGACAGAATAAAGTAAAGATGAAAACAGAACATTGAAAAACTACACAAAAGAGATAGAAGGATGACATATTGCTTCAAAGAAGAATCGTTTGACAAAGAACTTGCCGTCTTAGAAAGTAAAATGAAAGCTGCACTCAAAGAAATTGAGAGAAACAAATCACCAGGAGTAGATGGTATACACGCAGAGCTATTTCAAGCTACAGAAACTGAGTCCAACAAAATCATCACAAAAATATGTCCAAAAATATGGAAAACAAAACAACGGCCCACAGACTGGAAATGCTCAATCTGCATTCCAGTTCCGAAAAAGGGGGTGCTAAAGAATGCAGCAACTATTTGACCATCACATTAATTTCCCATACAAGCAAAGAAATGCTCAAAATTCTACAGCAAAGACTCTTACCATATATGGAACGAAAAATGCCAGATGATCAAGCTGGATTCATAAAAGGAAGAGGCACTAGAGATCACATTGCAAATTTACAACGGCTAATGGAGCATACCAGGGAACGTCAGAAGAAAATCAGCCTGTGTTTTATAGATTTCAGCAAAGTTTTCGACTGTGTGGATCATGAAAAGCTATGGATGGTGTTCAAAGAAATGGAGAAATGGAGGTGCCACCCCATCTGATTGGTCTGATGTGCAACCTGTACTCTGGACAAGAGGCTTCTGTTAAGAGGATATGAGGAAACAGAACAGTTTGCAACTGGCAAAGGAGTCGGTGCAGAACACATCAAAAGGAAACCTGGATTAGATTTAGAAGAAGCGGAAGTAAAAATTGGTGGAGGGAACATTAACCATTTGAGATATGCAGATGATATTTGAGATATGCATTACAAATAGTGAAGACTTGAAACAACTACTGATGAAGTGCCAAAGCAGGATTGCAGCTGAATATCAAGAAGACAAAAGTAATGACTACTGAGGAATTACACAATTTTAAAGTTGACAATGAAGACACTGAAATTGTTCAAGATTTTCTATTTCTTGGCTCAGTCATCAACCAAAAAGGGGACTGCAACGAAGGAATCAGAAGGAGATTGAGGCTGGGAAGGGGCAGTCATGAAGGATCTAGACAAGGATAAGGATGTGTCACTGGGAACCAAGATCAAGATAATCCACACTATGGTATTCCCCATTACCAGGTATGGATGTGAGAGCTGGACACTGAACAAAGCTGAAAGGGAAGGAAATTGATTCATTTGAAATGTGGTGCTGGAGGAGATACTACGGACAGCCAAAAAGACAAACAAGTGGGTTCTTGATCAAATTAAGCCTGAATTCTCCCTAGAAGCTAAAATGATGAGTCTGAGGCTATCATACTTTGGTCACATTATAGACACTGAAAAAGTCAATAGTGCTAGGAAAAATAGAAGGAAGTAGGAAAAGTGGAAGATCCAAAATGAGATGGCTTGACTCAATAAACGAGGCCACGTCCTCCTGTTTGCAAGATCTGAGCAAGGCTGTTAACTATAGGACATTTGGGAGGTCTTTCATTCATAGGATTGCCATAAGTTGGAAGCGTCTTGATGGCATGTAACACACACACACACACACACACACACACACACAACTTGGAAGTAATCCAGGTATGGATCACCAAGGCCAGATCACACTTTTTGAGGAATAGCTATAGCTACCATATCAGCTGAAATTGACAAAAGGTGCTAAGTGCCACAGAGAAGATCTGGGCCTCCAACTGTAGGCCAGGATCTAGCAGTACTCCCAATGTCCTAACTGTTCATTATTTGCTCAGTGAATGTCCTAGCTGTTAATTATATTGTATTTCACTTGCATTGTGTAATCCGCCTCGGGTCTCAGTTAGAAAGGAAGACTATAAATAAATAAATATAGCTAAGAGCCTTCTTCATCATCAGCATCTAATAAAGAACGGTTCCATACTGGTAAGATCCAAAGACTTATTTTGTAAATTCTATAAATGCATCAGTGCATTAGATTTGTGTTTTTCCAGACAGATGTTCTTGTCTTATAGGGCCAGTGAATAAACTTTGCTCATTGTGTTGAGGCATAACTTTAACAGGGGAAAAAAAAACCCAGCTGTGAAAACCTCTCTGTCGTCATCACTAAACAAAGCGTGTTTGCGATTGGCTAAATAGCACTTCCTTTCTAAATCCCATGCTACTCAATTAAAAGAACACTTTTACCTTCATTAGCTTTGTTATCTGATCTGTTTGAAAAGGTTTTTTTTTTCAAATTCCCAGTATCCCATATGTGATTATTTTTTTAAAAGAAACAATTTTTATAGCAACAAGCAGATCGGAAGACTTTGATTCTCCAGTTGTCTTCTTGCTACTCCACTCAGAGTAATTGGAAAGAGGAATTCTATCCCCATCCTTCACCCCAATCTGGATGTCCAGAAATACTTCAAGAGATGCCCAGAAAAGGTCTGGGGGCAGGAGGGAGTGAGATGAAACCCCTGAGAATGAAAGAAAGCCAGTTGCTCACTCCCCGGGAGAGGCTGAACTCACGAGCAGGGCCAGCTTCTGAAGGTGGCGCAGTTAAGCCTTTGGTGAGGCCTCAAGGGTAGCAAAGGAACCCCCCCCCCAAAAGCATCCCCATTCTCACTTTGCACGTAGAACTCAAGGTCAGATGCAGACCTAGAGAACATCTGCTGCGGAATGAGGTGGTGCTTGGATCTAGCTCCAGTGGAGACCCCCTGCTTCCAAATTATGGGTTAGATCCAACCAGCTTTTCTGCTGGGGAAAAGGAACTCACCCCAAACCACTCTTTGATCATAAAAAAAAAGGTTATGCTGAGAATCCTGGAACTTGTTTGTGCTAAAGCAGTGTGGGGTGGGAAGAGAACTGGGTGAGATCAGCTTTCGGCTTAGGACCAATAAACCAACGATGGAAGGATACATTGCACATCTTTAGGAATGAAAAGGTTTAAAAACCAGGGATCTATGCACAGAGATGCTCTTTATGATATACAGTTTTTGACAGATCTTGGCAGCAGAAAGAGTTTGAGATGGAGAGCCCGAGTGCAGCTGAAATTTTAACACTTGGGCATGGAAACTGGATCTGGCTGCTATAGAAAACAGCAAGAAAAAGGAAGCAATACAAGAAATCACTCAGTTTCCTGAGTTATGGGGCATTCTGCCAGAAGAGAACCAGTATGGTCTCATCTAAATCCTAGTTGATGTTCTCATATATGGGACCATGTCTACCTGGTTCATACCTGCATCTGTAGCTCTTGAGTTTTTTACACTTGCAGTGCAATCCTTAGTAGGGTTACACCTTCAAAGCCCATTGACTTTAATGTACATGCACTGTAATCCTAAACAAAGTTCTGGCTCTTACCATTAAAGCCCTAAATGGCTTGGGGCCAGGGTACCCAAAGAACCATCTCTTCCCATACTATCCAGATCACCAGTTAAGATCTGCCTCTCACTCCCTGCTCTCTGTGCCCCTGCCTTCAGGGGAGAAACAGGCAGTGACTAGAGACAGGGCATTTCTGTGGTGGCACTTCACCTTTTGAAAGCCCTCCCTCTTAAGGCTCACCCGGCACCTACGTTACTTTATGTTAGGTGCCAAGCTACAACACATCCTTTTACCCAGGCTTTTAATTAGGTCTGTTTTATTTCCTGGACAGTTTTTATGCCGCTTATGCCTAATGGCTTGTTTTGTAATGGCTTAATGGCTTGTTTTTTGTACTGTGTAAGCTTTGAGCAGGTATGTGAAGACGCAGCACACAAATATTCTAATCAAAGAAAGAAAGAAGCAGATAATAGAGTTACACCTTTTTAAGTCCATTTAAGTCCAATGATCTTAGAAGGTTGTGCCTCTGTTTAGGATTGCACTGTTGATGACTAACAGTGGAATGTGTGAATTGCCTCCACTGAAAAGCATGGCAGTTATGCAAGGAGATATGGGATCTGAATACTGCATAATGCCTGCAATGTCCCGTTCACCAAACATTACTGGATGCTGCAGTCACCAAGGAATAGGCATGCCTGTGTGACCCTATAGAAGAGTGAAACAAACAAGCTTTGTCCCCAAGTCAGTCCTACCATTCTGTTCCAACATTCCATATTTTGCTGCATGCTCACCTTGCTAAGTACTAATGAGTATATTTCATGCGCACTGCATGTCCTCACCCATAAATAAACCCTCAGGAGCCCAATTTAGAGATATACGTCTCTTGATGGCTTAAAATAAACTTAGTCTACTAATATATTTCCTTTGTGATAAGCAAAATGGACTTTGACAAGCTACTTGGTGAATCGGAAAACTTTCTTTGTACCTGTGGCATTCTGCTTTTGTACTTTAGCTACAGATGCCTTCTAAAAATCATGAAGAAGTTGAAATACTTCTCGAGAATATTTCTAGAATATATCTCCTAAAGCTTGCTCAAGGCAGCTAGCAAGGACAAAACAAGAACACAGTTAATGTGAAACAAAACAGTTCCAACACTTGCAGACATAACATTCTCAATTGTGAAAACCATAGCAATTAAATAAGCAACATAAATCATTATTTACAAACAGAGGGCAGGTGATAGAATATATGAAGCTGCATTATACTAATCAGACTGTTGGCCCATCAAGGTCGGTATTGCCGCTGGCAGTGGCTCTCCAGGGTCTTGGGCTGCAGCCTTCTACCCGATTCTTTTAATTGAAGGTGCCAGGGATTGAGCCTAGGGCATTATGCATGCCAGGCAGGCGCTTTACTGCTGAAAGAGTGAGGTTAAATTACCAAAAGGGAGTGTTGAATTAGCTAAATGCTTGGGTAAAGAGAAATGTTTCACCTGGCACCTAAAAGCCAAGTGGCAATCTAGCAGCACAGACAGCATCTTCAGGGACTCAACTGCACTATCATACCAAAGAAGTGTCATTGCTAAGGTGGTCATTTGGCAAGTTTGTGTCGCAGAGGTGTCCGAAGTGCCCGAAACCCAATCAAGATCTAACCATCAAGTATAACTCCAATACAGCAAAAGTGAGAACAGATGGATGCAAAGGAGATCTTATCGACAATTGCATTCCAAGTGCATTTTTAGCCCTTTATCAAGAGAAAGCTAATTTCAGTTTATGAAATCAGTGGGGAACAGAATTCTTGCCACATATTAATTTAGTTGGCGTAAATAAAATGTTACAACATCTTGTTGCAATTAAATTTCTTCTGACGGAGAGATGAGAAAACAGTTTCCTTGGGTCTTACTGCACCTGTTTGCTTTGAAATCCAAACAAGCCATTTTAACTACAATAGTTATTTGTTTACATACATAGTATAGACCTATGTCATCCTTAGACAGATGTGAGTGTGTATACACTGGAATAGCTTTTCCCTGTAAAGATTCTAGATCTTCTCATATTTCTTTTTCCTTTCTTGTACATCCCTCCCTCCCTTCTCCTCCACCCCATTTTGTTTTTGGAAGAAACACTGGCAGCAATATATGCTTTCCTAACTTCTTTGTGATGCTAGATTATAAACAAATATGCACTTCTAGAAGACTCACAGTCCCTTTTGGGAATAGTATCCACTTAGAATCTCATGCCTGAATCTTTCCCCATGTTAAAAAAGTAACAACTAATCCAATATACACAAAGCAATTACATTAGAGGAAAAGTTCTGGCCTTCAGTTATTCCTGATATGCCACTTCTCTTGTGTCTTGGGACACAAGAATGTATAATGGTTAGAGCACTGGACTAAGCTTTGGGAGGCCCAGGTTCAAATTCCCACTCTGCCATAGAAACTTGCCGGCTGACCTTGGGCCAGTCACACACTCTCAGACTAACCCACCTCACAGGGTGGTTGTTGTGAAAATAAAATGGAGGAGGGCAGCACAATATTGTAATAATAACAATAACAACAATAACAATAACAACAACATTTGATCTATATACCACCCTTTGGGATGACTTAACAGCCACTCAGAGCGGTTTACAAAGTATGTCATGATTATCCACACAACAAAACTCCCTGTGAGGTGGGTGGGGCTGAGAGCTCAGAGAGAGCTGTGACTGACCCAAGGTCACCCAGCTGGCTTCAAGTGGAGGAGTGAGGAATCAAACCTGGTTCTCCAGATTAGAGTCCTGCACTCTTAACCACTACACCAAACTGTAAGCCACTTTGAATCCCTACTTGAGAGAAAATTGGAGTAAATATATTTCAAATAAACAAATAAAAATGAACGCCCATCTCCTACAACTGTCCACTCATATTCTGAAGCCGTATATCCTGGAGAGCTGTACAATGCTCTCTGTGTACATCAGCCCTATGCATAATTGGTTTGACATCAGATTATTTTTCTGCTGGTATTCCCAGGATGTCATAATTTCTTCTCATTTCTAGTACACCATCATATGAAGTGGTGATACGAAGACTTTGTCCTCAGCACCAGGAACAAGTATTTCAGTGTAAATTTTGGACCTTCTGTGTTCTCCCCCGGATGACAACATCCTTGTAGTTACCCTTATTCCTTAAATCTGAAATTCATATGGAAGTAATTGCGATGTTTAAATAAATGTGTGACAGACAGAATTTGTGGGCACAGTGTGCATCTGGGTATGCATCTACAAAATCCTGAAAACATTTGTAGATGAAAACAGATTTCAAAATATGCATAATGCTTCTCAATGCACATGGGGTGGTACAAGTTTTCCCTTAAGGGGCAGCCTCTTATGCTTCACAGAATGCTGCTCCCAAAGACCCCTGATGTCCTGGTCCAGATTGCAGGAGGGTGAGTCTGATGCTGTTAGTCCATCTTTAAATAAAAATAGTACACCGGTGCAACCCATATTGTCTTGGGTTACAGAATCTAGGCTTGAAACCAGATTGTGACGGGTGAAGGGCAGCTCCAGGAACTCCTGGAGCTGCTGTGCCACTATATGCTCTATCACCTTCCCCATAAAAGGTAAATTTTAGGTTGGCCTTAGCCAATGGAAGTTTTTTAAAGCAGAGTTATAGTAACTGCTTCTTTCAGAGGCCTGAGGACCCGCCACTCACCCACAGCACATTAACAATTTGAACTGAAGTCTCCAATACTTTTCCTGGCATTATTTTAAAATCCAGAATTTTAAAATCAAGACCACAAGTGGTGGTTCTCAAACACCCCAAGGACCCTGTCTGCATCCATCAGCAATAGCGAGCTGAATCTATCCATAGAAAAGGAACATAGGCACAGGATCTATTCTCAACTTGGCCTCCAAGTCAGAATGGAGAAGCCGGATGATATCAGCAAAGAACGTCACAACAACATCACAGTGAGAGACCAAATTAACTTAATTATCCAGGTTGTTCTTAGGCATTATTCAACACACAAGGAACCTTTTAAAAAACTGAGCTGGACGGGATTCAGCTGACACAATGGTGGTGAGGGGAGGAAATTTTCTTTGCCAGCATCACTGCCGCCACATAGCAAATGGGTTTTATGGTGTGCTCTGTCTGATTTGTCCCTGCACTCTAATTGTCCTCCAGTATGCTTCACATCCTCCAGTGGCCTATAAGTTGTAGAGCTAGAGGGTGACCAGAGAATGAGAGAGAACACCAAGGAGTCTATGGCCCTGGTTAGCCCATCCTTCCATGTGACTAGAGGAGATTCTACAGAACTGCTGATAAGGTTCTCAAAATCTCCTTGAGCTGCCTGAAACCTAGCAAAATCCATTGGTCTCTAAAGGGTCCACCTCCTCTGCAGGGAGGAGGCAGCACAACGCCTTCAGAAGAAGGTGATCCAACCATGCCAAGAGCTGAACCTCTAGCCCATTAATCAGATTATGAGCAAACCACTCAATACAGAAAATAAGGTCCAGCATATTCTTCTTTTCCTATGTTGGGCTCATCACAACCTGAGATGGTCCCATGGGAGTTGCAGCAGTCATGAAGTCTTGAGCTTGACCTAACAAAGTGGTCCTGGCAGGTACATTGAAATCGGCAAGGGCCGTCATCCTTGGCATCCTCAGTATCAGCTCCAAGTCTACCACCATCAGCTCAGCTGTCAGGAAGCCTGGATGGTAAACCAGCAGGATCCCTAACCTGTGAATGCAGTCGAGGCACTGCACTGAGTATCTACTAACAGAGAAAGATGCATGGAAAAGAAATGCTTCCCTACCCTCCTCTGGCGTAACTGTAGCCATGCATGTTCTAATGAAGTTTTTGATCATAGGGCAAACAAAAAATGTAGGGAAGGATTACTTAACCTTGTATCGTCTTGTTAGCCTCTACACCACCTCATTCTGACTCTAATAGCATATAAATCAAACCCATTCTATATCCCACAATGTCCCTTTTATTATTCAGTTTATATCCCACTGCTCATAACAAGTTTGTAACTTATTATTTAGTTACAGCCAACTCATAAATTCTCAAGGCAATATGCAATCTGCCCACAATTGCATTTGTCTACATGGCAAATGTGAACACAAACTGGATAAACAATTCCTTCAAAACCAGTAAAAACAATAATATATTGTTCTGTTTAATAAATCCAGAGGTATTGCTCAAGTTAGTGTGTTGCAGCAAAATTAAACAGTCTAGTGACGCCTTAAAGACTAACGAGATTTATTCCAGCTTGAGCTTTCAGGAGTCAGAGATCATACATCTGAAGAAGTGAGCCCTGACAGTTGAAAGTTCAAGCTGGGATAAATATGGGAGGTCTTTAAGTTACCATTAGGCTTGTGTTGAATGTTCTTTCTGCACTTTCCCCTGGAAGCAGTTTGGTGGGAGCTTTTTCATTCAAAGCATGCCAGTAGCTACAAATGCAGAGATCTTCGTCATGTGGGCAAATTGTGGTAAATCAAGGTGAGTTGGCATTGGTGGTAGCAAAGTGCAATTAAGCTGATGCAGCCATGCATTTCCCCCCTGTTGTTGAGGGCTCTTGAAGAGGGCACCAAATACAGGTGACCCAAGCCTACAAGTCCAAATTAGAGGCAAAGCAAATGCAATAGGAATGAGAATCAAGGTCTGGAAGGAGCATCAGTGAGTCTTTCCATACCCCTCCTCATTAGCCCTGAATGGTAAACTATTTTGCCCTCATTGTTTCTTCACCTCCCTCATCTCACCATATGCTACAGCAGAGAGAAGCAAATTAGAGTTAAAGCGCAGGCAGGATCCCTGCTGAGTGCTGTCTCCCAGAGGATGATGGGATGATCTGCAGCCTACTCATAGGATCATGTTCGTAACATGGTGATTCCAGTTATCATGTGACAAAATGGGGGTCTAAAACTCCCATTCTATATTAGCTGACTCCGGTGCAGCCTTGTTTTTAACTACATGAAAGCAGCCGCCATCAGCTGGAGGAAAGTTTGCCCCCAATAAACGCCGTTGCCACAAAATCAGGTCCTCAGTGGGTCACTTCTGATTTTACCTGGAGTCGCACACACTAGAGAGGCAAGGGTCAGCAGCAATATGACTGTTATACTGAACAATCGGAAAAGGGAAAAATTAGAACTGCGTGACAGGAGAGACTGTGCAAATGATTATCAATGACTTTCCGTGTGAAGTAAGCAGCTTATTTTTACTGTGCCTTATCTAAGATAGGCTGGCGCATTGATTTCCTATAAATCAAAATAAACAAATATCTGTCTAGCAATTACTCCTATGCAGACATTCCCCCCACAAGTGATTAATCTTTAACTCATAAATACTTTGAACTGGGTAGCCTGGATCATTGCCAAGGAGCCTCCTAGTGCTTGTGTTTTTTGCCCCCAAAGCCCAGGAAACAGGTTTGTGCTTGAGAAACAAACACTGTCACAGCTGCATGATGAATATATCCTTAATATATAATCTTTGGACTGCATGGAAGTAAGCCTGAAGCAGGCCTGGAACTGTAGCAAAGTGCAATTAAGCTGATGCAGCCATGAACATGAATTTGTGAACATGAATTTGAAATCACGATATGAAACACCTTTTTTAAAAAATGCAAATTCACAAGCAAAACATGTTGTGGGTTCACAAACTTTTAAAAAAAATTCTAGAAAATGAATCCTGTAACCCAGACAATAAGGAAGAAGTAGGAAAGAAAATTTATTTTTTCTAAATTGATTATTCCTACTTGAACTGAAGAAATTATCAATATAGTAATTTGTTTACTATATATATATATATATAAGTGTAATGTATTCTCAGTGAAGCAAATTTTCACTACAGACAGCAATATTTTCTGAAACATTTCTTTAAAATGGCCAGCTCAAAGGTGCACAATCCCTTACAGTACACAATATCAGTATATTTTAAATGCAGACTTAATTACTATAAACTTATGATTTAAAAAGCATATACTTTTTATACCCTCCCCTTCTCATTTCCCTTAGACAAATGAGTCATGAGCTGTTAACCTGAGCAAAATTAACTTGTACAGGATGTAACATTTATTGGTATTCTTACCAGTCCTCATTCATGTCATGCACTTTGGGTGTGCTGAAGAAATTGAATCAAATATGCTAACCTGGGGAGGTGGCATTGAAATGTAGGTGACTGCATAGTTTTGCATACTTGTAGAAGTGAAAGGAAATGTCTGCATAGAATTCTTCCCAAGGGAAAGATAGGAACGTGTTGCACAGCACATCTGTGCCACCCATGACGCTCCTGGTCTATGAGGCATATTGTCAGGATATGTATAAATGCAGTATTACTTGGAAGCATTGAGTCAGGATCCATGCTCACAACTGCGTCCATTCATGGATGCATCTTGGATGCTACTGCATAAGTTTTCCCATTAGGATGACCCACAGTGCAGTCCTAGGAAGAGTTACTCCAGTCTAAGCCAATTGAAATCAATGGGCTTAGACTGGAGTAACTCTTTTTAGGATTGCATTGTCAGATGAAGCATAATCTGTCCACCTGATCTTCCTTCTCCTCCACAACTATTCAATTGCTTGCCAAACTACCTTTTAGGGGCAAATGAGGGAATTGGCACTAGGGAAAAGGTTCGCCCCTTTCCACCACATCATTGCCTTTACCCCAATCTAAACTTTAAAGAAGAAACCAGGAAGGGGGTCTCCCCTCTATTTTCACCCTTCTACGAGCCCTGTTCTCTGCTGCATCTAGTTCCCACTCAGGCAGACCCCACAGGTAAGTTTGGTCTTACTACGGGTTAAGCAGATCCAAGGAGTCAACTCCCATGAACCTGAATCCACCGTATAGAGAGAGCCAAACTACACATACGGCGGAAGCTCCGTGCACGAAACTCCCAACTGTTGAAAGTAAAAAACCTCTGACCGCCCCAGAGGTCCCCCCACACACTTTTTTTTTAACCGCTGGGTGCTCCAAACACGGGACTTCCAGCGCACGCCTGAGTCGGAACCCGCGACAACGAAGAAGAGCGCGCAAGGGTAACCCCCGCCCGGACTCCCTCGGAAGAGGCGCGGGCGCATCACACTCACAGGCGCTCCGGCTGCGGCGCGGCATGAGCGGCAAAGCCAGGCCGGCCGTCCCCTCCTCTTCTCCCGGGCGCTTCAGCACCACGGACAGCTCCTCGCGCGGTTCCTCCTCGTTCTCCCCGCCGCCGCCGCCGTCGCCGCCGCTCTCTCTGCCCGCTCCCTTGCCAGGCGCCCGGGGCAGGCGGGAGGCGGCGGCGCCCGGCAGCCGCTTTGTTGGCTCCTTTGCTCCGGCTTCGGAAGAAGCGAGGCTTGCCGGGCGCCGCCTGCGGAGCCCCGGGCTCCGAGCGCAGCTGCACCACGGTGTTCCGCGAGCGGGTCAGCGCCGACGCGATGGTCCCCATGGTGGTGGCGGACGCGAACTTAGCCCAGGGCCAGGCCAGGCCAGGCGCTCCGTCCCTCTCCGGCCCCGCCCCGCTCCCCGTCGCCCCCGCCTCGCAGGGAAAAGCAACTTTCGCGGCTCGCCTGGGCAACCGGAGGCGCCGAGCATCTCCCGCCTTCTAGCTCGAGGAGGGAAGCGGCGCTGGGTCTGAGCCCTGGGACTGCCCCCTGGCCGCGCCGGAGAGGGAAGGGACGCCCCCTCGCCGCCACAGCTCCATCCCCGCCTTTGGGAAAGTTGCACATAACCGGCCCTGTGCATGTGAGACAGTCCCGCATGTAAACACGTCAATCAGTTGGTAAGAAAGAAACAAGGCACCTTCACCATAAACCAACTTTAGCTATATGTAAGAATTAGTTATGGAGGGAAGGCAGCGTGGTATAGCCCTATCTCATCTGATCTTGGAAGCTAAGCAAGCAGGGTCAGTACTGGGGACCACCAAGAAAGACTCTACAGAGGAAGGCAAATCATCTCTGCTTCTGACTTGCCTTCGCAGCCTTTTGCTGGTGTTGCATAAGTCAATTGTGACTTGATGGCACATACACAAGAATTACTTAACCTGAATGCCATCTTTGTTTCACTCCATTAAGCTATATTTGATGTATTGCTTACCTGTCAATGTTTCTTCATTTCCCACTCTAGGTCTGGGTGAATGCATAAATACAGGTCCATTACTGAGATTCTGTCCAATATGATTGCATACATAACAGCCATTGGGGCTCAAACACCTGCCATCACTTCTTTTAAACAACGGTACTGCAGGCATTCCTCTATAAAACTTATGAAGTACAGGTGATTCTATTTGTCTCGTAGTATATTACCTGATGTATTTTCAAAGTAACGTCAACAGATGTCATTATTTTCTTTTGCTGTCCATCATCGATATTTTCCTCCAAACTCTGGCCCTCTGGTTAGAAGTTTTGTTTACACGTACATTGTTCTCTGATCCTGAAATTCAGTTTATGGGGTATATTATACTGCTTTTATGTCATGGTTCTTAAATTGCATGGTCCATTTTATTGCATTGTGATATATGTATTATACTGGTTTTTACTGCATTGCTTTTATAACTTTGTAACATGCCTTGAGCACTTCAGCGAGATGTAAATGAAGTTAAATAAATTCTCTCATTGAGTAAAGGAGTTAAATAAAATAAACTCTTTCCAGACTCCTTTAGCTACAGTTGCTGTCACCAAATCAAGGATCTAGAGTGGAGCAAAAGAAGATGTTGTGGCTGTCACATAATAGCTGTAGCCCTATACACGCACTCAGGGACAAGTCCCACTGCATCTATGTCCTTTGATGGAAGTCTTATAAGTAAGCAAACATAGACTCAGGCTGTAATCACCTGGAAAAGAATTTTTTACGTTTTGCTGTGCCAAAGACAAAAAGAGTTCTATCCTGTTCCTGAGCCAATATGAAATTTTGATGAACTCCTAAATCAACATGGCAGCTCTGACATCACAGGGAGTTTCTCTTGCTAACAGAAGTGTCCCTTCTCTGAATACAAAGGATTCTGATATACTCACCCTCCAAACTAAAGCAGAAAACAAAGCTCCAGCCTGCAACTTTTCATTTGTTGTTCCTTGTCTCCAGGGTATCTCTATGGTTGGTCCATTTCTTTTCCCTAAAGGAAGAAACACAGAGGAGCAACAGAGATGGTGAAAAGCATCTTTCCGTCCCAGGGGATGTCACTTTGCCGGTGACTAACAATTGACGCTTTCTTGTTACATGCACATGGAGAGCTAGAGGGAAACAAGCCACACTGGATTTGATTTCTTTTGTTTGATTTTATTTTGTATTTTAGTTCTGAAGCCTTCTCAAAGGTCTGAAAGCAAGTGCCAGTGTTTCCTTACCCTTTTCAGATCTCAAAACACCGCATATGACAAGATTATTACTCTATTTTAGTAGGGATGTCAACCACTGAAAAAGTTTAAAGCTTGCTTGGGAGAGGGTGGCCTTCTGTTGCTGATCATTTTTTATATGGTTTTAAGACTTTTGTTAATTGACAATTCATTTTTCTGCTGCTAATTTTAATTTGATTTTAAGTTGCTATTTTATGTTGCTTTTATCTGTTCTGTCCTGCTTTTTATTGTGTTACATTGTCCTGCTATTTTATTGCGCTTTTTTAAAAAGTCAGTATTGTCTGCTGTAAGCAAAATCTGTGAATATGTTCCTTTCTGAGACTCTGAAGGATATGTAAGATTACTTATATTTTAATAAAGAAAAGTAATCAATCCTAGTTAGTTATATGAAAAGGCCAACTTTATATTTTTATGCTCACATATCTTATCTGCCTCAGTGAGAAAGGTGGTCAAATAAATAGAGGGTTTTTTTAAAAGAAAAGAACAAGCATGCCCCATCTTGCATATCCTGAAAACTGATTAAAGCCTATAGCCTTACCTTTTTCTATGAGATGGGAAAAGTATATGTAGAGTCACCATAGATAAAATACCACATAGGGCCTCAGCTCTGGTGGCCAAACAGAGATCTAAGGAATTCAAAGGAATGGAAGGCCTATGGCTTTCTGGGTACCCTACAGGAGATGACTGGTTCAGAGGCACAGAAAAATCTTACCATTAATGCAGTCCTATTAACTGTTCAGGTTAGGAAATACTCGTAGGGAAATGACAGAGTGAGAAATCAGAAAGGTAAGTCAAAGGTAACAAGGTGAATGTGAAATATAGTAACACATGCTTATGCTCAATATGGTTGTGGATAGGGTCCATGGAACCAGGCAAGTCAAATGATTTGTTTTCCTATGATCTTGGGGATTGGGATGGGTGGTTCCAAGGAAAACTCACAGGGAATCTTTGGCTGAGAGCCTAGGATGACTCTCGGCAGCCCTGATTTGGTCTCAGGTTTCTTTCGCCCCAGTGTACCTTTTGCATAGCGTCTAAGTTAGTATCTGTAAAACAAGGACTAGAGGTCTGGATTTAAATGCCAATCATCTACTTGTCATGTATATGGCTGGCAATATAGGGGAACAGTTGCTGGACTTGACCAAAAAGATCATGGATGATGTTTTTGCACACCAGAAACAGCTTGCCTAGCCTCTTAGCTAAATGTGCCAAAAAGTATATCTAAAATAAACATTTCTGTTCTAGCCTGTTTGCTGCCCTCTCCCTCAGATCACGCAAGCCGCCTCGTCTTCAGAACACAGCTAATCCTTTATCCACTAGGAGGACATGGAACATAATACAGAAATCCAGACAAAAAACATGTGAAACTGGGAAGTGGGTGCTTTTAGCTGAAGGCCAAATCCTTGACATTTTACAGTCGAGTATGAACTGGGCTTAATTTGCAGCTTCCTCATAAACCTTAGGTTACATCCAGCATGAAAAACCAGACGAAGTGTTGTGTTGAAGGAACAATCTCATAAGCCTGCAAAGGCCCCGTCTATTAAAACATACGTGCAATGTAAGCATGGTTCCCTGCCATGCAAACATCCACTAACTGGGATTTACAGATAAAGTCAAAAGACTTGAGTTGAAAAGGCATCTAAGACAAATGCTCGTCGTCACTCCTTCCATAGTATCTTCTGTTTGTGAAATATATTAACGTTTAAACAGTAACACAAAAAGCAGGGAATTGGTTTCAATATAGTTTTCAGTTATGCAACAATTTATTCCTAAAAGACACATTCAGTAGAGGATATTGAATTATTTTATGCACGACATGACCTTTTTATAGCTCTGCTTGTTTTAAAAATTAATTGTGTAACATAAAAATAACAATATCGATAAACAATCTATAACAATAAAAAATAACAATTCACGAAAATGTTTACCATATCAATCAACTCATGTAACCAGTTGATTGATCAGTTTTCTGCTATATAGAAATTACATATAACGAGATGGGGACCCTTAAGGACTCATGAAGAAATTCCATTCCACTCCTGTTGGCCCCTGCTTTGTCCCCACTTGCCCACCCCACACGTGCCTGTTACTATCTCTCCCCTCCTCCAGGCCATAAAAACTTAAGATGAGCCCTGCTAGATCAGACCAGTGGCCCATCTAGTCCAGCATCCTGCCTCACACAGTGGCCAACCAGTTATTCTGAGGGGCCAAATGCAGGGTATAGAGACCAGGGCTTTCCCTTGATACTTGCCACCTGGCACTGGCATTCAGAGGTTCACTGCCTCTGAATGTGGAGGTTCCATTTAGTCACATGCCTGGTAGCCACTGACTGACATACTGTACACAAATCTGTCTAATCCCCTTTTAAAGTTTCCTGTGCCTGCAGCCATCACTACATCTCCTGACAGCAAGTTCTACATTTTAATCACGCATTCTGTAAAGAAGTATTTTCTTCTGTCCATCCTGAATCTACTTTCCATCAGTTTCATTGGATGCCCTTGAGTTCTAGTATTTAGGAAGAGAGAGAGAAAGTTCTCTCTGTCCACTCTCTCTATTTCATGCCTAATTTTATAAACCTCTACTGTGCCCCCCCCCTTAGTAATTTCTTTTCTAAACTGAAAAGTCTCAGACTCTTCAGCCTTCCTTCATAGGAAAGGTGATTCATCTCCCTAGTCCTCTTGGTTGCCATCTTCTGTACTTTTTCCAGCTCTGCAATGTCCTTTTTGAGATATAGTGACCAGAACTGCACACAGCATTCCCAGTGAGGCCACACCATAGATATATACAGAGATATTATAATATTGACTGTTTTATTTTCAATTTCTTCCTAATAATCCCCAGCACAGAGTTTGCCTTTTTTCACTGCTGTGGTACATTGAGTTAACACTTTCATTGAGCTATCCACCATGACCCCCAAGGTCTCTTTCCCTCTCATTTTCAGCAAGTTCAGAGCCCATTAGCATATACTTGAAATCGAGAGGTTTTGTTCCAGTGTGCATCACCTTACACTTACCTGTGTTAAACTTCATTTGCCACACTGTTGTCTACTCACTCAGTTTGTGGAGATGCTCCTGGAGCTCTTCACAGTCAGCCCTGGTTTTCACCATCCCAAATAATTTTGTGCCATCTGCAGACTTGGCCACTACACTGCTCACCCCAGTTCTGGATCATCGATGAACAAATTAAGTAGCAGGCTCAGTACCAATTCTTGTGGGACCCCACTACATGCTTCCCTCCATTGCAAGAACTGTCCGTTCATTCCCATCACTTGCTTCCTGTTGTTTAATCCACATTAATCATTAAGCGGACTTGTCCTCTTATCACGTGGTTGCTAAACTCAGGAGTTTTTGGGTGAGGCACTTTGTCAAAAGCCTTTTGAAAGTCCAAGTATATATATAATGTCTACGGGGTCACCATTATCTCCTTGCTTATTCACTTTCTCAAAGAACTCCCAAAGGTTGCTGAGGCTGCATAAGTCATGCTGATTTTCCTCAGTGGACTTTGTTCCTCTATGTACCTAATAATTCTATCTTTGACTACAGTTTCTACTAATTTGCCTGGGACAGACATTAGGCTAACGGGTCTGAAATTTTCTGGTTCCTCTCTGGACCCCTTTTTAAAAATTGGTATAACATTTGCTGCTGCTACCGTGGCTGATTTTAATCATAAGTTACATATGTGGGTTAATAGATCAATAGTCTCACATCTGAGTTCCCTAATTGCACTGGTTTATGTCAACAGGACCTGGAATCTTATTGATTTTAAATTTCCCCAGTAGGTCTAGAACTTCATCCCGTGTCACCTCAATTTTACTCAATTCTTCAGACTCTTTTCCTGAAAACAGTAGCTGGTGTGGCTGCATGCCCCACACTTTTTACAGTGAACTCAGATGCAAAGAATTCATTTAGCTTCTCGGCCATCTTCCTTTAGCAATCTTTTTGTTCCTTGGCCATCCAAAGGCCCAACTGCTTCTCTGGCTGATTTCTTGCTCTGGATATATTTAAATGAATGTTTGTTGTTTATCTTAATGCTTTTAGCAATCCACTCCTCAAATTCTTTTTTCTCATGCCTAATTATTAGCTTACATTTATTTTGCCCCGTGATCCCTTCTGTTCACTTCATTGGGACAGACTTTTAAAAAGAAGCATATTTGCTTTATATGGCTGCCTTGGGTCTTTCTCCATGTAGGCATTTTTTTAGGCTTGGCAGTACCTTTCCTAATCTGGGGGATACATTCTGCCTGGGCTTCTGTCAGTGTGGGTTTAAATAGCTACCAAATATGCTCTAGGGATTTGACTTGTGTTTCGCTTTCAGCTTTTTTAACTATACCCCTCGTTTTTGTAAAGTCCCTTCTTTTGAAAATAATGTTACTGTTTTGGACTTTGACATGAACTGTTCCCAATTGGCGCAACTTCTGCATCTCTCGGCAGATCTTGAGTGCTGCTCAGACCCAAGTCCCATCAGCTCTTCTTTCTCCACTATGCTCCCATCACCATTTTCTCAATTGATGGAGTTGACTGGCAACCCTAAAATGCTGATGGTGATCACATGAGACCTTCATCCTTATTATTATTATTTTTAGGGGACTTACCACTCTTTTTAAAATTTTGGGATTTGAGAATTATGTGCAAACCTGGGGTTTCTCCCAGATTTGTCGAAACCTCCCTGTTATCCATCCTTGGCCCCACTGTGTGCATTTTTTGATCTGTACTCTGGGGACCAGGTTGAGAATTAGAGGTGATGGCTTCTAACAAATAATGTTTTTCATAACAATCTCCATAGAAATGTCAAAATTTTACAGTGTTGACATCAATTGTCTGATAGTTTAGGGTTAAAACATCTCACAGCAGTGTGGGCTTATTTGTGGCCATCTCCATTCAAAACAAAGAACTGAGCACAAAGAGCACTTAGATGCCGCACGGTAGTTCATGGTCTACCACAACTGAACCATAATCCATTAACAAACCTTTAGAAGCATTAAATAAATGTAGATTTAACCACCATTTACTTTGTAGATATTTTCTCAATCTCTCTACAAAGTAAGTATATTACGTATTTTATGACAAGGAGTTTATTCTTTCCTAACATTGGAACTGGGATTCCCTTGATTTGAAGATGGGCTTCACCCTAATCCTAGGGTGGAGAAAGGGTCAGGTTCCACCCTGAGGTGGGGTCCACTGTGGAAGTGATCAGACTCCACAAGGACCTAACCTCTTACTTACACCAGGGTTCATTTGAGCTCAAGATGCTAGCAGGAGGGAAAGAAACAGGGCACCAACATACCTTAAGGAAGCTATAGCTTTTGTTGAACACATGGATTTTTACCCCAAACAAGGCTTGGCCAAACTGATGAGATGTTACCGATCGGTTGGGAGAAATCTAGCAAAGGAGATTTCTGTCTCATCCTCTTTAGGATCTCCTTTTATACCCTCTTCCCCTCTTCTTTGAGATCTTTTTTGGGGAGATTGCTAAGGCATCCATACCTATGTGGGACTTCCTGATTGGACATCATCACTGATGCAAGTTTCCAGCATGCTTGGATATTTTTACCAACACATTTTCCCAACACATGGCATGGGTCGTTCTGAGTTTTAGTAACCAGAAACTGTCTAACTTCCCCTTTTAACCTTTGATATTTTTACATTCAGGATCTTTATGCTTCTTGACACCTCTTAAGGGCCTTAACTCTTGGGTGGACTTCCTATCTACCAGATCAGTTTTCCTGAACTCCATGGTTCAACTGTATTCCTATATCCATGGTTATGTTTAGTAACACACCCTTTCCTCTCAAGAGTGAAAGTTGCTTATTAATTAGGGAGAGAGACCCTCTGTCCCCCTTGGCCCAATTCAAGTCACCCAGCAAACGAGCTACTTCTGACTTCAACTAGGATACAGGAAATCTGTAGTTGTCCAGCTGGCTTCCACTGCAGATGAAATCAAGACTGTGGTCTGCTGAAAACTCAAGCTGGAGAGGAACTTACTCCAACAAAAGGTCAAACTGTAATGGGGAAATCTGAGTGCTGGCCTCCAGGCTTATCAGAGAGCAAGGGAACCTGAGGTACCACATCCAGGCCTATCAAAAGGACCAGGAAGACCCAGTTTAACATTCTTGCGGTGCCATGTTGCTTTACTGACTTACTCTGGGCCTGTCACCGTTTCTCAGTCTCACCTGCTTTGCAGGGTTGTTATGAGGCTAAAAAGGGGGAGGCAAGGAGACAGTGTAAATAGTCCTTGAACTCTTTGGAGGAACAGCATACTATTATTTATTTTATTTATTTATTTATGTCATTTATAGTCCGTCCTTCTCACTGAGACTCAAGGCGGATCACACAGTGCGAGATTAGTACAGTCAGTATCAAGGACATTTCCATAAACAATGCCATAGGGTAAATAAAGACAAGTTTACAAAGACATGGCATTAGTAAAAATCCATACAGAGTTGAAGAAATGTTGAAACAGAACTTAAGCAATTCTAGGGCTGACATGAGCACAAGTAGCTCATAGGAGCACATATTTAAGACGACAGGTAGTAGGTAAGGCAACATAGTGGTAAAGTATTATGTATAATATTTGTACCAGAAAAAAGATAAGACTGCCTATCAGTTGTTAATGGAAGAACATATTTTCAAATAGCAGTCTTACCTCATTTCCTAATTAACATCTAGACAGCTAATCAGCACCATATTGCAACTCAGGAACTAAATCTAATGGATCCAGGAACAACTATCAAATACACCATTCTTGAGTAAGAGGATTGAACAATTGATGACTTGGTAACTTCAGGGATTCTTAAATGAAACAGTTTTTCAACATCTTTGTAAAACTGCATGGAGATGTCACCTGAGTTGCTACCACTATGTGGATAACAGTCAGTTCCATCTCATGCTTCCCAAGGAGGGTGTAGAAACTACAAACAAGTGCCTGGAGGTAGGTTAGGATTGGATTAGGGTGAACCATCTGAAACTTAATCCCACCAAAATGGAGGTACTACTCACAGAGAGAAGGTTTGACTCAGGAATGGGATAGCTCCTGTCCTGGGTGAGACTGCACTCCCCTAAAAGAGCAGAGTCACAGCTTGAAGGTGCTGCAGTTGGCAGGTCTCCTGTTGGATAAACAGGTGGCATTGGTGGTAATCAAATTTGGAGAACCGGTTTGGTGTAGTGGTTAGGAGCAGTGGGACTCGTCTGGAGAACTGGGTTTGATTCCCCACTCTACTGCTTGAAGTCAGCTGGGTGACCTTAAGTCAGTCCCAGCTTCTCGGAGCTCTCTCAGCCCTACCCACTCCACAGGGTGATTGTCGTGAGGATAATAATAACACGCTTTGTAAACCACTTTGAATGTGACATTAAGTTGTCCTGAAGGGCAGTATATCAAATGTCGTTTTTGTTGTTTGTTCTTGTTGTTGTTATGGTTGGTGAGCTAGCTGTGGCCCTTCCTGGGTGGGTGGTGGGGAGATCTTGCCACTGTGTCACACGTTCTGGTAACATCTAGATTAGGTTACTGCAATGCACTCTATATAGGGCTGCCCTTGAATACTGTCCAGAATACTGTCCTTGAATACTGTCCAGAACCTACAGTTAGTACAGAATACTTCAGCCAGAGTGCTGACTGGAATGGAATATCATGCCAGTCTGTTCCATATACACTGGCTCCCAATCTGCTTCTGGGCTCAATTCAAGGCGCTGATATTGACCTTTAAAGCCCTATGGGCCTGCATACCTTAAGGACTGCCTTCTCCCAAAATAACCTACCCATCCATTCTGGGCAACTTCAGAGGCCCTGCTTTGGGTGCCCCCACCATCTGAAGCTAGCAACCCAAGAAAGAGCCTTCTCAGTTCAGGCACCAAAGCTTTGGATCTCCTTCCCCAGGGACAGCCATCTGTCTCCTTCTATTGTTGTCTTCTGGCAGCAGTTGAAGACTGTTTTGTTTCATTTGGCATATCCCCAGTAACTTTTATTGACCCTCTTCCCTGGTTTTGGTGTTGTATGTTTTACATTTATATATATTACATATATTTTATTGAATAATTTTATGTTATTTTAAATGCTGTTTTAATGTTCAAATACTGTTATGTTCACCACTTTGGTGGTACTTGGGTGGAAAGGCATCATAAAATATTTTAAATAAATAAATAATGTTAAATAAATGCAGGGCAACTGCTTCATGTTCAGCAAACTCTACAGATTGTAAAGCACCATCATGGTGAACCAGGTTTTGTGGGTTTTGCAACAAATGTGCAAACTTTAGCTCTAACATTTCTATCCATTTATTTCTTCAGTGCACTTACAATTTAAATGGCAAAGACAGGCCACTAACAAAACTCCCATTAGCACAACCTAGCTGTCAGAGCTAGCAGGAGACTAATCCCCATGTTCTGATTAACACTGCAAAGCCCTGGGCAGTATGAATCATTAACATCCTTCTCTCTTAGGGGGTTGCTTTTTCCACAGTATTGTTCTAGCTGAGTTTCATTAGGACCAACTTAAATGTCACAAAGCAGTGAGGAAACTTTCAGGTTTCCCAGAACCCTTCATCATGACATTCAATAGGAAAAGGGCAGGGCTCATTTCGAGGGGGAACGCACAGCAATGCAGTTCCAGCAGTTCCCCAAAGAGTTCACATGTCAGGTGGCCCCGCCCACCTGACTCTCGGCCATTTTGGGCCCGTTTCGGCCTGGATTGGGGTGGAAACGGCCTGGATCGGGCCTCTGACAGGTGGTGGATCACTCTCCCGCTCATCAGCGGCCTGATCCTAACCATTTTGGGCCCCTTTTCAGCCATTTTTAGCCCCTTTTTGCCATTTTGGGCCCAATTTTGGCCCTGAATGGCCAGGATTGGTTCCAAAACAGCCACAATAGGTGATGTTAGGGGGTGTGGCATATGCAAATCAGTTATACTAATGACATATTTCTGGTGATAAGCCAAAAAGAGGGGGTTAGAACAGGCAAAGCCCAAGGAATAGCCAAAGAGTTACAATACAAACCCCTGGGTCAAAATCAACAAATCAAAGTTGTATTCAATAGTACATTCATTCATGAAAATTGTTTACAAGCATATACATTATCATACATATAATAAATTTGAATACATCTGTACCACCATTCAACTAAATTTCAGACCGTGTGAATTCTTAGTCCATGTGTCAATTTTCCATGTAGATAATTTTGATCTCGCAGTGCATCAAAATAAAGTTATTCACCCTTAAATGTGTAGTTCATCTTTCTTCCCAAAAAAAATTTTTTCTCCATTGCACTGCAAGACACCAAACTCCTCACGTGCTTGAAGGGGTCGTGTGGAAAATTGTCTTTCCAGAAAAAATCCAATTGCCTGCAGGTAGGCGCCTTACACACTTCTTTGCTCGTAAATGAGAAGAACACATGGGAGAGGGGGCCTGGCCGGTCTCCCCTCCCTCTGCCCAACAAGCCGCTTGCAAGAGTCGCTCAGCTTGTTTCACACCATTTCCTCAGGGGCATTTATGTCTCGTTCTTCTATCTATAAACCCAACGGCAAATCAAAAAATCTCAGGTGCTTCTCTCAGCGCACTCACACGCGGTCCGTGCCAAATCATATTTCTGGTGATGGCAAGAGGTGTGGCACATGCTAATGAGTTATGCTAATAAGTTCCTCCAGCTCTTTTTCTACGAAAAGGCCCCTGGAAAAGGGTATGTGTATAAATTTCCCTTTATTTATTTACTTTATTTATAGTCTACCTTTCTCACTCAAGGCAAATTACAGTGTAAGCCAATGCAACCAATAGGGTGAACAAAGTAATAAGCAATGTAACTAGGACTGGGATTACAGCAATAGTTTTCCCTTTGAAAACCAGTTTGGTGTGTGGTTAAGAGTGTGAGAATCTAATCTGGAGAACTGGGTTTGATTCCCCACTCTTCCACTTGAAGCCAGCTGGGTGGCCTTGGGCTAGTCACAGCTCTCTGGAGCTCTCTCAGCCCCACCCACCTCACAGGGTGATTGTTGTTGTGTGGATAATAATGGCATATGTTGTAAACCGCTCTGAGTGGGTGTTAAGTCATCATGAAGGGCAGTATATAAATTGAATGTTATTATTATCATTACTTAAAATTTGTCTTCAGCTTTTTAAAATGAGGGCTACCATGTTTTTTCCTGCTTTTTGCCTTACAAAGGGTCTCTGTGATCCGATCAGTGCTGGAGAGATGGCCAAACAACAGCTCGCATTTATATTACCAGCATCAACTAATCAAATGAAGACTAAAGAGAAAGGGGTGCTTTACGAAACTAGAGATCCAAGTGAATAGGTCAGCCAGAAGGCAGCATGCATGACCACATTCAAGAGCAAAGTGTACAGCAGGGCTAACATGTCTAGTAAAGGCAGAAGTCTGAAAGAAAGAGGGGCAGAGTGGGCATGAAATTGCCAAAGACTGCAGTTCACAGGACTCAGGGGGATCCTGGATACAGAAGGAGCCATTTTCTCTGTTTATGTCAATATCCAAATATGCTGCTAGTCCTATTGTAAGTGTATGAGACTGTCTTAAACACTTCGTTTACTAAAACTTTTGTTTTCTATTTTCAATTTTTATTCCTTCCTACCTCCTACCATACATGCGCTAAGACGTCATAGGGTGCAGGAGTCTGCAGCTCTTTTTAGTACTGCACATATTTGCAATTTTGTTAGTTGAAAATGAAAGTATTTATACTTTTAAATTTAATAAATACAAAGGGGGAACCCACATCTAATTTTACTTCTATCCCTTCCCCCACTATTCCTTCATTCCTTCTCTCGACATCTCCATTTTTCCTGCTTCCTCTTCTCCTTCTTATCTACCAGGCACCTTACCTAAGCCTGCCCCATCTTCAGTTTTTCCCACCTTCCCTCTTCCCTGGCAGGCTCTCCCTGGGAAAAGTCTGGCCAAGTAACACAGTGGGCACCACTGGCCTGAGTCCAGTTGCATGGGTCTCCAGTGGTCACTGCTGGGCCTGTCCTCACCAAGGTCCTCCTCCACCTCCACCCTGTAAGAGAGAGTTTTTAGATAGCCCTAATCATTTTTTCTGTTTTTAATGCTGGTAGGTGTTCTCTGTACTACATAGATTTCTACCGCTCTTTAAAATAGGCACCAGGAGAAGAGGGTGGTGCATTGGCAAACTACTAATCTCCCAGTGGTGCACAAGTGCAGTAAGCAGTCCCTGTGGTAACCTAACAGTGGGTTGCAGGAGACATGTGTACAAGGCAGGGGAGGACAGCTGGCAAGCCAGGCAGAGGCAAGCCAGAAGGAGGACAGCTGGGAGCCCTGGTCCTCTCAATGGGTAATGCCTACAAAGGCCAGGTGGTGGCAGTGGTGTACCAAAAGAGGGAATGAAACCCCCTCCAAGGGCCATGAGAACCAGGACAATGGCACATTGCCAGGTGGAGACTTGGATGGCCTCTAGTGCCCAGACATTTTGGAGGGTAAGACTGTGAGTCAGTTCTCTTTTAAGAGACCATTTAATCTGAGAGATCAGTTGACACACAGTAACATCTCTCTTTCTGTCAGCAAACAGCAGACTTTACCAGGAACTAGTCTTTCACAGGGATATTTTCCCTATACTGCATCTAAGTACACCTTTTAGTAAGAAATATTTTATAAATCAGTATTGAGTAGAGACCTGCTGTGAGTTCAGCAATTGTGAGGAAAACCCTGGAGATAACAACAACAACAACAACAAAGTTTATTAGCCAGAGGCCATCAGATTCTCGAAATCAATTCAAAATTACATGATTGCACATCAGCGAGACACACGCCATTTTAAAATAAATATTTAAAAGGTACATATTTCAACAAATTACCACCTTTAGAAATTTACTTAATAAACCAATCTTTAAATAAAATAAAATAACATTGATCAGTCCTAAAAGCATAATTATTTGGCAACAATATAAACTTAAAATATACAGGCATTCATTAAAATTGTAGCTTACTATAATTTACATAATGTAAATACCTAAAATTCAAATTACCTTATATTATCAAATTATAACAATACTTATCTAGGATTCTGCACACTAAGCCAGGATTTCCTCCTATTAATGACCGTCCAGCCATATTTTGCCACTTGGAGCGTCGTTTCCCTATTCCTGTCTGCTAACATGATTGTAATATAGTTTTTTCTCTCTTTCCCCAGAAGACTATCAATTATAGGTTTAATATATATTTCCCTAATATGATCATATATTTTACACTCAAAGGAAACATGTAATATGGACTCGACACTCCCATCTTCACATGGGCACAAACATTTTTCATAAGGTGTCTTCTTATATTTGCCTTCCAGGACAGCAGAGGGTAAGACATCATATCTTAATAGGGTAAAAGCTCTTCTATAATCAGGATTCTCCAAGCTAATTATATAGGGCATCGGTTGAACCCTATTCATAATACTTCTTTCCTGTAAATAGTTCTCAACTCTGGTCAGGTCATGTTGCCTTTCCACATCTAGGATTCTAGCCTGTGCTATATTCATAGACAATAGATATTGTCAGGAGAAACCATAATGACATAATTTGCTCCTCCTTAAAGTTATCCCTCAAAACTAAATGTGCCAGGCCATTTATGGTAGAAGCCAATTTTAGCCAGTATAATATAACTGCTATCCATAATCGAGCTTCCACCGTTACCATGCCCACTTCCAGTCTTACAGCTGCATTTGACACATTCTTAGGTGTTTGAAGTACTGCTCTTAGGAATTTGGACTATGTTCTTTCCATCAATGTCCTCTTCGCTGTAATACTTAGCGGAGCTCCATATAACATCTGCATGAGAGACTTGCACGAAAATAATCTAATGGCCGCTTCCACATTGCGACCCCCTCTGGACCAATACAATTGTTGTATCGCCCCAGCACTCTTTTGCGCAGTAGAGGAAATATATTTTATGTGTGTATTTTTCCTCCCATTCTCCCTGGAGATAAACATATTTAGAGGTCAGTTCTATTTTATATTTTTTCAGATCCATTAGTCCATGTATTGTTATATGATACTTTATGCCTGAGGCATTTAATAATATTTTATTAATATTCCTTTTATATCATGCTTTAGATCACCTGATGAAGCTGAGTGTGAAATGTATTGGGATTTTTTTGGTATTCATCCAATAAATGTTCAGCTCCCCACTGCACCAGTGGAATTTGGCCTTGTTATGACCCTTTTCTTTCTCTTGGGTAGATTTTGCCTTTAATCTTTCTCTTACACCCTCTGGGTAGATTGCTGCCACTAGGAATTATATTTCAAGATATTTTATTTAAATTTCCCTTTTGGTAACATGCCCAAGGGTCAGTCTTTTTTGTGGTGCTATGTGGCCCTGAGGAAAGGAATGGGATACAGGAATAACTCTGGGATTTAAAAAAAACCAAAATAAACTTTTATTTTTATAAGAAGCGTATTGGTTTCATATTATTTCTAATACTAGATGGTTTCAAAAGAGTAATTCTCAATTCTTAAAGTCACTTTACTTAAACCCAGTCACACAGATCTTCTCTCAGGCTTCACACACAGTTTGCCTGCTTTCTCCTGACTGCATGTTCTTTCACAAACACACAGTTCAGGCTCCCACACAGGTTGTCTCTCTCTCAGACAACATAAATGAGCTCAGGCTGCACACAGCTTGCCTGCTTTCTCCTGACTCAGTATTTCTCTCAGAACAGCTTAAAAATACTCAGGCTGCACACTGTTTGCCTCTCTTGCCCTGACTGAATCTTTTTTCTCCATTCAGTAACTGAAACAGCAGTTCACTCCGCCCACACTCTCAGTCATCAACCAATCATATCACTCACTCATCCCTCTCTTTCACCCCCACTCTTCATCTATACCACACCAAGCATTTAAAGACACATACACACATTTACTTGAAATCATTACAGGCCTTGCCTTCTTTTGTCTTGGTGAAGGGTGCAGACTTCTTGTTTTCCACTCCATCAGGCGACATGACAGGGGAGGTGGAGATCTTTTCCAGGGCTATTTTAGCACCCGCCCTGCTCTTCCCCAAGGCTTTGTTTTACAGAAGCCAAGACTTTGAAGGATCAGCATTATTGATATGGCTGCCTAGTAGGGTTACAAACACTTGAAATTCATACAGTGTAATTCATCAGTGTATTTCTATAATTGTCACAAAGTCCCGAACCTACACAACCCAAATAACTGGCTAATGAAAACTTCCAAGGTGGAATCCACCGTCCAGTATTATCTCCCACTGGTGTGGGGTGAATTCGCAATCGCTATCGTCCAAAAATTGTTCGCTGTAGCAGCAACACAGTTCACCAAAAATTGCAATAACCGTGTTCACTGAGGTGAATAGTAACGGCAACGAGCTACACCGGTCTCTTTATCCTTTCACTCGTTTCAAATGTGATTCCTTCTTCAGGCCGTTAATTCTATAACAAATCATAACGAAATAAGCTGCCATCCAAAAATATCCTGGAAAACATTCAGCCAAAATCCATACTTACATAAACATCTTATTTCTGCAGGTTGGGCCTCCAAATCGCATAAGGCAGTAATTCAATGGGACGAGTAATCAACAATCTCCTATATTTGCTTATATAACGTTCAAATGACCCGCCCAATCGCTACATAAAGAGACATCCTGCAGCTCTCAATTCTCAAAACCCAACTGTAATTCTACTTAGAATTTATCCCCTCTATACAACAATAATCCTCTCAATAACTGTAACTGTATTTATTCTATTTATTGTAATTACTGTATTTACTGTGCGCTCCCCGAGCTTTGTATTTCTTAGGAAGTTTCTGCCTGTTGGTGTTATTGCCTAGTAGGGTTGCTAGCGTCAAGTTGGGAAATTCCTGGAGATCAAGGGGGTGAAACCTGGAGAAAGTGGGGTTTGGGGAGGGAAAGGACTTTGGCATGGCATAATTCCATAGAGTTCCCCCCCCCAAGTAGCTATTTTCTCCAGGTGAACTGATCTCTGTGGCCTGGAGACCAGTTGTAATTCCAGGAGAGCTCCAGCCACTACCTGGAGGCTGAATCAAAAAGAGTCCAGTAGCACCTTTAAGACTAACCAATTTTATTGTAGCATAAGCTTTCGAGAATCAAGTTCTCTTCGTCAGAAGCATGATACAAACTGGTCAAATACAGAAGAGGAGGGTGGAGAGGGAAGAGAAGGGGACATATATCAGAAGGGGACAGGATGCAATTAGCGGGGAGGCAACCAAAACATTCCTTTGCTAGTAAACGTAAACATCTCCTTTTGGTGTGGAGTCAGTTTGCCGTGTTAGTTTGCAGCAGTAAAAGCATCCAATTCCTATGTAGTATAAGCCTTCGATAACCACAGCTCTCCCTGCCAGATGCATCTGACAAAGAGAACTGTGGTCCCCGAAAGCCCACACCAGGCGCCACTGGGCTCCCCCAGACCACGCCGCTGTAAAGGAAATCTGTTACCTGTGATAATGTGATAACCATTCATAGTCTCTATTCAGTCCCAGCTTGACAGAGTCAAATTTGCATATGAATTCCAATTCAGCAGCCTCCCGTTGGATTTTTTTTTGAAAGGTTTCTGTTGAACCACAGCGACCTTTAAGTCTTTGGCGGAATGTCCTGGTAGATTGAAGTGTTCTCCCACTGGTTTTTGGACGTTTCCATTTCTAATGTCAGATTTGTGTCCATTTATTCTTTTGCGTAGAGGTTGGCTGGTTTGTCCAATGTACAGAGCAGAAGGACATTGTTGGCACATGAGGGCATATATCAGATTGGAGGATGAGCAGCTGTAAGAGCCAGAGACAGTGTAGTTGATGCCATTGGGTCCTGTAATTGTATTCCCTGGGTAGATATAGGGGCAGAGCTGGCATCTGGGTCTGTTGCAGGGCCTGGTACCTGTGCTGGTGACTCTGCTGGCCGATTCATGGTTGTGAGTGAGGTTGGGGGGCTGTCTGTAGGCAAGGAAAGGTCTTCCACCCAGGGCTTCTGAGAGAGAGGTATCATTTTCCAGGATGGGTTGTAGCTCAGTGATGATACGTTGGATGGGTTTGAGCTGGGAGCTTTAGGTGACAACCAGTGGTGTTCTGTTGTTAGTTCCTTTAGGTTTGTCCTGGAGCAGACTGTTTCTGGGTACTAGTCTGGCCCTGTTGATTTGTTTCTTCACTTCATTTGGTGGGTACTGTAGACTCAAAAATGCTTGTTGTAAATCTCTTAAGTGTGGAGGCTGGTAACCTTACTGCCTAGTAACCTTCCTAATGGCCACTGAAGGTTCAGTAGGTATTGTTTTCTTAAAGCTACAGGCGTTATTTCTATTACTTGGGAGAGTTTTAATCCCCTTATTTTTTTAAAAAGTTTTTTTGCAAACCTTGGTCTTCTTTCACATTTGTAGAGAAATTCCTCCATCTCTCCATAGCTCCATTTTTCAAAGACCAATGAAATCCTATTAATTAAAAAGTAAAACACATAGTAATATGAATACCACTGGAGCCAGACACATTAAGCCATCATCCTCCTACCCTAAATCAGAGCAAAGAATCAAGATCAGAAGTGAATCTGTACTTTTCCACTGGTTGAATGCAACTGGCCAGCTGCTTTCCAAATCCCAGCGTATCTGGCATGTGCAGTTGCCTGGTAACTCATAAGCTAGTGCATGTATATTAAGTATATATGCAGAAACACAGTGACTGACCTGCTCATCAAGGACTGTTTATCTCTGGAGACAAATATAATTAATCAAGCATTGTAAAACAAATTCATTGGTTTTATGCTGGATTGGATTTAGTTTACATTTTTGTATTAAGATTTTATGAGTTGTTAGCTATGTTGGGAAGAAGGGTGCAGTATACAATAATTATTTTCATAAGATTTGAATCATCCCATCTGAGCTATTTTAACAAGCTTGTGTGCTTTGGAGAAATGAAATCTTTATTTGAAAATGCATGCAAAACAAGTTCAAGACACTTGGCAGATATGAAATTAAGACTGATGACTTGCAGTTTCCCATTCTTTATGAAATGTCTTGGAACTTCATTACAGGGTAAAATTAATTCCATCATGCTTGTTCTTTTGTTCACAAGCCAGTTCTTTTGGCTAACATATGCTGCTATTATTTACCCACTGTTGGTTCTCTTTTGAAAAATGTATTAGAAGCAGGGCTTTTTTCAGCAGGAACGTGGTGGAACGGAGTTCCGGAACCTCTTGAAAATGGTCACATGGCTGGTGGCCCCGCCCCCTGATCTCCATGGCGCGGAGGGCAATCTAAACTCCCCTCTGTCTGGAGATCAGGGGGCGGGGCCACCAGCCATGTGACCATTTTCTCCAAGGGCAACCCACTGAGTTCCACCACCTGTTTTCCCAGAAAAAAACCCTGATTAGAAGTATATGGATAAGACACTACCGCTCCAATGTAATATTTGAGATTTAATACAGACACGTAGCACCCAACTAGACTGATAATAGATACAATACACTTTGAGTTCTGTTATCATTACAACTCGCTTTTTCTTTTTCTTTTTTTAAAAAAAGAACAATTATTTTCTGTCTGCTTCATTAACTGACAGGTCTACAAGCAATGTAAATCTCATAAGGCAGACTGAATGTATTTTAACCTTTTAAACAACTAATTTATGATGATCTTATTTTTTTACTCTTATATTTATTCGTTCTTCCCCTGTATCCAGTCTCAACTGTTTTTAAACTGATTTGCAAATGGTTTTATATGTACTGGTCACAGACTGTAATAACTGACATGTTAACATCAACGGTCTGCAGATTAACTTAAGGAAATGTTTGGATGAATATTCAATGAAAATGTTTTACTGAAAAAGTAAAGAAAATATGCACAGGAAATTTTAAGAACTGAAGAAACTGCTGGCTTTAAATTAAGAGGTCTTGTTCTCCCTTTGAGCTGTTACATAAACCCTTCCAATGATTGTTAGTTCAGATATGCTCCCTCTAGTGGACCTTTAATACCAGTGCTCAGGAAAACAGGCTGATACAGCTTGATTCCAACTCTTCATCATTTTCACCAACTCAAAAAACAAAAGGTATTTCTGCATGTACATGGGGGAAGACGTACGAGCCACCAAGTCCCTTCCTGGTTGCAACATGTCACACCAAAGGCAAGGTCACCTACTCTTCAGAAAGAGCTTTTCGACATATATGGGTGGCACATGCCACAAAGGAAGACCAGAAAACTTCCCTTGTATTAGCAAAAACAGCTCCACACTTTTGTGTATCTGAGTGTGTGTGCCGAGACAGTAGAATTCAAGGAGTGAAGTGGGACCAATTTTTCCCATTGGTGTGTATGAAGCAAAACCTACAATTAGTGCAGCAATAACTTAATTTAAAAATTTGCCACCTGACATAAAATCAGTTTCTGAACGTCCCACCTCTGTACACTTTGCTTCTTCAGATCATAATTTTCTGTTGTTACACTAAATATCATCAAACCATGGTGGCATGTTGGTTTTCCCAAATGGATCAAAGAATCTGCAAAGGAAGGGCCGTTCAGGATGAGAGTCTATGTTTCTGCAAACCTGGAGGGATCTCCAGGTATGAAAAAACACACACATACTTTTAAATATATATGGGAGGTTAAAACATCCCCAAAAGTAACTTATGATATCTGTACATGTGTAGGTGACATTTTTTAAAATGTGAAAGTGTAAAAGAAAAAAAGACATAGAGGTAAACAAAGGAAAGGTAGATATGTACAATTTAGAGTGTTGGGGAACTCCCTGAGTCTTTTCAGGTTTTTCACTTATACTTTCTAATCTCAGTTTACCTACTTCTATGAGGACATGGATTCCTTCTCCATTAACTAAGCTTCAAATTAATGAGAAACCTGGGCTGATCAGCAAGAATTTAAGGGAATGGGAAATCTGGAGATTTACTTACTAGTGTTACAAATACACTTCCAAAACAAATCCTGTATGTGTCTTGGTAGTGCCATAGTAGGAACAGTTTCCCAGTAGATACATTTCATATTATTTTGGCTGCAGAGAACATGCTAAAAATACTGACAGCTGTTTTCATATTAGGTTGATTTCAAAGGATATCTTACAGGGTACTTTTTAGATTCCACTCTGTAGCTTGAATCTAGCTCATTGTTACAATGAACTGGGAGAAAATGTTTGCATTTTCTAAGAGGAAAATATTACAATAAGTCTAGGGGAAACTATTCAGCCGCTATCTTTTTATGGGCACAGAACCTTATTTTATGGATTACCTATCTCTAACTTTTTGAATAAGGTATAGTTGAGTTTGAAACAGCTTTAAATTTTGTACTAATGAACGTCCCTAAGATTTTCTAGGTATGGTGTCTTTCTTCACACTTTCCTCTGTTCCTCAGTTCAGCATCTCTACATCCTTTTTAGGGATGATCTAATAAAAACAAGCCCATTTCTTGAGGAGGGAAATCAACAGATGTTTCAATAGAATGATATTGAGCATAATGGCAAGCATTTGGGGACAGAAATGGGACATTTAACTAAAAGCTGTGCTCCCCCCTTAATGTTTCCTCCCCTGAACAGACATCATTTGTATTCCTGATAAAGGAATTACAAATAGCCTGGATCTCTAATTTAACTGAGATTTACAGTCTCAAACCAAACAAAGAAAATCCCTCTGCTACAGAGCTATACTAAGGACCCCCAGAGCTGCCATTTTAACACAACACTGAGCTTCTGCTAACCCTTTTAAAGCTTGGCATGCTCTGTGCAGGCTTTCCCACAAATGCTCCTTCACTGCCAGCATTTCCGGTTCTGCAGTAGAACTTACAGGGTGATGTGCGCAGACATCCTTTAACCTCGTCCATTAGACCTCCCCCCTCTTTAGCCAGACAGGCTGAATTTTTTAAAAAAAACTTTTCATAACTCCAGTTAAGGCTACAATCCTAAACATTCTTTCCTAGAGATCCAAGCCAGTGGTTAGAGAGAAACTCAAGTTAAAACATCCAGATTAAATTCTGTGACTGGAAGGCCCCCCCCCCACCCTACCTCCACATAATTTTTAGCGCTAAAAAGCAGTATGGGCAGATAATAGTGGACTGCAGTGCTGGGGAAGGGTGGGGGATTCTCCCTGCACTTTGAGCAAAAATATCCACCCATCCCCACAGCTTTTAACACTGGTATGAAAGAGACAGGTACCTGTATTTTGCCTTTTTCCCTACTGGGGAAGATGACACAGGGGCAAGGGACTATATACTCCCCTTCCAACCACTGAGCCCTGATGCATACTAACCTCCTGTTGGCTGATTTTTTGTTTGTTTGTTTAGGGAGAACATACACCTGGAATTCTATTCATGAGCCCCACCATACGCGCTTTGACTGTACCAATAGACAACATTGGCTAAACTTATCTTAATCTAATTTATGAAGGCAGCTATATAATGATAACTGTATGTATGCTATGTGAAGAAATAACCTAAATACTAGGCACCACTTGCCAAGTGTGTATAAAAAGTATAAATAATGACTCTGTACAGAACTGGTAATGTTAAAGAGTAAGAACTGATACATTTATGAGGCAAAAATGGGGTGTTTTTATCTCCAGGACTGATTTTCAAGGCTACAGAGTTGTAGGCCTGAGGAAGCCTGCCACATAGTGCTGGAAACAAGCAAATGGCTCTCTGTGGGGTTTTACAGGAGTCCAATTTAGGGACAGAAAAGGATCGCATATGATTGGTCAGAGAGTGGACAGTCCCTCCATTCTCATTGATCTTCTGCTAGGAATCAATGAGTTGGTGGCCTGGGTTATGACAATCACTGCTTGATTTGTCTTAAGAGTGACCATCAACTGCCCCCAAAACATATCATGTGACCTTTAAAAAGGACAAAATTTGTACTTGCTGATTCACATAAATGAAAATTAATGCCTACTTATAATTGAAATATAACCGCACATAATGCCATCTCTATCTGCTATCGGCTGCTGTCCATGGGGAACTTGCCAAGACCCTGGTCCACCCTGTTCCTGAGGCTCATCTTCTTTAATTCAACTCAATAGCTTCACCACTAAATACTAGTTCTGTATTTTCTGTTGTCGCCGCACTTCCAGCTGAAGTATTCTTTTAAACAGCCTGTATAAGCTGCCCTTCTTTCAGCTGTAGGTAGCTATGGGTATTCTGAGATTGCTCAGGAGCATTCAAGCCTCGACAGTGATGTCTTATCTTAGTGAGCCAGAGAGGATGCTCGAAAGAGAGGAGTCTGAAGGCTAGCTGAAGAAGTAATGATCTTATACGAGGAACACCTCGGTTTCCCAGCTGCATTGCCTCCAAAGAACGGTCCTAGAGAGAGCAATCACGAGCTTCAGAAGTGGTGCTTATGTCTTCAGTAGCCAGAACAGTGAAGAATCTCAGTAGAAAGATTTCAGAAAAAAGTAAACAAAGCTCTAAGTAGAGGCCAGATTGAGAAAATTGGTTATTTGAATTAGAGAAGTGACTTAGCACAGGAATTGTCATCTCCAGTACTACAAGAAGAGTGAAAAACACACGAGTAGGAAACAAGATTCAATCACAAGAAGTATCAAAACAGTATAATGGAATAAAAAACTCTCCAAATACAATCAAAGAATTGTGTGCATCATAATCAAAATGCCATGCACCTTAAAAGTAACACAGTGCACTTAAAAATGTCCAAGTATAGAATATAGTTACTGGACTTTATATTGTTCTATACGTGGACAGTTTTAAGTGCAGTGGTACTTCTAAGGTGCATGGCATTTTGATTATGATGTACATGATTCTTTGATTGGATTTGGAGTTTTTTACTCCATTATACTGTTTTGATACTTCTTGTGATTGAGCCTTGTTTCCTACTCGTGTGTTTTGCACTCTTCGTGCTTACCTTTTGAGTAGGTTCCTCTCATATTGTTGTACCTCCAGTACGACAGCAACTTAAGGAAAATTATTCTCATCCCATGGACTCTGTGTTCCATGCCAAATAAATACCTAGCTAGTATAATGAGGTGTATTTTACCCTCAGTGGTAAACTATGTTAGCATATTGTAAGGAATGGTAAAAGGTTGAGTATACAAAATACATAGTTCAGGCTCACTAACATTAACTTGGGAGACTAATTTTTAAGTTTGGTACAGGGTAATGATTTATAAAACCCAATGTCCACATCTTGGTGGCAGTACGATAGAACACCCCCTCCCCCCTTCCCTGACATATTACATTTAGATCTCTTAGCAGGAAGGACAGGATACAGATGTGGTAAGTAAAATGAAATTTCCTTTAGAGTAGTTGAAGCAATGTTGTCAAAACTCTCATTTCTCTGAAGAATGTTTCAATGCCAGATGCCGCAGGAAAAAAATGCAACCTATGTGGGGGGGAAACTAACACACCATCTATTTTGGCCGACTCTCCTTAAAACCAAGTTCAGCTTCTCCTGCTTTCCATACATATTTCATCACTAGCACTCGGAATTTTACATCTAAGGATGCTGTGTGTACAGGAAGCATTTAGTGCTATGGCACTTTAATTATGTACCTGAATATGGAGCCCTAATATATGAGAACAAATTCTGTCAGTAGTGATATAACAAAGAATTATGCTTTTGAGGTATACAAAAAATTATACAAAAGAAAACACTTACATGGTTTGCATTTCACGTCAGCTTAAGTCAGTTGGGAAGTCAATATTGCTGTTTTGGTTCCAGTTGTTTGAAATTAAGGCCTGCAGCTTTTAGAATTCACTGTGCATCTGCACCAGCACAGGTGGGCAAGAAGGACCAGAGACATATGTAAAAAGCACGTGTACACACATGTACCATGTGCAAGGAAACACCACTGGGAATATAAAATATATTCAGAACAAAGTTGGATGTAGAAATATGGGAGTTACTCTGGATGGAAAATTTCTGAAGTTTGCATCATCTCGTTTAAAATGAGATATTTCTACTTGGTTTCTATATTAATCAATGAAATTTCAGCAGAGGTTGAAGTAAGTATTATTGCAAATGAATGCCCAAGTTGACACATGGAAGTGAAGACTTCAACAAAAGTTATCACCCTGGCTATCAAGGCCAACAAGTTATTTCCCATCACCCACTACTCCTGCTCACAACCCAATCACTATACACTTATTTGTGAAGATTTTAGTTTTGAAATTGCTGGGAATAGCATTCCTCCAGCCTAAGGAGACATTCAACAGCATAAGTGGCTCTTCCTCCAATAGATGAACTGCTTAAGTTGCAAGAAGGTTTCAAATTTGAGCCAAAAGTGGAGTATATAATTATAAACTTTGCTCTGTGGAGTAGTAGGTTGTTAGTTGTCTCCTGACTCATTATCAATTAATATGAATCATTTCTACTGACTTTTACTATCTTGCTTGTAAATTGTAAATTGATCTTGCTAATGTTTTATGAATTTTGTAAGCTACCCATGTCTGGTAGAAGGGCAGGCAAGAAGTTTCAATTAAATTCAAGGCCTGAATTCTAGCTTTTGTTATCAAAGGCATGAGAAGGGGATTTTCACACATTCTTTTCAGATGCTGTATATTTTTTCTGAATGTTCATCAACGGGGCAAATACGTTAATTGGTCCATTACTAATACAAAAGTAGAGAGACTATCCAAAGAGACTATGTTTGGTAAACAAAGAGTTATGAAGAAAATGATTATCTCTGGCACTAAAGAGGACAAACACAAAGGGAGATCTGTAGGATGAAAAAAAGCCCACACTCTTGGTGAAATGCAGCTTAACCAGTCCAGCAGTTTAAAAAGAGAGAAATATTTATGCCAATTCTGAAGCAGCACTTAGAATTCATAATTTCATGTATTAACCACATATCGAACCTGTAAAAACTATTTAACATCTTTAAAAATCTTTATTGCAGTACTGTGAACAGATTTAGCCTTTACAACAAAGTCATGATTTCAACTTACAAAGTCATCATTAAAGATGCATTTTCCCTGAAATGGAAAGTTTACTTATATTCAAATATTAACTTCAAATGTAAAAATAAAAACACTGTTTCCAGGAAACATTCCTGCAGAAGATTCAAGTGAAGTTCACCAAGAGCAAAATGAATTTATTTACACTTCCGGTCCTTCTCCTCCCGGAACCAACTATAAAAAGACGAAAAAGAAGAGGTCAGTAACATATGAGAAAATAAAGAACATAAACGTTTTAATTACAAAAAGCTGTATCAACCATTTTGTCCTGTGACTAAAGAATGGAGTTACACAAACATGCCTAGAGAACTTTTGACTGAAAAATGAGACAAATGTTAAAAATAATAAATTACATCAGAAGAATTCTTATCCCCATTTGGTGTGTGCATGACATTCATATTCATTGTTTAATATGTTAACTGAGCCACAACTACATACTTATTACAAAGTATATGCACATGGGTACCTTTTCAGGACATTGTACTAAATATTTTAAAATTTCCTTATGCTGTTGGATCACTTCAATTAATGCATTTTTTAAATAGCAAGCACAATTACATTCAACCTTTCATCAATTCTCTAATTCTGAACATGACTATAGGGTATAAAAAACACACACACACACAGTGCAACCACATAGGGATAGGGGAAAAACCTACAGAGCTGATGGCTTTAAAAATCAGAACTATAAAGCACTGTCTGTACATGTTCAGATGATGAGGGAGAAGAGACATAGGATGATATTTTTGCTTGCCAGAGTAATCAAAAATGGCACCCCACAATAGAATAACTGGAGACAGAAAAAGGAAAGAAGAAACTGTAGGCAGGAGAAAAGACAGGAAGGAAAAAATTGGGAGGGCCAGTAGACAGAAGGAATGGGATTTCCCCTTCCTTATAAGCCCTCATAGGTTTGCAGCCATCAGTTCCAGAAGCCACTACTCATTAACCTCTGCAAGGTAGCTGGAAAAGCAGGAAGAGTCCTATATTTGCAGACAGCCTCAGATGCTGGTCTGCCCTAACAGCCACATTTTCTCAAGCTCAAGGATAGTTGGAAGTGTAGTATAATTCATCTTTGTAGCCATCATGATCTAACGTAAAAACAACCTGTAGCATTTTGTTGTGGGTTCCCAATTGCACAGTCTGATCATAATTTATATACTGGCTTTAAAAATCTCCTCTTACAATTAAAAAAAGCTTACAGTCCAAGCCAATCAGCAGAAATTTAAAGGAAAAAAACAGCATACAAAAAAGCTCTACTTACCATTGTTATGTTATTGCCATTTAGCAAAATCTGATCCAATTTTGTGATTCTTCTTCCTTCAGGTGTGATCTCACTGTTGAATAGAGAGAAATGTCAAAGTTAGAGATACAGATGGAAACAATCAAGGCCATCATGAGCATTTTTCATTCAAAACTTTAGTAGTGAATAAAGGCTGTTGCCTTAAATAGCCTTATATGAAAGTAAATTCCACATAAATGAGCAGAAGTTGTTTGTAAGTAAACATCACGTTGAAAATCTGCAGATACTTTATAGATGCCACCACAGCCTTTTTTAAAAATAGTTGACATCTGGTCCTTTCCACAGGTTCCCAATCTTCTGTAATAGTCCCACAACTTCCTTACACATAATCTAAAGAATTTCACAGAAAATATGGCTATTAACACTTTAGACAGCAGTGCCAAGAACTATTCTGGAATACACCAAGATAATTTCTTCAAAGAGAATTCTGCTGGGACGACTAAAAAGCCTTACATATCCCTTTTCTGAAACTGGTGTAAACAGTGCAGAAAGCAGACACACCTTCCTGAATAATCTCAGCAAAAGCACTAATGTAGTTGCCTTTTTAAAAAGTTAATATATGAAGCTGCCTTGTACCAAGTAATGTAATACTAGTAAGTAATGTGTATTCTAAATGGAAGGAACTCTCCAGGACTTCATGTAGTGGTCTCTCACACCATCTAATACACGATCCTTTTAATGACAGACTGAATCTGAGACCTTCTGCGTGTTTTATTACTGAGCCATGGCCCCCTCCCTTAATGTGAACAAACAGAAGGCAAGCTTAGCAGAGGGAATGAAAATAAAGACAACTATAGGTACAATAAATAAAGACCCATGGTTCTGTTTAGGCAGAAAACCACATGCAGAAATACTTACAACTCTGTCACATCTTCTAATACCATGTCTAGAGTCTGCTGTCAAGGAAAAACAATGACTACAAAAGTACGGGTTAGCATTTGTCCTGGTTTCAATGGCGACTGAAGGGCTAACATGGCGCAAGAGCAAGATGTGGGCCCTGTTCATATGTTCTATGGCCGCCAGGTAACAGTCAGTTGTGGGTTATAGTATGGACTACGATTGGGGAGACGCATATTCAAAACCTGACTCCCATGAAACTTACTAGACCAGTCTCACTTGCCTACTTCCAACTTAGCCTACTCTGCCTCAGAGGGGAACATGTACACCACCCTGAGCTCCTTGGAGAATGGGTAGATTAAAAAAAATCTAATAAAATAACTGCCTCTTAGAGCAAGTGCAGCAGAAGTCCAGCTTCTAGGCTGCTGAAAAGGATTGCTCTCTCCTGGAAGGAACCGGTCTGTAGTCTGGAGATGCTCTTGGACCCAGGCCTATTACTGGATAAAGAAGGTGGCAGCTGTGACCACAAGTTATCTTTTACCAGTTTCCACTGGTTAGCCAGCTGCAGTCTTTCCTAGGCAAAAAAACCCTGGTCACTGTGGTACATGCTCTGGTTACATCTAGATTAGATTACTGCAATGTCCTCTACATAGGGCCACCCATGAAAAGTGTTCAGAATCATCAGTGGGTACAGAATGCTGCAGTCAGGATGTTGGCTGGAGTGGGTTGTAGGACCATATCACTCCAGTCTCAGGCCACCTACACTAGGTCCCAATCTGTTTCCAGGCACCATTCAAGGTATTAGTTTTGACCTTTAAAGCCCTATAGCTTTGGACCATCATACCTGGAGGACTGCCTACCCCCTTAAGAACCTACCCAAATGCTACGGTCATCATCTGAGGCACTGCTTTGGGTGCCCCATCTCCTGAGATTAGACAAGCAGCAACCCAGGAAAAGACTTTCCCAGTAATAGCACCCAAATTCTGGAACTATCTCCCCAGAGAGACTCATCTATCCCCTTCTGTTGCCACCTTCCATGAGCAGGTGAAGGCTTTTGTATTAATTGGCATTCCTTCAGTGATCCCTTCTTCCTGCTCAATGTTTTAGTTATGTTTTTGTATGTGTATTTTAACTTTGTTTTAATAATGTGCTTTTGTTTGGTTTTAATGGTTTCTCAGGTGTGTTTTTATTATGTACGTTTTTAATCTGTTAACCACCTTGGTGGTCCTGAGGAGGGTAGAAAGGTGGAGCTATAAATTTCGCAATTAAAAATAAACAGTTACCCTACCCATGCAGAAATGCCTGTTCACATAAATGGGGACCTCCATGTAAGCTCAAATGCTACATGTGCATTCCCAGAGACAATCACAAAGCAGGAAGCATATGAACCAGATTTAAGTTTTAAATCTCATCCCAGTCAAATCATCAATACATGCTGTTACTATGGAATGAAAGTTTAGTTTAAAAACAGATTAGGAAATGCTCTAAACACTCCTTGTAAAGGATACTGACAAAGTCATCAAAACCCAGGAGAGTACCAACAATTTCTTTGTCACTTTTCATTACAATATGAATGCGTGATCCTATGCACTTGTCCACGAGCTCTGTTAATGAAAAAGATACTGTTTTAATAGCAGACACTAACCATTTACCAATTTACATATTTAACAAGGTAGCCTAAAAACATTTAAAGAGATGGCCAAGATCAAAAACTTTCATGCGATTATAATCCCAAATATCATATACTTGTTTACATTTTCAGAAGTCAAACAATACAGATTTTTTAAAAAGTCATCTCTGGTTTCACTTCTGTGTTTCCATCTTCACCACTTTTTCACACAACTTTCTAAATGTTCAGCTAAAATACCTTTGAAGTGATCACCTGCATGTTGACTCTCTACTGTGTAAGAGAACTCTATGCAGTAATGTGTGAAATGAGTCTCAGAGCCTCACAGCAGATGAAAGGCAGAAAACACAAACCACAGAGAGAAATATGCAAGGTGAATACAGTAGCATGTTACAGAAAACAAGGAATCCACCCTTGGTTTTCTACCAAATATCATTTAGAATACAACTGCATGTGCATGTATGCACACAGTGTCCAGAGACAACTGTTTTGTTCTCTGCATCTTTGCCATGAGCACCAACATTATGTATATTTTCTGTTTGCTACCACCTTCGCTTGTTAGGAATAGAAACTAACGCCCCCCTGCCACTACTACCCAACTGAAACAAAGGACTGTGACAAGTTTGTCCACAATACCACTTCTAAGAGGGGAAAATGTTTTCAAGCAACAGAACACAAACTTTGTACGTCAATGATACCCCTTGGGGAGGGAGGGCAGTGTTTGTATTGCCCAGGACATCTATTTCTGAGTACGGTGCCAAATTCATTACAAAGGATGCTTACTTGTAAGGGACTGGTTTGTACAGTGAAAGGGTTTCTGAACCAAAGAATTGCATCCAGTTATCTTTTCCCACAGAATCTCACTCAAGCCCTTTCCATACTACAGTTCCCCAAGTGATTTTTGTACATGTTGGGCCAATGATCCTCAGCATAGGTTTTTGTTGTTGTTGTCAAAGAGAACCCCTCCTTCCTTTTTACCAGCTGAAGAGCTAGCTGGATCCAGCACACTATTTGAAAAACAATCTCACTTTGAGATTACTTAACAGAGGATCCCTATTATTTCATGTGATCTTAAACCCACACAAATACTTTTCAAGCTCACACAATCAGTACAACAGGGTAGCAAACGGACTTCACCACTTAGGCTACAAATGTGGAAATAATGTTTTGAGTGTTTTATTACATTGGGAATCCCTTTTAAAAAAGAAAACAAGGCTTCTTAAAAAAGAAAACAACCCTTCTCCTAGTTTTCTACCTGCAGGGGACTTTTTATGTGACTATACACTGAAGAGTACTATAGCTCCTGGGGCAGTCTATACCGTCAATCCTACAAGTTCATGCTGCTGCAAGTATAGATAGAGCAGGAAGCCTAATATTCACAACAGAATGAGGCATGGAAATCCAAAAGCAACATTTAACAGTACCCCTCTCCCATGCATGTAAGCAAATTATATCTTTGAATACTCCCATACTTAAAAAAAGAAAAAGGGAAGAGAGGAAAGCTAGCAATCCAGAAGAAAGGTTACTTCCCAGTAGGCAAGTTTCAGGTAGGTGGCTGTGCTGGTCTGCAGTAGACTAGCAGGATTTGAGTCCAAGCGAACCTGAGAGATCAGGATTTTCAGAGTATAAGCTTTTGAGAGTCAAAACTCACTTCTTCAGAAGGGAGAAGGAGGTGGCGTACCCCCTTCACGTAAACCTGCCTTCATCCCTGGAAGCTTTGACTCTCAAAAGCTCATACCCTGGAAATCTAGTCGATCTCTAAGGTGCCTCTGGATTCAAATCCTAATGATCCCTGGGGGGCTAGCTTTCTACTCACAATGAGGTTTCATGACGAGCATTCAGACATACAGCGCCTACCACAGACACCTGCAGTCTGAAGTCGTGCAAGCCTTCTAGGTCACCGCCCATCCTTCTGCACGCGTTCCTCGCCTGCAGTTCGAGGCGCGCGTGAATCAACCGACCCGGGTACACAAATATTACGCTCTGAGAAACCAACGAGGTGAAATGGCTCAACTGTCTCTTCGCCTCCCGCCCCCCATTCCCGCAGCACACGAACGCGCCCTCCCCGCTTTGCTCTCCCAGCGCGACCGCAGCGTCCGTTACCAAGCGGCAGTAGCTGAGAAGGGTTCGTTGTCGCGTTGGCGGCCATTTTGCGGCAAGGCCTAAGCAGTCGATCCCGCCCTCCTCTTATTGATGTTCCTGCGAGACTACTGGTGGGAAAGGAACGGCGGGTGCTGCCTCTTCTCCCGCAGACGAGGGAGTTAGGTCGAGCAGACTCAGCTAGTCGATGAACGAGCAATCGAACTCCAAGTGCCAGGAAAAGAAGGGAGCTAGAGCACAAGAAGGAAATCAAGCGTTATGACACAGCAGCAGGTGGATTTTCCTCCTCCGCATGTTTAATCTGTAAAATGAAAGGATCCCGAGATGAAACTCGAATAAAATACGCATTTATGAACTTTGCCTCTGGACCAGTTGTGATGAGGAGTGTGCATATACTCTTCTTGTAATGGGGAAAGGGACTAGTGGTCTGAAGGCCACATGTTCTGAAAAACACGCGGAGGATTGTGAGTGCAATCCTGTGCATATTCACCTTGGACTAAACACCAGTTAATATACCGGGACTCACTTCTGAGACATGCATGGGATTGCTGTCAGGTTAAAATCTAGACAAACGTGTAGGAAGCAAGTTTCAGGTAAGTAGCTGTGTTGATCTGCAGTAAAATAGCAAGATTCGGGTCCAGTAGGGAGTTTCCTCAGAGGAAGTGCAGCAGAAAAACAGAGTGAGCCCAGTTTCTTTCACACCGAATTGCCACATGAGGTATATGTTCAGTGAGAGAAGACATGCACAACGTCTGATTGACAGCAACCCTCAAGGCCACAATCGTAACCCCCAGCCACTAGGTCTGGAAAGAAGCAGGCAGGAGAGGACTCCTGCTCCAGCAGTGACAGTTCTGCACTAGTGCATCATGCTCTGTGGTGCTGCACCAGCATCACGCGTCAACCCAGCCCATCATGCAAATGCAAGGTGGGTTCACACCAGTAAGCCCCCAGTGCCAGAGATATCACAGCCATATGTGAAAAGAGACAGAGAAGACCAAATGTGGAACTAGAAACAAGCCTACATGATTTCGGTTCAAAAGTATGACAATCGGCATGAAGTTGTTCTGCACAAGTTCCAATCTTTGCTCTCATGCCCCCCAAGACATGTGGCAGGTGGTAACTAGAGACAGGGCTTTTCGGTGGTGGCTTTGGAATGCACTTTCCCTTGAGGCTTGCCTAGTGTTTGCCTTTAGGAACCAGTCCAAAATATTTCTCTTTACCCAGGCTTTTAATTGAAGGGTCCCTTTACATCTCTTTTTATGGTCAGCTTTTAGCCCAAGGGCTTTTTAGACTTCTGTTTTATAGACTTCTAAATGTTGCTTTATGTCCTCAAGGGGCTCTTGCTTTGAATTTATATTGATATGTTCATGGTTGGTTGTTCTTTTTATTGTATTGTTTTACTTGGTAAGTCACCTTGACCTAGCCTCTGGGGAGGCACATAAATTTTTTTATAAATAGTTAAGATGGCAACTACTTATAATGGGTGAACAGTCCTTTGCCAGTCAGCTGTCAAAGGCATCTTTTAAGTTGAGCTCTCACCTCAGTCATTATTGCCTTCAGATAACTAGCCTAACGAAGGCCATCAGACTTTCCCTTTTTATATGCTCATACTTAACAAATTAGAGGTGAAATCTACTTCCCACTAAATGGAGTGATAACTAGGGTTGCCAACTTCAGGTTGGGAAATTCCTGGAGACTTGAGGAGGAGCTTGTGGAGGGCAGTCTGGGGAGGGAAAGGACTTCAGTGGTGAGTAATGCCATAGAGTTAGGGTTGCCAGCCTCCAGGTGGTGGCTGGAGATCTCCTGGAATTACAGCTGATCTCCAGGCCACAGAGATCAGTTTACCTAGAGAAAAGGGCTGATTTGGAGGGTAGACTCTATGGCATTATACCATGCTGAGGTCCCTTCCCTCCCCAAACCCTACACTCTCCAGGCTTCACTCCCCAAATCTCCAGGTATTTTCCAACCTGGAGATGGCAACCTTACATAGTCCACCATCCAAAGGTGCTATTTTCTCCAGGGGAACTGATCTCCATAATCTGGAAATCAGTTGGAACTCTGGGAAATCTCCAAGCTTCATCTGGAGATTGGCAACCTGAATGGTTATACAGTCTGTTGGCATGATTGTGGACTGAAGCCAAAACATGGCACATGCAGCCTTTTGAGCTGCATAGCAGTCCTGAGTAGCACAACAGCAAAATTCCTGAGCTCCTCTTACTCTATCAGTTTTTCCATCCTCTGCCAGCAGCATATTCAGTGTAGGGTGACAACTGAAAACATGGTTGCAAATGGAGAGAAAACCAGATTCCATTGTGTTATTTGGAACAGTCAAGATTTAGATATTCCTTCTGCTGCTTTAGGATTTCATCCCATGGTCTTCAATTAAAGCAAGTGTCTAGTAGTGACACCTTAAAAATGTACAAAGCACACTTTGAAAGATGCACACGCTGTAATGCATCAGATGATCTGACACTCAAAGGGTTTGTGCGGGGATAAATTCTGAATGTCTTTCAGGTGCTCCTGAACTCCTGCTTTCTTTCGCTGCCACAGACTAACACGGCAATCTATCTGGAATGATCAGTCTTGGTTTTTTTCTTGAAAACACAGTGGTAGACACGGAAGGAGGAGATGCCCCATGCTACGCCATCACACCAGCCATATCTGTATAGCATGGGTCCTCCTCAGTCCCCCACCAAGCCAGACTTCTTGGTCAGATATTTGGGAAGGGGGCAAGCAAAGGTATTCTATGCCTTGAAGAACAGCGCACTGGCAACTGGTTGCTAGAAGGAATCATCCTGAGGTAACAGGGTAAGGAAACCACTTGCTGTATTGTGGGGATAATAACAGCACTGACTTTGTTCACCACACTGAGTGGGGCACTAATATGTCTAGAAGAGTGGTATATAAATGCAGTTATTGTTATTTCTGTCAACACCCTGTTTTTAGCAAACACTCCCAAAGGCTTCCTTCATCCATAGGCCCCATTTCCTCCCCTTCCTCCCTCAGCCTTGAACCCTGGCTCCTATTCCATGGCATTTATTTTGCCTTTGGTGCCCTTTCCCCCATCCCAGTGGCCTTTAGAACAAGAGATGCTAATTTCAGGTGTGCAGCCCTGCTGGTCTGCAGTAGAACAGCAGGATTTGAGTCCAGGGTCTCCAGAGACCAACAAGGTTTTCAAGGTGTAAGCTTTCGGGAGTCAAAGCTTCGTATCTGAAGAAGGGAGCTCGGACTCTCGGAAGCTCATCCCCTGACAATCTTGCTGGTCTCTGAGGTGCCCCAGGGACGCTGCCGCCCCTCACTGCTTTCCCGCCTCCCGGGACAGCTCCCACAGCGAGGGCCGCCCGCGCTCCCGCCCGCCGTGGCTTCAGCAGACGCCACTGAGGCTGCTCGCTCTCCCGGAGCATGCTCAGTACCAGCCCAGCGGCCAATTTTCTGACGGGCTGTAATATTTACTGCGGAAGGGAAGAGCCTGCGCGGCCGGCGGGCTGTGAGCGAGTCTCCCGCTGTGGGCGCAGCTGTCGCCGGCCGCTCCCGGAGTGGGCTCCTTCATGGAGAGAAGGGGCAGAGAGCAAGGCGACCCCCAGTCTCGAAGCGGCGGCGGCCCCCGGGGGCCGGTGCTGCACATCGTGGTGGTCGGCTTCCACCACAAGAAAGGCTGCCAGGTGAGGGGGTGCCTCATATACGCGCTGCCTTGCCCCGCTCCCTCCTTCCCTCCCTCGTGGCCTTCCTTTCCACCGGCCAGCTGCCTTCCCTTTCCCCCTTTCCTGCTTCCAAGCCCCCCTCCCCTCCCCTCCCCTCCCCATTGTCTTGCCGTTTGGTTCTCCATTCACTCCCTCCTCCTTCTCTTTGGAGGTGCGCACCATCCGCGTCTGCTTATTATATAGATTTGCCAACCTTCCGGTGGTGGCTGGAGATCTCCCGGAATTACGGCTGATCTTCAGACCACAGGGATAAGTTTTCCCAGAGAAAACAGGGTGGGTTCTATGGCATTATACCCCACTGAGGTCCCTCCCCAAACCCTGCCTTCTCCAGGCTGTACCCCTCAAAACTCCAAGAATTTCTTGGCAGCTGGAGCTGGAAACTACCAAACGAGCTCTGGCTCCCCAAAACTGATGCTAGAACAAATGTTTGTAAGATTTTTAAGGTGCCCTGGGCTTCTGTTTTATTTTGCTGCTACAGAGAAACAGGGCTACACCTCTTGACTTGCTTGAGAGCCTGTGCTTCCTTCTCTTATTATCGGTATACAAGCTTGAGTATCCATCCTTCTGTTTAGATTGGGTTCATTTTCAAGGCCGCTAATAAATAATTTCAAAGGAGCAGCCCTTTGTTGCAGCAAAAATAAACAGGAGTCTTGTAGCACCTTAATGGATAACAAGTTTTTCGTCTAGCATTTGGGGGAGGGGACAGTAAATATTACATTTTGAATAAATATTAGGACAAATATAAAAATGGTAACAGCTGTTCATGTTCAGCAGTGAAACAGACTGCTTCTGGGGATGGTGGACTCCCCTTCACTACAGAGTCGCCCTGTCAAGGATGCAGAAGTTGCGTATTCCGACGCTGAGCATGGAGTTGGACTAGGTGACTTCTGAGACCCCTTCTAACTCAAATGCTCAATGACTGTCATAGTTTCTTGTTCGTGTCTTAATTTACTTCATTCTTATCCTGCCTTTCTCCCTAATGGGACTCAAAGTGCCTTCAGTTGTTCCCCTCTCCTCCATTTCATGCATGTAGTGGGGTCCTTGCATATTTTTCTTATAACCTAATTTATAAATGCCTGCCTTGTGAAGACCCATTACATACATCTGATGAAGTGAGCTCTGTGCTAGAGTTTATGCTAGTCTTTAAGGTGATGCTAGGCTCCTCTTATTTTGGTGTCGTGGTTAAGAGCAGCAGAACTCTAATCTGGAGAGCTGGGTTTGATTCCCCACTCCAACACTTGAAGCCAACTGGGTGACCTTCGGTCAGTCACATCATCTCAGAGCTCTCTCAGCCCCACCTACCTCACCGGGTGATTGTCATGAGGATAATAACAACACACTTTGTTAATCACTCTGAGTGGGTGTTAAGTTGTCCTGAAGGGCGGTATATAAATCAAATATTGTTATTGTTGTTATTTAACATGGAGCTTTTGCAGTCTGATCATATACATGTTTACTCTGAAGTAAATGCTATTTAGTTCAAGGGAAATAACCTTCCTTTTAACTCAAGGTGGTAGATTATTTCCTCCATCTTTGTGTGCTTATGGCTGTGGAGTACCTTCTAATCTGCACTAGGGCTTCTGAATATGGAACTAAGGAGTGATGGCTAATTAGAGTTAAGTCATAAAAAGCATAATGGTATGATCTTGAATATGTGGCATTACATAGGTCTAATAAAGTTAAATTCCCCTAGTTGCTTCTGCACTTGGTTATACAATCTCTCTTAGGCTGACAGAACAATTTAATGAGGCAGACATTCAAATCGGCGAGAGAAGCTTTAATGAAGGGGACTCTGAAGTGTTGTCACTTGAAATGAATCTCCAAAAGTGTTTGTTCTGTTACCAAACACTGCCCACTAATGGAGTTATATAAGAATATGAGAAGAGCTCTGCTGGTTCAGACCAGGACTCTATTTAGTCCAGCATCAACAGTTCCAACCAAGATACTCTTAAGAAGCTCTTAAGTGGGTTGACTTCTCAGGTTCCTCTCTTTGTGTGTGTGTGTGGCATGTGTGCAGTTCTCTGTACGTGCAGGCAGTATTGAAATAGAGTATCAAGTGAAGCTTTGTGGATTTGACTGTGTTGTTATCTTGAGTCATGGAACAATGTGATTGTTTCCTGCTATAGAGGTGCAGTATGGCTTAACCTGCTATGTTTCTGGTGGGGTTCATAGATGGCCTCATGATCCAGAGGATATGTCTGAGTCTAGTGTTGTCTGTTTGTTCCAATTCACCAAAGCTCAGGCTGGAATAAATGTTGTTAGTCTTAACGTACTGCTAGTCCACTGTTTTTCCTAATGTGCAGTTTTAGTGCATGGCTCCTGGATTTTCATGCTGTGTTCATAGGCTAACAGCCCATTTTTACTCAGCAATAAATCCCACTGCCACTTCCTCCCAGGCAGGTGTATAGGTTTGTCACCTAATCACTTATGGCTTTAACATTCTGCTTTTAAAAAGAAATATTGATAACTGTTTCTTATCTCTGCGGGTGAGGCTTCATTGATTCTGTGTGGCACAGGCAGGACTTAGTCCCCAGAGAAGCAGTGATTCAGTTTGTCTGCTGTAATACCCTGCCCTTGTATCCAGCAGTATTTATTTAGAGTATCTTTCACAGTTTTCAGATTTGAAAGTTGTACACGTAATAGAAGGTGCAAAATTTCAGGCAGATTTAAAGAGAAGTGGCAGAACAAGTTGTAAGTATTATCAGACAAACATACCTGTCACTTAAGTATCTTCCTTAAAAGTGAAATAATGGTTATGAATGGACAGAGAGTAAGAAAATCACTGAAGTGGGTTTTTAAAAAGGAAATGGCGCAAATATTTATTTATGACCCTGAGCTGTCAGCCAAGCTGGCTGCCAACAAAACTGTCAATAAACAATTAAAACAACTTGCAGTGACACATTAAAATACTCCCCCCCCCACCAACTCATAAAAGCAGCATAGAGGCCAGTGTCAGTATTAATAGATATGCAGAGGCCAGAGCAAAGCTGTTCAGTTAGAGGAAGAAAAATCAGTGGATGAAGGGGAGGGAGCTGAACAAAGACAGCTGCCAAGTGAATAGTTGCGGAGAGGGAATTCCAGGCTTGAGGTGTCATTATGGAAAAAGGCCCTTTCTCTAGTGGTCTCCTAGCTTACTTTAGAAGGGTGGGAGAGAACAGAGAGCCCAGCCTTAGTAGATTATCTCAACTGAGGAGCAGACTCCTGTGGGAGAGGGTAATCTTAAGTGCCTTGACCTCAGGCATTGCAGGTACAATCATTAGCACATTTATCACATACTCAGTGGAACATGTGTGCATAAACTGGTATAGAATCAGAGTGAAAAGTGACTTCTTTTGTGTTTGCATTCTCTTGTGTTACCTGTGCAGACTAACCAGTTGTTTGTATAAGCGGATGAACTCTATTGCCAAATTCCTCTTGTGCATTCTTGTGTTAAGTTCACTCAGATTTAGCAAATGTTCTTCTTGGTGGGCAGTTAACCTGCTGAAGAAGGTCAGTACAGTTTAATCATAGTCGCATACTACAGATGTTTCTGGAAAAATCAGTTTTTCCCTCATGCTTCAAAAGTGTGGCAGTATAACAAGGAACTGTATGGAGTTCAAAGATTTCAATTTCAGTATAGTCTCTAGGAAGACAGTTAAGCAGTTTTGAGAAATTGCTCACATTACAGAAGTGTTTGAGCTGGTTCACTTAAGGTATCTAACCATGAATGGGCCCTGTGTTTGCATGTTTCCTCCTAGTTCAGGCAAGGTATGGTTTGCTGTTACATTTGAAGCGGCAAACCATAGTTTGCCATGCTGGGAATGGGATTGAACTTCTTACTGCTTTCCAGTTCTGGTGTGGAGAGCAACCACCATTTGCCAATTCAACAGAAAAGTAACCAATCAGTTCTGAATCTGTGAACAATAGTTTTCAGTAGTTAGGAGGATCAGAAATGTTACATGTGACTATGATCCCTTTGATGCAGAAGGTCAAGGGATCATTATCCTTAAGGTAAACATTTGTTACCCAGTATTAATGATGGATTTACTGATTAAATATGCCCATCAGCCATATTTTCCCATCTAATGCATAATCCTTACCTTTGCTGAGGTTATTACAATTCCAGAAAGGGAACACAGCCAAGGTATATTTGTCAGATGTGTAAAATGCAGTGGTTGGGCTGTGTAAGTAACTAGTTGTGTTTACCCGAGAGAACGATGAGCTTGTGTTTCTTGAACAACAGCTCCACTCTGCCACAGGGCAAACAGTTTTTGAAACTGGAAGGTTTTTCAAAAGCAGGGAGTTAGGGATATGACTTTTGGGAGGGTCTGTTCAAAGTGAAAAAATCAAAATCCCCTGGGTATCTCTAAGCCTTCGGGTGAGCCTAATGTAGCCCTCTGGAACCAGGCGAATGTTGCTGTTGCTGCCTCTCTTGTTTCTCATAAGGCTAATTAAGTTTCACTTTTGTAACTAGTCTCATCCAGAGCTGTGGCATCTGTTTTTCCAGATGTGCCAGGAACCTCCAGGGTTGGTTTACCATAACAAAGTCATTTATTCATTTTTAATATGCACTGCTTAATCCCCCCTCACCTTGAGCTGTCACATAACCTTTAAGGGATAAATACATTTATAAGCAATTACAGACAGTGTCTTTGAAAAGTATAAAAGCTCCAGTTTGAATTGTTTAGATACGAGATCTGGCAATTGGCAGTGCACACTTTTTGGCTTCTGGGTTTCACTTCAGGTTGGCAATGCTACCCTTGAATGGAATTAGAACTGTAAAAAAACAACAAATGCCTTGCTGTGTGAATACACCCAAGCCACCCTGCAGAGCCTATGAGCACACTATGAGAAACCACACAAAAAAAATTGAGTGCTCATTATCATCCTGGCAACAAGTAAAATGTGCAAATAATTCCACTTTTTGGACAAATTCATATTATATGGTACCAGTTATGGAGAGCTGGTGTGGTGGTTAGAGTGATGGATGAGGATCTTGGAGACTCAGGTTCAAGCCCCTACTCAGCCACAAAGCTCACTGGTTGGCTGGTCACTCACTCTCTCAGCCTAGCTTACCTCACAAGGTTGTTGTGAGGATAAAATGGTGGAGGAGGTGCACATTGCCCTTTGCTCCCTAGAGGAAGGGTGTGATAAAAACTAGTTGTGGTGTTCTTCGTGTTCATATGTTTGAGGAAAACCATTTATATATGTAGACCTTTTTCAGAATTTGTTTCTTTTTTTATACCAGTAATTAGCAGGTTGTATTACAAGTCTTGAAATATTTATCAGACTTGCTATGTTAGTCCTGATATGAAAGACTGGTGCTGGTCAGTTACCCATGAGAAAGTCAGTCCACTTCTGTTCTAGATTGAGGAAGACAGTTTGGATGTACGTGGAGTATTGGTCTCCTGATACCTTTGAAGAGCGGTATATAAATTGAATGTTGTTGTTATTTCTCTTGTTTCTTTTCATATGCTGCTTTTGACTACAGTAGCAGTAGTGGGTTAAGGACAGTGCTTGTAGGGCCCCATTGAGCTGTTGCTCGGAGTCTCGACAGCCCTCCAGAAACTTCCCTTGTCACTTAAATGGCCGGGCTGTACCACAGGGATTTTAAATGATTTGTCAGACCATTTTTGCCTGAACCTTTTAACCGTGTTGTATTAAAGTGCACCTGCTTCCTGAGCATACTGCAGTGTAACCAAAAGACAGACTTGGGCAATGGGAAGCAGAGAAGATAGGAAGTGGGCCTAGTTCTGCAGGCCCACCTCATTTCTTATTAGCTGTGCAGGTTCACTGTCTCTTCCTGTTTTTCCCATGACAGTGGAAGCTGCAACCTATCACCACAGGAAACGTATGTGCTGAGAAAATTGGGAGAGAGGCCTCATTTGTGGTGCTACACAGGTATCCAGGGGTGGAAGCTTTGTGTCTTGGTCAGGCCTGCCTTGGACATGGACGGAAACTTCTCTTTCCCTAATCAAGGTGATGCCTTTTATGGGGAGTAGCGACGTGCAGTGATGTGGGATTTGCAGTCTGGAGACTCCTCTCCTCCCTTTCAAAGGTACAAAATTTGTCAGGGAGGTTTGGGGCAGAGATAGTAAGAGGCTGCAGAGCAGAAGCTAAAAAGGCATCCAATGGCTTTATCGGAAGAAGAAGCAAGCCAAGGTGGGAAGTGGCTCTGTCAGGGCTGTACTGAGTTGCAGACTGGCGAGCTGTACCTTGCGTGGGTCACTAATGTTATCGAATCATACGTCACTGTGATGCTGTTCCCACCTCATGTCTTCCTTCATTAAGCATGTGCAGAGCAATCTGCTGCCTTGGCTCCTGAAGTAATAGGTTTGAGCACACTCAGCTGTGCACAGGAATGGGATGTTAGTTTTCTTTACAGTAGCACCTTATATAGGTTGGTATGTCACAATTGTTGCTGTGCGGATCTCAAAAAATAAGTAATCCAAACCAGAAAAATACCTTTTAATTGATGCAAGGTTTTGAGTTGAATTTGAAAATTTCTAAATCCACCCCCGCTCCCAGATGAAGAGCTGTAAAACAGAAACATGCATACTTCCAGTTGGCATTTATTGAGGCCAGTCCACACTGTCATACCAACAGGGCTGGACTGGCCCTTTAACTTCGGAGGCGAGGTCCTAGTGGTCTCCAGCAGCCTGCACCAATTGTCCTTGTTGCCTCTCCTCCCCTTGCTGGAGGTAAACAGATTGTCTGAAACCTTTGCCCTAAACACTGTCCATAATATGAAGTAGCTTGTGCAGCCCATGCAAAATTGCCATCTTTGCCATTGGCAAACTCTGCATAGAGTCCACTCACTGTGATCTTGGTGTGGTGTAAAGCGGGCAGGAAAAGGGTGGTATGAATCGTCATTCAGCCCTCTCAATATGAATGTACAGATTTTTCATTCTACTGATAACCTTGTCCCTGATTTGGAAGTGGTTCTTTGTTCCTAATATAAAATAGATTAAATTATTTCCAGAATGCCTGGCAAATTACTCTAATTTAAGTGAAGCATCATTGTTTCTGCTCTGTTGCCTTCCTTGTGACACAAATAACTTCCCATTCTATTGGCTGCCTTTTGAGAGTACACCGTAAAACATACAAAGGTCAGCTGATTTTCCACTCAAATTCAGGAGGCCTGAAGCAAAAGCTTATTTAACTTGCACTTCTTGTCCAGCTTTTATGTCTTGCGGTCTTTACTTTAAGATAATTGTTCTAAGTAAGAACTAGCGGTTTTTGTCTTGTAACTTGATGGCTTGATGTGGAACCCTTGTTCATTTTCCTGAGTAATATTTTCACATAAGGCTTTGTAAGCTATTTCATACTTGCATAACATCATGATTTTGAAAACTAAAACCTGGCTCTTGATTGGATTGTTTTATTGAAGAAGGAAAAATACAGTATAGATACTGAGATACAAAAATTGAGTGCAATGGCTGTGGCTATGCTTAAAATAATAATACAAAAATGTTCTCACATCTTGATAATCTGTCAAACACAGGCAAAGTTTAAGACTAAAATAACTTGTGTAATTCTTCAGATGTTGTTATATTAGTAGTATATGTTGTCACCCAATTGATGTTCCCAAATTGACATTGCCAATATAGCAGAAGTAGGCTGCATTAGAAATAGGCCGTAGAGCACATTTTGCCCATCCAATTTTCTAGTTTACCCCCTTTTTTCCTTAGATGAGTGTCCTATAGACATTGCCATGTGGTGGCAGTATGAAGCCATTCAAGTCAAACCAACCCTGGCTTTGGTCTGGTGAATGTGGGATATGGGCCTATTTTAAATGCCCTTTAATTATATATGAAAGAGCCTTTATAAACAGCAGAATGTAGAACTAAGATAATCAGTGGGTTGGATTCTGTGCAGCAACAGCAGAAGCTGATGTCTCCTACCTCCTGCTTTACAGTTTAAAAAATCAGAGTGGTACCCTACCTTGGGCTGGAAGAAGTTCCTCTAGCCCAAAGAGCCTTTGTTCCACTTACATAGCTCTTCCACTCCTTAGGCTCCTTAGGATGGTGGAATACTTCAGACTTCTCTTTTTGTGATATAAGCATTTGATTCTCATCCATCTTAGTTATCAAACCTGACTTGCTAATCAACAGTCATTTTGTCTTCCTTAGCTGCCCTACTGCAGCCATGCTTGTGCTCACACAAGGGTTGAGTGCGCTGATGGAGTTTGATGCACATGGGGTCTGCTTCGTTCATTTCAACATCATGTAATTCTTTGTTCTGGTTTCTGTAAGAGCTGTACTGAGCTTGGATCTTGGTCACAGCTTGAAATATTAATACTTGCCAAGGTGTTGCTTAAACAACATTCAACAGTTCTTCATTTTGGGGGATTGGTTTTTTTTTTTAAGGTAGAGAGGAAGTTGATAAAAATTTGTTTCTTCTTATTTCTTAGAGAGACAGAAGAAAATTCTGTCTGATATGATCACATGGAATATAAAGGTAGTTTCATGGGGAAGTTCTGTTACAAGAAATGAGTGTGATCCCTTTCCATAAATAATGTTTGTATATTTTGGTATTACTAGAAGTCATCATATGTGTTTCATAAGCATGTCCTTGTTCTGTAAGATGAAGCTTACAACAGCAGTCTCATGGGAAGGGTGCCCAAGACAAGAAAATGCTTTATGCAGGATCAGGCTTTAGATCGTTTTGGTTTATATTGTGTTGCAGAGTGCATGTGCGTTTAGCTGTTTCCCTAAAGTGGACCTCAGAAACTGTTCCCGTTCCCAAGAGAGTGAGGCTCGGGAGTGCTCTTGCCATTCTAGAACCCAAGGAAAGTGCCTCCAAAGGTGCTGCTCTGCAACCTACTGTCTGTACTTGTATGAAGCATCAAGACTGTAGGTTTATCTGATCCTGCTGTGCATTTAAAGGCTGAATTTTTTACAACTGATAATGAATTGTAGAGTGTTTGGCTGCAGTGCCAGCATATTCAGTGTTTCCTTATGTGGTGATGGTGGATAGTGCCCTCAAATCATAGCTGACTTATGGCGACCCCCTGGTGGGGTTTTCATACAAAGAGACTAACAGAGGTGGTTTGCCACTGCCTGCCTCTGCAACCCTGGTCTTCGTTGGAGGTCTCCCATCCAATTACTAACCAAGGGTGACCCTACTTAGTTTCTGAGATCTGATGAGCAGGCTTACCTGAGCTATCCAGGTCAGGGTTTCCTTATGTGTAGGGAACATCATTGTTCTGTTTCTTCAGTAGAATGGATTGGAAGCTACTGTAGGTGGACCTGGTGCATATGTCTTTCTAAATCAATGTGGAACCTAATGTGGGTCTGCATTTGTGACTAGGGATGAGCTGGAGTAGGGGTGCTCAGTTCCTTGGAAGCTGGGTTTATAGCCCATTTATTTTCAGCACAATCCATTAGAAAATAGCTAAAAAATAAAAAAGTAATCAAAGTATTAGGCTTCTATGGCAAGATCAGAGATATAATTTAAAAGGCATAAGAAAGGTACTGCTAATACTAAGGATTAATTGGGAGAGCCTCCCTAGTTAGAATTTTTACAAAGGGGAGGGGCGCAGGGACTGGAGGAGAAGGAAAATAACTCTGCTTCAGTAAAAAAAACTAAACAGATCTGTTAGTGAACTGCTCCAAGCTCCAAAGGGAACTAAATACAGATAACAACAACATTCGATTTATATACCACCCTTCAGGACAGCTTAACGCCCACTCAGAGCAGTTTACAAAGTGTGTTGTTATCATCCTGAGGACAATCGCCCTGTGAGGTGGGTGAGAGAGCTCTGAGAGAGCTGTGGCTGACCCAAGGTCACCCAGCTGGCATCAAGCGGAGGAGTGGGGAATCAAACCAGGTTCTCCAGATTAGAGTCCCACCACTCTTAACCACTACACCAAACTGATTATTTTTGTCACCATCCCCTTCTGCTACAGGCCCCAGCCCCACATCATGCCAAGCTCTGTTCCTGGGATGGTGTTCCCCTGATCCCAGGGGCTGGGGTGCACAGTGGATGGGAAAGATCCATTCCATGAATGGAGCACCACACAGAGTTTATTGGATACATTACAACCCAGCGAAAGGCATTTATTGATATAAAACCATGATGAACTCAAACTACACTCATTTCTGAAAGAAGAGGAACCCTGACTGTTGTCCCTTTCTCAGGTTTCAGAGGGGCGACAACCAGAGGGACACAGGAAGGTCTGCAACCTGTTCACCCTTACTTTCTACTACTCTGCTGCTATCTTTTGAAGTGTAGATTATATTCTCAGCGACTTCCTCACGGTGACACCTCCTGTTCCTCTCTTTGCCACATTCTTGCCTCTCTTCTCCATCTTACCAGTGCAGGACATGCCGTCTGGCTATCCTTTCTCAGGTTTCAGAGGGGCGACAACCAGAGGGACACAGGAAGGTCTGCAACCTGTTCACCCTTACTTTCTACTACTCTGCTGCTATCTTTTGAAGTGTAGATTATATTCTCAGCGACTTCCTCACGGTGACACCTCCTGTTCCTCTCTTTGCCACATTCTTGCCTCTCTTCTCCATCTTACCAGTGCAGGACATGCCGTCTGGCTATCCACTGGCATCTTTAGACTGGATAGCTAGAAAGAGATTTATCTCTACCCTTTCCTATCCAGAATGGAGTTCTAATAATAAAGGAACTTATATTTCTTTTCTAAAGCTTAACCAATGCTTTAAGAACACACATACACATGCTTCCACTGCATACTGTGCATCTCTGATAACAATTTCATCTTTCGTATGTATCCTACTACTATTAATTGTCCAGGATTTTCTGCTAATTGTTTCAAGAAACATGATATGTGGGTGGGATTGTTTATTCCATTTTACTCATGGATGTCAGATGACAGATTGCTGGATTTGATGGGTCTCTCTTGTGGTTCTGGTGTAGTAGTAGTTAAAACATAATGTCTCTCTGCAGGTTGAATTCTCTTATCCTCCTCTAACCCCAGGAGGGAGTCACGACAGCCACAGTCTGCCAGAGGAATGGAAATATTTACCTTTCCTGGCATTGCCAGATGGTGCTCACAATTATCAAGAAGGTGAGTAGTCACTTGGGAGGTACCACCCACTGCTATGTGCTTTCGTTTTTATTTAATATTTTAAGAAAGCAAGTTTCTAGGCTGCAAAAATTAAGTTTGGAAAGACTCCTTGTGTTCTGCATAGCAAACTAAATTCCGTAAGATGTCATGTATTCACATTTTATACAAGACAGTAGAAAGTATGCACTATCTTAATGTTTACTTGCTTCTACTGTGCCATGTGAAGCATTCGTAAATATCACCCCAAATGCGAAATTCAGAGCACAGCTGCTGGCCAATCTGTCACTACAGCAACAAGCCGTTAAAGTGTGTCGTTTTGGGTAGAAAATGAGAATACTTGTTACAAAGCTATCGTAGCAACAGAGCAGTCAGACCTGTTCTGTGGAAAGCATTCTCCCCAGAGTCTTGCATTTTCCTTGCTGACTGAGGGTACCTCTCCTTGTAGCAAGAACATATTTCCTTCAAGACTGGCATTCAAACAGAGTTTGCTTGTTGGTCTTCGTAAATGATAGCGCTTATCCTGTTAATACTAGTTGATTGCTGCAAGCTCCAGGAGCTTGACCCTGGAGGCCCCTTCCAGCTATGACTCTGTGATTCTAAGACTCCTTAATTCTCTATCGATAGAACCTTGGCCAGTAGCTAGTTTTCCTGAGACCCCTCTTAAGGCGCAGTGAGGTATCTTGAACCAGACCACAACCCCCAGGCAGCTATTAAGGGGGCTGACACCAGATTCTTTGCCCTACTTTTTTTCACCTTTCCTTTATGAGGTCTAGGCAGCACATCTTAAAGGGCCAGATTTAGCCCAGGAGGCTCCAGTTGCAATTATGTTTGTTTAAAATTGTTTTAAAATAGCAGTAATTAATTTTGCACAATTTTCTATTACGTATTTCATCTTTGGAATATGTGAAAACGATATCTTTAGGCTTGCAAACATTTTGTGGTATTAATGAGTCCTCTTGTACAATGACTTGAGTGAATATTTGGGGAAAAAATTACTTTAATGAGTGATTTTTTAAAAGACGGCTGGGTTGTGATCAAAAGGATTTTTTGCCTAGAGTAGCACAATAACTTGACCTGGTTCTGCATGCTAGCGTGCCTGTGTACCAAGCCATAGCGTCTGCAGGTTTTCTTAGGTATGCTGTGTTAATGGGGAAATTGTCCCTTAAGGTTACAGAGTGAAGGACAATACTGTAGAAATGCCAAGCCTTGATTTGGTACTATGTCCTTTTTCTTCTTTCAGACACTGTTTTTTTCCACTTGCCACCAAGATGTGGGGATCGAAGCACAGTGTATGGTGTCTCGTGCTATAGGCAGATTGAAGCGAAGGTAATTAGGCTTCATTTGTGTGCATCTTTTAAAAAGGATGAAAAAAAACAAGCTTTGTGCAGAGGCCAATGTATGAAATGTACTGTGCTAAGTGAGAAGATGATGCAGATGTAACACTATGTGAATATTGTGGTCCCAAGAGCAGAATTATTTTTAATAACGGGGCTGCTATAGTCTATTTCAAGTGTATAGGATCTTGAACTTCATTGTGGCAGATAAAACAAGTGAAAATGCTTAGGAGAAAAATGCAAGAGGGGAATCAAATCCAGTTTTAAAAAGTGGAAGTAAACTCTCCTTTGATATGATGTAACATACATCTGCCAAGAAAAGCTGCAGGAAGTATCAATTTTTGTCCTGTAAAGAATATTCCTATTGTTTAAAAAGTATATTTACAAAGGGTTACAAAATTCTATCTGCATTGAAATGGAATCTGATACTTTTTAGCAGTCCATGTGAAATAGTGGGTTTATTGCAAACGTTTGTATCTTGCAAATGCTCAGCATAAGACTTCCAAGGCAGCTCAGTTATTACACAGCAATTATACATGTAAAGCTACTGTTAGAAACAGTTAAAACGCTTAAATTACAAAGCAAATAATATACAGCTATCTACAGTGGCTTACAGTATGACTTTAAGAAAGATGACATGCAAAACACAGTCAACCTAACAAACAGCCTGAGCAAATTGTGTCTAAAACTGAACAAGCTAGGTACTAGGCAAACAATAGTGGAGAGAGTGTTCCAGCAGTGAGGTGCCACTGCAGAAAAGGCCCTGTTTCTAGTTAGAGACAAAGAAAGGAAGGGCATCAGGTGAACATTTTGGTGAATAAGCATATACATTTATTTACTTTAAATAAGAGAATAAGCAGGCATCTACTGATTGCATCTACTCCCCCCACCCCTCACCACCTATATATATCTAGCCAGTTTCTTCATACCCTCCATGCATCTGACGAAGAGAACGGTGTTTTCTCGAAAACTTATGCTACAGTAAAGTTGGTTAGTCTTAAAGGTGCTACTGGACTCTTTACTATTTTGCTACTACAGACTAACATGGCTAACTCCTCTGGATCTATGTCACAGGAGTATATTGAGAGATGCAGACCCAGTATATTCCTGTGTGCAGCTACAGTGCTATTTAATTTTAATGTTAAATGTTGGCAAGGTTGCTTCTGTCAACATGAAATGTTGCATTACTAAGTCCAGTTTGAGAATATCTTGGAGATTTGGGGGCAGGTGCATTTCAGACCAGCTGTGAAGTCATTTGGTTTATCAAATAGCTTTTAGTTTGCCATGTAACACCCAGTAATCTGGATTTCATATAAGTAATATGTGGTTTACCTTTTGTCTATTATCGGGACAGTAAATCTGAAGAACTGGATAGAAATTATTGTATTGCTTAATGTTTAATAAATAGGTGAGTGGAGAAGATGAAAGTTGGTTGAAAGCATTTTTTTTTCTGGAGACTAGAGTATGGAAATTGAATTAAATGTAGATAAACGTTCCCTCTTCCTGCTGCTGTGCCCTCCCCTCTGCTTGGCTAGTAGATGGCATCTACAGTCAGAGGAAGAAATCAGTGGATATTGCCCCCCCCCAACCTTTCTGAGGGCAGAAATACATTCTGTAAACAGAAAAGGTGGTTAGGATCTAAGGTTTCGTATTTAGCAGTAAGAGTTGCAATATATGTCTTCAACAGAGGAAATGGACTTGACTTTGATCTAAGATATACAGTTGGATACAGAAGAAATACACTATTTTTTAAAAATATATATATTTTCAATTTTACTGTTTTAAAACCACCAACTTTAAGCATCTCTTCAGTTGAAAATAATTCCTGCCTACTTTCTTCTGAGAATTTCCAGATCATGTAAAAATATATACTAACCTCATTGTCCCAGCATATTTCACTAGCGTTATAGCCTTATAATGCCATGTCTTACTCTGCAATAACTTAATAATTGCAACCACTGTGTTTGTGGTCATCACATAACTGTATTGCAGTAAGTGTTTTAATGTCATATCCTGTAGAGTTACTATCTTGTTATTTAACTGTGCTTGTTCTAAGTTTAGTTATACAGTCTTGATTTCTGTTAGCTACTGCTTACTTACCTGTAAAGAAAATAGATTTATTATTGATTTATTTGGTACACAAGGCAATAAAATGCTAGGCAAATAGAAATGTTTTCAATACGCTCTGTCCATATGGGGCCTAAATATTTATATTGGTACCATTTCTGTGCTGTTTTCTGTACATGGGTGAATTGTACGGTAGCACAGCTTCTAGGGCTGCTCTTGTTGCTGTCACTCCCAAGTGTGAGAACTGCTAGTTCTGGCTGAGAAAGCAGTCTGGTTGTCAGCATCACTGAATCTGGAAAAAAGGGACAGGAACAAAACAAACCAATCTGTCTTCAGACAGAAAGTTCAATTAATTGTTCTGATCAGGGCTTTTTTTCTGGGAAAAGAGGTGGTGGAACTCAGTGGTGGAACTCAGGACCGCACAATAACGTCACTTTGGGTCAGCTGGAACAAGGGGGGAGTTTTTTAAAGTTTAAATTGTCCTCTGTGAAAATGGTCACATGGCTGGTGGCCCCACCCCCTGATCTCCAGACAGAGGGGAGTTTAGATTGCCTCCATAGTGTGGAGGGCAATCTCAACTCCCCTCTGTCTGGAGATAAGGGGGCAGGGCCACCAGCCATGTGACCATTTTCAAGAGGTGCTGGAACTCCGTTCCACTGCGTTCCTGCTGAAAAAAAGCTCTGGTTCTGATCAATGTTTTGCTCAGTTTAAAAAAGCCATTTACCTGTAAGGAAAACCACAGGGGGTAGTCACTGACGCTCTCAGTTCCCTCCTTCCTTCTGATGCCAGAGTGATTACCTTTTTTAGGAGGGTGCCTGTTGTGATATCATGTAACACCAAAGACAGTAAGCTCGCCGCACCACAGAATGAATATTTTAATTCATATGCAAACTTATGCACAGTTGATCAATGAATCTGTTAAAATCCATATAACTACCTAGATTATCAAAGCACGGACAGTTGAATGGAAATTAGATTTATAATTGCCTACTTGTGCTGAAAAGCTCATGGAGCAATACTGATTTTTTTAAAAACTGATTTTACCAGTAGAACTGGGCAAGATAACACAAATGCTTTACAATAAATGAGTGAGAATGTTAGCCATTGTACATGTGAAAAAACAAAATGAATCCAGGAAAGATACAGGCTTGGATCCAGTGGAGGTTTTCCATGGATGGATGGGGAGTAATTTTGTCAAATCCCTTTTCCTGCTGCAGACCCCCAATACAACTCTCTTCTGCTGTTCATTTCCCCCCAGGAACAGCATTTTGCGAGTAGGTGTTATATTGGGGGTTACAATGGGAGACAAGAAGCAGGAAAGTCATGCTCTGTGGATGGAAACCCCTTCCATCTACAGAGATCTCCAGTGGATTCAAACCAAAGTTACATTAAAAAGTAAGGGTATTGTTGTTTTACAGCAAAGCTAAAAATGGTAATCATTGGCATTGGCTAAGTTTGTCCCTGTTTGTGAGGTTGACCAATGAAATAGATTTGCAGAGTATATATTTTTACTGATAGTGATGAAACATTGAGCTTGTAGTGCCCGGGAAATATTATGTCTAACTCCTATTAAGAGTACACTTAAACTACTTTGGAAGTGCAGGGTGAAATGTTTAAGTATACTTTAGGACCTTGCTGAAAGAGCATATCTGGAATTTGATTTTGATCCTTGAGGATTTAAAACCAACTCTTGTATTTTCCATTTACTGTCCTGATCATATTACACCCCACCCCCCATAGCATTCTCTTCACTAGTTTCCTCTTCCTTTAAGTTTTTGTAGTTTCTTTCCTGTCTCTGTGGTCTCACCCATTCACATCTGTCTTCTCTAGATGTTCCTCCCGGCAACTTTTGTTCAACGAGTTCTGATCTCCCAGTTTAACTTATTCTTATCTTTTCCTGTGTAGTTTCCAAACTCTTGAATCCCTCCCACCTGAAATCAGATTCTCTTCAGTTGCAGTGCTTCCCTAGAATGTGTATTTTCCCTGATGGACGCTCCCCCTTTCCTTCTCTTCCTTAATGTTTCTTGTCTTTGATCAGAGTAAATGCTTGCAGACAGCACCCATCATCCTTGTACTACTAATTTTTGTAAAATGTCTATTGATCTTAGGCGATTCAATAAAAATAAATTGTGGTTTTTTAGTGGGCGGGGGAAATCTCTACATGAACTTGTTTTTAAATTGTACATGAGTAAAATTACAGTAATAAAAAATTCTTTTTTTTTTAGGCATTGAAAGTGCGGCAGGCAGATATTACTCGAGAAACTGTACAGAAAAGCGTGTGTGTTCTAAGTCAGCTGGTAAGAGGTTGACCTTTGCAAATAAGTGGAACAGGGTAGCCCTACCTTCCCTTTATTATTTGATTGTACCAATTTATTCTAGACATTGAGTAAAAGCAGTACCACTAAAAAAAATCTAAAATTATGACAATATTAGAGCGGCAAACTAGTGTTCTCTTTAATACGTGCCTATTCGGATGAGAGCATATGACTAGAGAATGTGCAGAGCAATTGGACAACTAGATCAATAGATGGGGAGCTGTTGTGTCCTGAAGGTCCTTTGTTGTCTGGATGTAACATGAACATGATGTGTTTTTCTTGCAAGCCTCTGTATGGGCTGCTCCAGGCAAAGCTGCAGCTGATTACACATGCCTATTTTGAAGAAAAGGACTTCTCACAAATTTCCATTCTTAAGGTAGGGATTCAATATACAAATATCCAGAAGTTTGGTTTGAAATAGGCTGGGCTTTTCATTTACTTTCTGGTTCTTAGGCTAGCTGTCTAAATGAAATGTTGTCAGTGCTTTCAAAACCCATGTTTTTACAGGAGCTTTATGAACATATGAACAGCTCATTGGGAGGAAGCCCACTGGAAGGTTCACAAGTTTACCTTGGTAAGCGGCTCTTACTAAATAAAACCAAGCTGCCCAATGTTTTGTTTCTGACAGTACTTTTAATGCATATATGTCTAGTTCCAAGTTTGTTTGCCTGAATAACTTGCTAATTATTATGATTACTTTTCCCTTCAGTCATGGGACTGAGTAACTATTTAGCTACACAACATCTTCCCCCTTCACTTTTCTCCTTTATGTGGGATTCCTGGCATTCCATTTGCTCAGTGAAGGGAGCTGCTCAGCTAGGTCCTTAAAACTCTGTGCATTCAAAAAAGCAGCGAGAATATTAAAGATATATTGATAAGCTCTGCAACACTTTTATTATCTTCTTTTTCTGATGAATTTGATTGAGGAAAGACAACATTTAGTGGTATTTAAAACCCAATTCACACCTGGAAAGATTTAGGTTAAAACTAAGATAAATTAAGGTAATTATATTATACAGAAGAGATATTATATAATTTAGTTGTGCTGTTTTATACTATATAGTATGAATATATTTTTCTGTTAGTTTAAATCTAATTCAAATGTAGTGCTTGTAAAAGTTTCTATGCACTTTCTATCGTTATTCAAAAACTTTACTCAAAAAATCCAGTTCACACTCCTGTTCAGTTAACAATGTAATGGCTATTTTTCAATGTCAGATAATAGAAAAATACTATGAAATCTTTCAGTTATGTTGCTGGCAAGTTTCTCCATATGTGTAGCAAGACATGTATAACTTTTTATGTTTTGAAGTCCTACTAACAGGAAAAAACAAGTTCACTATTTTGTTCTCCTCATTTTTAGGTTTGTCTCCACGAGATCTTGTCCTTCAGTTTAAACACAAGGTGTGTATTTCTCATGATCTAGATGTGTGATGAATTCAGATCATGCACCACATATTTTTATTAAGTTACAAAGATTTTCACTTGTAAGCTGCTGCCCATTTTTGTGGTGTTCATTGGCCTGATCCTATGCCAGGTGTCAAAACTAATGCTGCTCCTGAGGCAGAGAGATTCACCTTTCTGATTATCCACACCAAAGGTAGTCTGAATGTCATTATTGTCTCTGCATCCTGGTTATTGTCTTTCTCCTTATCTAAGCATCTCTTTATGTGTTGACCTGAATATCCCAGGAACTCATCAGTTCTTGGAAGCTAAGCAGGGTCAGCCCTGGTTAGTATTTGGAGGAGGAGGAGAACAACAACAGTGTGCTTACATACTTCTGGACAGATTAGTGCTACACAGATTAGTGCTACACTCAGAGCGGTGAAAAAGTCAGTATTACTATTATCTCCAGAATACAGCTGGGGAGCTGAGAGGAATTGCTTATCCCCAAGGCCACCTGTTCATGGCAGTTCTGGGAGTTGAACTAGCAGAACGCTGATTCACAACCCAGCCACTATGCTACAGCTTGGTGGTGGGAGACCACCAAGGAAGTCTAGGGTCGCTCTGCAGAGGCAGGCCAGCCACCTCTGAATTAATCTTGCTTTAAAAGCCCTCTGGAGGGCGCTGTGACTTGATGGCAAAAAAAGGCCTCTCTTTACATGGCTGTACCTGCAGCACTGGAGACGAATAGAAAGTTTTCACTGCTGCCTGCTGAGGACTTCGATTGTGCTATTTCTGGTACTAAAGGTGATATGTTCCATTGTTGGGTGAGAACCTGATCTTGAATTATTTGCTTGAATTGTTTGCTACAGATGTCTAGTTAATGTTAATGATCTGTTTGAAAGAGCTGCCACACATGTGGTAATTAAAAGGGAAGGTTCCACACAACTGTTGGGTTTGGTCCAGGGGTTCCTTTTTGCTCAGTGAGGAATCTACACTGGAGGAAGGAATCTTTTCACCAGTGGAAGATTTCTCACTTAAGGGAACCGTTGGATCTAACTAATGAGTGAAACAGTTCATATTCATATAAGTGAAACAGTACACATGCATATAAATTCCTGTAAGCTGATGATCAGTTTGAATTCATGTAGATGCCAAACCCTGAAGCAAATGAAATACATAAGTATCATGTACAAAATTGCTTAGACCATTATATCATTTCCCACTGTGAAGTAACAAATGGAAATATTATAATGGAATAGTAATGTAGGTACCAAATGCACTGGTGACTTAAAGATTTTTTTTTTAATTTTCAAGGTCTTAATCCTTTTTAAGTTGATTCTTTTAGAGAAAAAGGTAAGATCCTTTAATTCCCTAAGATGGTTGAAAGAATTAAAACGGGTTTGCTAAACTATGGAATGTAATATATAGAGATGGCTAGGAATATGCAGTCAGAAGGTTGGACTTTGTAACATGTAATTAGACTCTCAATGAAAAATGAAGAAGGGGCTGTGACAGTAACAATACTTTGAGAATACCAGCGACCCTAGGCCTTTCTGTGTCTATCTTCCAGTGCAGTGGGTGCACTCAACACGATGACTCCTGTTCTGTTGTCTTGCCTGTCTTGGGCCTCTGCAACGTCAGCTCTGCTCTCGTGTCTGTACTGCTGCCTGTCTCTTCCGGGGATGCATGCAAAAACCTCTGTCCCTGTGCTGTAATTGTGCCCACCGGTCTTGGAGGCTCCTGATCACATCATCTGCCCTGCTGGCTGCGTTTGAGGGGCTGCCATACACTGCAAGCAGAAACGTTAATGACCTGTAAAACAAAGATGCTTTGTCCTATCCACATGCAATTTGGCAGGGCCTTGTCTGAGAGTAATGGTTCTTCCGAGTGTCATCCCAGTGAAATGGGAAATAAAAAGCTGTGCTGGCCAGGCCATAGATCATGTGGTCTACATATTTCAGGAAGTGCCAACAGCACAGGATACAAATACAGAAATTTGCTATTCTGCTCTATTTATTCTGTTAATGCTACAGTTGGCATTAGGGGATCTCCCTTGAGTGTTCTATTTGACCACTGCTGATTTTCCTGTTATCATCACTTTATCTAGAGTTAGTATAAACCATAAATTGGTAGTTATAACTTCCAGTTCTTGAGCGTTCTCCATGCTGGTTGTGTGTAGTCTTTCAACATCCATCTGAATAAGAGGCCCTTCGACTCACGTCAAAGGAGCATTTCCTGTTAATTGCTGTCATTTTTGACTGTGTGAATTGGCAATGGCTGTTTTTTGTTCCTGCTGCTTCTTCTCTCAGAATTAACACTGTCAAATCCCCCTCCCTTCTCTTTCAGGTTCTGTTTTATGTTTCACCAGTGAATAGGTTGGTGGGAGCATTACTGACTGTGTTATCACTCTTTCCTGGTGAGAATGCTTTTTTTTTTCTCTCCACTGTTATTGTTTCTTTCACATTTATTTGGTAGAGTAGCATATGGGACTATGTTAAGAGCAGCTTCCTTTAGGAAACATGCATACTACCAGCAATATAAACAATACAAAATGGCTCAGTTTTGACACCTCACAAAACCATGGTTTATTTTAAATATAGGTAGCCTGTGAAACCAGGATTCAGCTTACGATGCACAAATCCTGGTTTTTGCCTTGACTTTGCTTTCACCCTGTAGCCTGGGAGGCTGCCACCAGGGAACAAGCCAGAACATCTACATTTAGAAATAATGTGAAAACCATAGTTAATAAACCAGCTTCATACCCTGACTTAACAGCCCAGGTTGATACCCTAACGAGCCATAGTTTGTAGTGTGGCCTGCATTCAGATAATCATGGTAGCTGTAGTTCAACTAAATCCATGGTTTTCACGTAATGTCTGAAATGAGGCTGTAATAATATATCATAATAATATTTGATTTATATACCGCCCTTCAGGGTTTATTATTCCCTCAACAATCACCCTGTGAGGTAGGTGGGGCTGAGAGAGCTCTGGAGAGCTGTGACTGATCTAAGGTCACCCAGCTGGCTTCAAGCAGAGGAGTGGGGAATTGAACCCGGTTCTCCAGCTTAGAGTCCTGTTGCTCTTAACCACTACACCAAACTGGCAGTGGCTAAGCTTGGATATTGTCAAGACTTTCCTGCCTCACAAGGTTCTTTTGAGTGTAAAACAGAGGAGAAGAAAGTGATATAAGCTGTTCGAGTCCCCGTTGTGGAGAAAAATGGAATATACATATATATTCACACACACACACACACTAATAGCCAGCCACTGGGAAAGGGTATTTTGATTAATATTGAGGGGAGGAAGAATCATGCTCCCTTTCCTCAGCACTGAAACACTCCAAATCAGGATACCTAATGAAATACGTTGTGTTGCGATTCTAAAGTCACTTTCCATTATGCTATCGAGTTTGAATTGTGCACCTTTTGGTTCCAGGTATGATAGAACACGGCCTTACTGACTGTTCGCAGTACCGGCCAAGGAAGAGTGTTTCCGATGATGTCCTCCAGCAGGAAACTGCTCTTCCTTTGGAGGACTACGTTTCACTCAATGCTGTGGAGCTCCACAATACAAACCTGGGAAGGGTTGAAGAAAGCCAAACTTCCTCAGTAAACCAAGAAATGGTGACTCAGGTGACAGATGTGCCTGAATCCCAGTCTGAGGATCACGCCAGTAGAACACGAGCTCCCAATGACACGGGGCAGCATTTGAAACCTCCTTCCCACACTTCTCCAGAGTCCTCTGAGAGCGACTGGGAAACCTTAGATCCAAATGTTTTGGAGGACCCCAATTCGAAAGGGGAAGAACAAGAAGAACCTTCTGTGATAGCAGGGCAGACTGAAATCCTTCCAAAGGAATTGGCCGCCTCTGAAAGCATACCAATTACTGTGCAGCCACAAGCTAACACGGGGCACACAGTGTTCATTCCTGGCCTTATATCGGGTTTAGAAGAGGACCAGTATGGCATGCCTTTAGCTCTCTTCACCAAGGTAATTCCTTTAGTAAGAGAGTTACCAAAATTTTAAGGCTTTCCTTTTTTTTTCTTCATAAGATGAAGAATAGATGCTGATTAAAAAGGCTTTGCTTTTGGACAACCAGTCTACACCTTGACAGACTTTTGAGTGTGATGGTATATTTACCACAGTTACAGCAAGACATTGCCAGCTTGACAGGGCAAAATATGAAGGTAAATGTATGGGGCAGTCTTTGAAACCTCCCTGTTCTGGTGTATAAGCTGAGCAGCTGTGATGTTAAGGCTGAAGATGTCCACCTTTTGGGGGTCCTTTGGAAAACTTGTCCAAGGAAGACCTCTGAACTGTAAAGGGGAATGACACCAATGAGCTGAGGGACCACTCCAGAGTCTCTATGCCATCAGTGGGAATTCTTGGACGTGCCTGTACAGTTCAGGGCACAGACAGATGTCACACCAGTCAAAGAAGCAATGCTTGTTGTTACTTAATGAGCCTCTTAGTGGATCTGGGGTCCAGCCCAACACTTGCCCCACGTCATCAGTTTCTGGTGCCTGCCACGTGTTAACAGCCATGAGATTCTCGTGGCTCAGGGGTTGCAAGGTCAACACACAAATCCATTAAATGAAAGGGCCATGAACTATCGCTCAGAAAAGGTGCAGAAACTTCTGAACATGAGAGAGCCCATTTTTTAACCATTGTGGCTATAAAGCACCTTTAAGGATGCTGTTCATGAATTTAACTCTTGCTTTTCAAAACCATCTTTGCAAGTCAGGGAATGTGTCGATCTTCTGTGATGTCTGAAGCACTAATCAACATGCGGAGCAATCTGCCGGTGGTTCCAGAGCTGTGTGTTACAGGAATTCTTGTCTTTGTTTCCTAGGCATTTTGCCATGTGCTTCCTTTTCTCCCAGTTTTGTTCTGTGTGCTTGCAGCCCGTTCTTGTCAAATGCCAATTTTTTTACAAGGCAGTAGCTGGAAATGGGCTGGCGTTACTGGCTCTATTTATAATTTTCAACTATTATGCCTTAAGTGCTAGCCTTTGAAATCAGGGTGTAATCTACATAAAAGTACTTTGTTCAAAGACTTAAAAAACAGTAAACTTTTTTGGAAAGTAGTAACAGAATTGATGGCATAAGAATAGGAAATATGAGGCACAAGATTATCAGCCATTTGCTCTGTAATCTTTACTTTGTGAAATTCTGCCTCTGAAGTAGTATGGATTTCTCTTTGAGCAAGTTTATACAATGACGTTTATGGAGTGACTGCATTCACTATAAAGGTGGCCTCCCTGTCATTCTTCATGGCTATTCAGTTTTATAAATGTGCCCTACTGCAATTTGAGGGAGTTGTCTACAACTGAATTTCTCTGTGTTTAAATCTCTTTGTGACCACATTGTGGGAAGCAAGGAGGACACTTATAAAAGTGAGTAACCAGAGGAGAATTACAGGGAGCGGTCATATTTTCCTGTTAAAACTTTATGCTTTTAAAAAGTAGCTATTTATTATTACTTGGTTGTACAAGATTGTACATCTATCTATATAATTTCAGCCCTTTATTCAGTATCCAAAGATCATCATAACTGGACTTACAGTAGGACAGTTTTGTTCCCATGGTAACTTGGCATCGCCAAGCTGTGCTGTACAAAAATGAAGAGACTGGACTTAAGAGGTGGTGCTTTGGTGCTTTTTGAATGAGCCTTATGCTCATGCACTCCACACGGTCAGTTAGGAAGTTTTGCCACAAATTAGTTTGCTGTTACGTTTGAACCAGCAAAGAATGGTCTGAGTTTCTCTTCCAAACTAGGATTGCAAAATCCAGTTTGAGGCCAGTCCGGTCGTAAATGCGGAGTGCAAGCTCTAGTTCAGATGGCAAACTATTTGCACTATAGCAGAATTCATGAATCAACTGGGATTTAATGGGAGCACAGGCATTGACCATGTAGCTACAAACCAAGCTTTGTATCTGAACTATCCTAAAGGCCCTATAGCCGTCTAGTTGTTCCCTGATAGTTTGATACCGTGCTGCTAAATTAAGCAACACTATTCCTGTGCAGTAAGTATAAACATGAATTCTGCAGTGGTGGTGGGAGCAGTTAGTACAGATTATAATAACTAAATAAGTAAATATGTTAGATCTTTCTGTTGTTTGTTGCTTATTAGAGCATTTAAGAACACATCACTTTCCCCTCAAGCCTTTTGTTTTTCCTTTGTCGTTAATCGATTCTCTTTTCTGTTCCAGGGATATCTTTGCTTACCATACATGGCACTGCAGCAGCACCACCTCCTCTCTGATGTAACCATTCGTGGTTTTGTTGCAGGAGCCACCAACATCCTCTTCCACCAGCAGAAGCATCTAAGTGATGCCATTGTAGAGGTATGAATCCTTTCCCTGTACAGCGTCAGAAAACACCATTAATTGCTCTTGGAACACACTGAACAATGAGGCCAGGTTACCTTCCAAAGGCGATAAGAAGCTGATGTAAAGAAACTCTTATTGTGCAATGAGACTTTTTTT